>NC_138775.1:39773029-40283029 GCF_965119305.1 Pelophylax lessonae | reverse complement strand
ACAATGTATCGGAATTCCTGGAATTCAGCTTCAATGCAGGGAATGCATTGAAGTGGTTACAAACCTCAGACATTAAATCTGAACAAAGCAAATATGTCTACAGTGGGCACAAGCCTCTCCAAAGCTCTGAGTGTACTTTTTCTGTTTCTTTCCTCTACTATCTGCATGAGTCACTTCTGACAAGTTTTCCTGATACCAAGAGGTAAAAAGGTGACAAAGGAAGGAGCTACAGCACACAGCCTGTGATTGACAGCCTCAGCTCTGTTCCTGTGTGCTGTGGGAAGGGTGGAGGTGTTTCCCTTCAGTCCATTTAGCTCTCAGAGATTTGTACAGTGTGTATCTGCAGATCCCATCCCGTTTTGGGAGTCTGTAAAAAGTCCTTTCCATCTCTGAGATTCACAAGGATGTACAAAACAAATGGCTGCAAATAAACAGGCACAACTTATGAAGGAGCATGGGTTTCACTTCTGGGTATCTGAGGCTAGTCAATTCACTGGGTATAGGTAAGGGTTTGCAAACTATTTAAGCTAAAAATGTTTAGGCTTTACAACCACTTTTATGTGCAGATCCAAAGAGTTTCCTTAAAGCGGAGTTCCACCCAAAAGTGGAACTTCCGCTTTAGGTATTCTAACCCCCTGACATGCCACATTTGGCATGTCATTTTTTTGGGGGGGGAGCGGGTACCTAGTTTTGACAGGTACCCGCTCCCACTTCCGCTCGGAGCGCCACGGCGCCCCGAACGGAAGTTCTCCTCTCCCCCTCCCTCCCTGCAATCTTCTGGGACACGTCAAAGGCCCCAGAAGATTGCCGGCCAATCAAGACGCGCAGCGCGACTCGCGCATGCGCAGTGGGTACCCGGCTGTGAAGCCGCAAACTGTCACAGCCGGGTGCCCACAGCAGTGATGCCGGCGCCGAGGGAGAGGATCGTGGCTTCGGGCGGCCGCATCACTGGACCGTTGGACAGGTGAGTGAAATGGCTGGAACTCCGCTTTAATTAACCCTTAAGCCAGCCACAGACAGTTAGAAATTCGGCTGGTTCAGCCGATACCGGCAAAATTTCAATCCATCTATGGGCAGGCTGGTTAAATTGAAGTCAACCTATCAATCAAATTCAGCATGCTGTGTTTTTTTTTTCATATGAATACTGCCACCAGCTATAACCGGCAGCAGTAATCCTTGTATTGTGATAGCGGTGAAACCTCCAGAATACAATAGAGCAGTAGCAGGAATTCAACCATCAACACTGAGGGTCCACACTGGACTTAAAAAATGCTGCTTCTACAGGAGTTTTGGGTTTTGCCTGTAGAAGCAGCTCAGTATTATCTAATGAAGCTGATTTACCAAAGGCAAATATACTGTGTACTGCAAGTGCACTTGATCCAGAGCTTAGTAAAGGAGGTGAAACTTCACTTTGCAAAGAATACTCAATCACATGCAAGGAAAATAAAAAACAGCATTTTTGTTTGTACATGATAATAGAAGCCAGCAGAGCTTCCCCTCAGATCTAGAGCAAACACACTTAAAGTGCACTTGCAGTGCACAGTGTATTTGCCTTTGGTAAATCAACCTCTATGTTTTCATTAACATTAGGACGTTTTGAGGCGTATTTTAAGCTCAGCGTTTAGAGGCAGAAAAAAAAACAACCTTATGGCTTGCATTCTTGGGAGGAGTTTTCTGACAGAATAAAAATACTTAACGCTCTTCAAAGCCTGTACCAAAACACTCTATATGAGCGTTTTTGTCTGCCAAGGGAACTGGCGTTTTTTTCTTTTTAAACTAAGTGTGCATGGACCCTGAATGTGTTGATGGGGAAATCAAACAATTTTCTTTCCTTAAAGTGATTGTAAAGTCTCATTTTTATTATTTTTTTTAGATAACAAGCATGTTATATTTACCTCCTCTGTGCAGTTGGTATTGCACAGAGGTGCCTGGATCTTCCTCTTCACGGGTCCCTCATTGCTGCTCTTGGCCCCTCCCTCCTTTCAAGTGCCCCCATAGCAAGCAGCTTGTTATGGGGGCACCCGAGCTGAGCTGCAGCTCTGTGTGTCTATTCAGACACAGGGCTGTTGTTCAGCCCCGCCCCCTCTACCTCCTGATTGGCCAACTGACTTTGACAGCCATGGGAGGGAGAGTCCCGGATAACGGAGGGACTCGTGGACATAGCTGGAGAGAGATGGGGTTCAGGTAAGTATTGGGGGGTGCTGGGGGTGCTGCTACACACAGAAGGCTTTTAATCTTAATGCATAGAATGCATTAAGATAAAAAACCTTCTGACTTTACAACTCCTTTATACCTGTGGTTGAAGGAAGGAAAATTGCTTAACCCCCCTGGCGATAATCCCGAGCGTGACTCGGGGTGGATTTTTTAGGTTAGGATCGGTAACCCCGAGTCACGCTCGGGGTAGATGTGCAGAGAGCACAGCGGTGTTCTCTTACCTTCTCCTGGCGATCCAGCGATGATCTCTCATTGCTGTGACCGCCAGCCGAGAGTCCCGCCGCTCCTCCGTCCTCCGTCGGTGTGATGACTTCCTAGTTCCATTCCCTGCAGCAGCAATGCTGCATGGGAGCGGAAATAGGGAGGGAAATTTAAAAAAAAAAAAAAAAACGTTGCACAAAACACATAACACATTTTATATTTTATATATATATATATATATATATATATATATATATATATATATATATATATATATGCATATATATATATATATATATATATATATATACAGTGGGTACGGAAAGTATTCAGACCCCCTTAAATTTTTCACTCTTTGTTATATTGCAGCCATTTGCTAAAATCATTTAAGTTCATTCTTCTTCCTCATGAATGTACACATAGCACCCCATACTGACAGAAAAACACAGAATTGTTGACATTGTTGCAGATTTATTAAAAAAGAAAAACTGAAATATCACATGGTCCTAAGTATTCAGACCCTTTGCTGTGACACTCATATATTTAACTCAGGTGCTTTCCATTTCTTCTGATCATCCTTGAGATGGTTGTACACCTTCATTTGAGTCCAGCTGTGTTTGATTATACTGATTGGACTTGATTAGGAAAGCCACACACCTGTCTATATAAGACCTTCCAGATCACAATGCATGTCAGAGCAAATGAGAATCATGAGGTCAAAGGAACTGCCTGAAGAGCTCAGAGACAGAATTGTGGCAAGGCACAGACCTGGCCAAGGTTACAAAAAGATTTCTGCTGCACTTAAGGTTCCTAAGAGCACAGTGGCCTCCATAATCCTCAAATGGAAGACGTTTGGGACGACCAGAACCCTTCCTAGAGCTGGCCGTCCGGCCAAACTGAGCTATCGGGGGAGAAGAGCCTTGGTGAGAGAGGTAAAGAAGAACCCAAAGATCACTGTGGCTGAGCTCCAGAGATGCAGTCAGGAGATGGGAGAAAGTTGTAGAAAGTCAACCATCACTGCAGCCCTCCACCAGTCGGGGCTTTATGGCAGAGTGGCCCGACGGAAGCCTCTCCTCAGTGTAAGACACATGAAAGCCCGCATGGAGTTTGCTAAAAAACACCTGAAGGACTCCAAGATGGTGAGAAATAAGATTCTCTGGTCTGATGAGACCAAAATAGAACTTTTTGGCCTTAATTCTAAGCGGTATGTGTGGAGAAAACCAGGCACTGCTCATCACCTGTCCAATACAGTCCCAACAGTGAAGCATGGTGGTGGCAGCATCATGCTGTGGGGGTGTTTTTCAGCTGCAGGGACAGGACGACTGGTTGCAATCGAGGGAAAGATAAATGCGGCCAAGTACAGGGATATCCTGGACAAAAATCTTCTCCAGAGTGCTCTGGACCTCAGACTGGGCCGAAGGTTTACCTTCCAACAAGACAATGACCCTAAGCACACAGCTAAAATAACGAAGGAGTGGCTTCACAACAACTCCGTGACTGTTCTTGAATGGTCCAGCCAGAGCCCTGACTTAAACCCAATTGAGCATCTCTGGAGAGACCTAAAAATGGCTGTCCACCAACGTTTACCATCCAACCTGACAGAACTGGAGAGGATCTGCAAGGAGGAATGGCAGAGGATCCCCAAATCCAGGTGTGAAAGACTTGTTGCATCTTTCCCAAAAAGACTCCTGGCTGTATTAGATCAAAAGGGGGCTTCTACTAAATACTGAGCAAAGGGTCTGAATACTTAGGACCATGTGATATTTCAGTTTTTCTTTTTTAATAAATCTGCAACAATGTCAACAATTCTGTGTTTTTCTGTCAGTATGGGGTGCTATGTGTACATTCATGAGGAAGAAGAATGAACTTAAATGATTTTAGCAAATGGCTGCAATATAACAAAGAGTGAAAAATTTAAGGGGGTCTGAATACTTTCCGTACCCACTGTATATGCATATATATATATATATATATATATATGCATATATATATATATATATATATATGCGTATATATATGCACACACACACACATATATATATATATAAAATTATATTATTGATACAATTATAATTAATGCGTTATATATTTATATATATATATGTGTGTGTGTATATATATATATATATATATATATATATATATATATATATATATATATATATATATATATATATACACACACACACACATATATATATATAATATATAATGCATGAATTATAATCTAATCAATAATATAATTTTATTTTATTATATATATTATATATTAAATAATAAAATTATATTATTGATTCGATTATAATTCATGCGTTTGCGTTTCAAATTTATCACATCTGGGATGTCTACTAGACTCTTGTTTTGGTCAGATTTAAGTCAGTAATTACTAAGAATTGTAGGCCTATAATACATAACGCCAAATTTCCATGAAAACAATTGTACCGCTTTTGGTATGTAATTCCTGACATAATCATACCGCCAGGGAGGTTAATGTATGTCCAGCCCTAAAAACCATCATTAGCCCTAATTAACTGCTCACTCTCCTCTTTCTTTTATATTATTTTTGTTTAAAAAAAACGTTTTGGTTTGTTTTTGCAGCACCACAATATAAAAAAAAAAAAAAAAATACACAAAATCGAAAAAAAAATCCTTTATTTTATTTGTAATTAACTTTGCCAAACTTTGTACCAAAACATAATTTTAGTGTCATTATATACAAGAGAAATTATTCACTTAATATAATCTCTGCAACGCTCATACCGACTACCTACATGTGAACCTAGGTGTCCACTTAACCTGTGAATCCCACATACAACAATAGATATCAAATATCTCAACAAAAAGAAAAAACAGAAAGCAATAAAAATCTTTCCTAAGAAGTACAAAGTTTAGCAAGCCCTTTATAAACTGAACATTGCAGTCGTCCTCACTGGGCACTGTTGTTTTGTTTTGTATTGTGTTGTAAACTGGAAAAAAAATGTCAGAAAAAAATTACCTGATGCAAAAAACAAAAAAACTGAACAATCCACAATAATAAGCTATACATAGAAATTATAGAATAAAATATTTTTTCTCTACAAAAAATACACAATACATTTTTTTACATTTTTTTCACTTTGTTCAATATATTTGCACCACAAAAATCCCAAAAACAAACAATATATGTATTACCTTGGTATCATGAGTAACAAAAAGGTTTACTGCTGGATCAATTATTACATAGCAGAAATGTAAAAATGCTCTGGGTATACAGGTGAGAAAGCAGAAGAGGTAAAACAGATGGAAACCCTAAGGCCCCGTTCACAATGGGGCGACGCTACTTTGCCGGGCGACCTCATAGGTCGCGGCGCGCTGCTTGCCCCGCGACCTCGGAGCGGCCGGCACGGACTTCATAACATTGAAGTCTATGCAGGTCGCTCCGGGTCGCCCCAAAGAAGCTCCGGACCCTTTTTCTGAGTCGGAGCGACTTGTGTCGCTCCTATTAGAACGGGTCCACAGCTTCTCTATGAAAGGTGACCTACGGCGACCTGTCAGGCGACCAGGTCGCCTGACAGGTCGCCCCAGTGTGAACGGGGGCTTACTGAATATTATTTCTTATAAGTGATATTAAAGTCTTGTTTATTTTTTTGTTTAAAAATAACAAACATGTCATACTTACCTGTTCTGTGCAGTGGTTTTTCACAGAGGAACTCGGATCCTACTCTTCTCGGGTCCCCCCGACGGTGCTCCGGGCCCCTCCCTCCTGCCGAGTGCCCCCACAGCAAGCAGCTGGCTATGGGGGCACTCGAGCCGAGCTGCTGCTCCATGTGTCTATTCAGACACGGCCCCACCCTCTCTCGTTCCTTATTAGCTCACTGACTTTGATTGACAGCAGCAGGAGACAATGGCACCTGCTACTGTCTTAGCCAATGAGAAGGAAGAGTTCCGTACAGCCGAGACTCTTGTGCAACATCGCTGGACTGTGATGAGGCTCAGGTATGTATTAGGGGGGCTGCTGCACACAGAAGGTTTTTTTTATCTTAATGCATAGAATGCATTAAGATAAAAAAACTATCTGCCTTTAGAACCACTTTAAGCACTGCATATTATAAACAATGGCCATTTTATATTTTATTGAAATACTATTTCACCTCTTTTTCATCCTTTGTTGCATCTTAGTGTTGTGCATTTCTTGCAGCCTCTTTGCAACCACTTCCTTTCAACATGCACTCCGGTGATGACTGCATGGCATTTCTCAAGATGGGTTCCCTTATAGTGACAAAAAAACACCATTCCTGTGTAATGTCCACCATCAAAAGCCAATGTGACTGAGTTACAATACAAGAGCACAATAAGAGAATTGGGAGACGGGGAGAATTGTCGCCCTATAACATGAAGTGACTGAACAAGGAAATTCACAGCAAAATCACAAATTATTATTTTATTGAAATATGCAGATTTTGAAAATATTGAAGCATTTCTTTTGAAATGACATTAATATATTAAAGCTTATAGGCCATTTTAGTGATTAGGTTTACATTAGGTCAATGTTACAATGTAACCTCGGCTGCCTATAGCTGTGGATTTTGAGTAATAGTAGCAAATAACAAATTTGCCAACAATTACAGATACTGTATAACCACCTACCAGGACTAAATACATAAATCTCACATTGCAGTGGAACAAAAAATAAAAAATACTATTCTTCAGAAATAAACCCCATGCGAGCATGATATTGACTTCTTGGTCACTCGCAAATTAAACTCAATGAATACATTTCTAGGTGGAAGCAGAGCAATATTTTTCCACTGTGCAGAGCCACTGAACACCCAGCAGTCACGGTATGAATTTTACAGCCCTGGGGCGGAAGGCTGGAAAGCTTCTTTTATAACGCAGAGCTTGGCCGGATCGAGAAGGTGGTGGGATGTATCAATACCACTGCCATTTTTTTGTTCCACTTGCTGGTTTTCCTGTCAGAGAGAACATCAAACATGGTTGCGTGAAGTTTAACATCGCTATTCAGGACATTAGACCTAATGTAGTTGAAATTATGGACACAGAACCCTAGGCTGGAGGAAGGGGAGATGCAAGAGGAAGAAAAGAAAATGAACGCTGTAATGTACAAAACTTCCCAAGAGCGCTTAGAAATGTTTTAACCACCCCGCATCAAAAATTGTCATGCAACTGGAATTTACTCTGGAGAAAATGAATGCTTGTTAAATAAACTCGCCCTTGTGTAAACTTGATTTAACATTGTTACTGTTTTTTTTAGGAAAATTATCAGATATTATTTACAAATTAAATCCTAACTTTAGTTTAAGCAAACAGAATACAACAAAACCAATAAGGTCTTAAGCGGAACTACGCTTAAACAAGAACTCCACTGCTACCTGCATATCCTATTAAGAGTGTCTTGAAAGCCTACCCAGCTGGGACTTATTTCCTGTGTAAGTTCAATGTCAGATGGCATGAGGAAGATGTCACATGCATCTCCCTACCTAAAAGCAAAAGGTATTTAACAGGGGTTTTAAACAGAGCAACAGGGGAATGTGGCAAAGGTGTGTAAAAGTCGTTAATATGTGTCCTGGGGAGAACCTCACCTAAGGAAAGACCATCTCACCAAATATCATCCCCTCCACCTGAGGGAATACACTTAGAAGAAGGCAACCGCACACCAACTTGAGAGTGATAGTAGATGATAAAAACCTTTTATTGAAAATCCATAAAATCCAAAACGACAAACCAGGGACAGGAGGGTAAAAAACAGTTGACGCGTTTCACGAAACTATGTTCGCTTAGTCATAACCGAACTTCCTCCTATACCACTCCCTCCTCCTGAGGAGACCCTGCTCCACCTAATACCATCGCCTCCACCTGGGGAGACTCCGCTTCATCCAATACCATCCACTCCGCTTGAGGAGAGCCTGCCTTACCTAATATCATCTCCTGCACCTGAGGAGATACCATCTTTCCTTTACCCTCCCTCTACTTGACAAGACCCCCCAAGTCACCTAATACTATGCCCTCCATCCGAGGAGGCCCCACCTCACCTAAAAATATACCCTCCACCTGAGGTGACTACACCTCATTTCCTCCACCTCATCGAATACTGACCCTTCTACTTGAGGAGACCCCAAAAACTCATCTAACACCATCCTTTCTGCCTAAAGATTCACCACCTGACCTAATTGCTTCCTTTCACCAGAGGGGAAAAAATAAAAATGGGTCAGGGTGGGCTTTCACTTTGCTCTGGCTGGTCAAATGGACAAAGTCTCTTTAAGCAAATGACTTTGGACATATGGTGAACATCCTAACCAAGTTAGAGTACCTTACGCTAAAAGAAAAAAAACTATTCAGAAGGCGGACAGAGTGGGGGGAGGAGCACATCGAAGTTGAGTATACCTGGGTCAGTGGGGAAGGGGGGTTGGCATCAGCTTTTGAGGCAACCTTTTATTGCCCTGAAAAGACAAAATTGACAGATTTCCTTTAAAGAAAAATTCTAAATTAAGATGTTTTGAAAAAGATACAGACAAAATAGAAATAAATCTGAAGTTCCTTAGCCACTGATGCAAAAGATATGCAGCTCACAACAGACTGCACTGGCTATTAAAAAAATATATATAAAAACATTCCCCCGAGGCTTCATCTCCACCAATATTTTGGTTGTTGTCAAGACAAATTTCTTCCCGTCGACGAGATGAAAATAATGTTTATTTCTGCATTTTGATTAGAGCACATCTCAATTAAAATGCAGCTGATTTTATTTCACACGTCCCGCCGACAACGAGCTCGTCCTTTAATCTGCGCTAATAGGCTCTGGCACTCTCAGCTTCCCGCTTTCAAGCGAATGGCAGGCCTTGTCCGGTCGCATAACGCTGTGGCGCGTTTTCTCAGGTGCCTAGGGAAATGTGACCGTTTTATTTCAGAGATGTGTTAATAGGCTGGATTTACTAATTAATGAATAAACAGCACCACTTCTAAAAAAAAATACGAGGGGAAATAGGAAACGCTGAAAGGCCCAAGGATAAATCATTTAAATCTAATAATTAGCAACTGCAAAAAAAATACACACAAGTAAACGTGAAGAATCTAACCAAGAACATGCAGAAAGATATTTTGCCCATTGTTTCATTATTCACTATCAGAACTCTAGCGTTTCAAAATATATATATATATATATATATACTGTATATACACACACAGTATAAGTATATATATATATACATACTGTATATACACACACACACACAGTATAAGTATATATATATATATATATATATATATATATCTTGCTCATCGTCTTCCCCTTAGGTTCCCACAATAGCTAACAAATATAGAAGTATACATGCTCCTAATGCATAAGTCCTCTGGCTGTCCTAATGACATCATGGGCCCTTCGTCTTTGGCCCCGCTACAGCAGTGGGTGGTCCGTACTTCTGCATTAAATGGTGCTCATTAAGCCCAGGCTGAACTGGTGTGTCCATGACAGCCTCAGAGGAAGTGGGTTGAATTATGTTGGCTGTGATTACACACTTAAGGACCAGGTTTTACCCCCCTAATAATCATGCTATTTTTTGCGATACGGCACTGCGTTACTTTAACCTGCTCCCATCCGTGCTACAGCCTATATACGGCTGCAGCGCGGACTTGAATTTTCGGGAGGCCGTTTCTAAACGGCCTCCCAGAAAGACTCTCCCCGCGCGCTCCCGCGAGCGCGCATCGGGGAGAATCTGTGTCGGCCGTGTCCCTTGGACATGGCCGATCACAAATCGTGGTGAATGGGCAATCACAGCGGCCATTCACCACGTGATCAAGCCGTCCAATGAGAGATGATCTCATATGTAAACATATGAGATCATCTCTCATCGCCGGCGCTCCTTCCTCACACAGAGCCTGCAGTGTGAGGAAGGAGGGGGAGCCGTCAGCCGCCGGGGACACACAGCGATGTAATCAGGGCACTGATAACCAGTGCCCTGATTACTAAAGGTAAAAAAACACACACAGTGCCCGCCATCAGTGCCCACAGTGCCCGCCATCAGTGCCCCCCATCAATGCCCACAATCAGTGCCCATAGTGCTGCTAGTCAGTGCCCATCAGTGCCTGCTCATCTAGGCACTGATGAGCACTGACTGGCAGCACTATGGGCACTGAGTGTGGGCACTGATGGTGCTGCCCATCAGTGCTCATCAGTGCCGCCCATCAGTGCTCATCAGTGCCACCCGTCAGTGTCCATCAGTGCCATCCGCCAGTGCCCATCAGTGCCGCCTATCAGTGCCCATCAGTGCCGCCCGTCAGTGCCACCTCTCAGTGCCCAGCAGTGCCACCTCTCAGTGCCACCTCTCAGTGCTCATCAGTGCCGCCTATCAGTGCCGCCTATCAATGCCGCCTATCAGTGCCGCCTATCAGTGCTCATCAGTGCGGCATATTAGTACCTCCTCATCAGTGCCCATAAGTGCCACCTCATCAGTGCCCATAAGTGCCACCTCATCAGTGCCCATAAGTGCCACCTCATCAGTGCCCATCAATGCAGCCTATCAGTGCCCATCAGTGCCGCCTCATCAGCGCACATCAGTGAAGGAGAAAAATGTATTTTCAAAATTTACTCGCAGAAAATAAGAAAAACTTTTTTTTTTTTCAAAATTTTCTGTAAAAAATAAAAAACCCAGAGATGATTAAATACCACCAAAAGAAAGCTCTATTTGTGTGAAAAAAATGATAAAAATTTAATATGGGTACAGTGTAACATGACCGCGCAATTGTCAGTCAAAGTGTGATAGCGCTGAAAGCTGAAAATTGGCCTGGATGGGAAGGGTGTTTAAGTGCACAGTAGGCAAGTGGTTAACTGACAATTGCGCGGTCGTGCAACGCTGTACCCAAATAAAATTGATGTCCTTTTTTCCCACAAATAGAGCTTTCTTTTGGTGGTATTTGATCACCTCTGAGATTTTTATTTTTTGCGCTATAAACAAAAAAATAAAAAAGTGACAATTCTGAAAAAATATATATATATTTTTTTTACTTCCTGCTATAAAACATTCCCCAAAAAATTGAAAAATCTATTTTTTTCAGCATTTCAGGCCAATATGTATTCTGCTACATATTTGTGGTAAAATATTCACAATATACATATTTTTGGTAACATTTTTGGTTTGCGCAAAAGTTATCTCCTCTAAAAACTAGGGGAACGATTTATGTCATTTTTATTTATTTATTTGTTTTTACAAGTAATGGCGGCGACCAGCAATTTTTAGCGGGACTACGACATTGCGGCGGACAGATACACCCAACTGACATTTTTGACACATTTGGGGGGACCAGTGAGATTACTACAGTAATCAGTGCTAAAAATTTGCACGGTTACTGTACTAATGACACTGGCAGGGAAGGGGTTAACACCAGGGGCAATCGAAGGGTTAAATATGTGCCTAGGGGGTGCTTTCTAACTGTGTGGGGGGTGGGCTCACTGGATGAACACAGAGACCTGTGTTTCCGGCGGCGTGCATCCGCCATCACTAACTGCTACACGAAGCAACGTACATGTACGCCGTTTCGCGTAACAGAGCCGATCTGCCGCAGTAAAACTACAGCGGCTGGTGGGCAAGTCGTTAAACCTGAAAGACTGGTGACATCTAATAGCAGAGAGGACTTAAGCCCCGTACACACGTACCGATTGTCGGCCGTAAATATTCGGCCGCCGAACGATCGGCCGATTGTCGGCTTGTTAGTATGATGCTTCCGACAACCGACATCGCATTTTCGGCCGAACAGAATCGGGTGTGCAGGCATTAAAATTTTTGTTGGCCAACACCAGAACGGCCGAATGTTCGCCAGTCAGTACAGATTTCGGCCGACAGACAGCAGATTTGCAAGACTGGGCATGCTCAGAAAAGAAAAAAGGAAAGTTAACCATCACATGACATCACTTCTGCAGTCGGCTGTTGTTGGCCGACAAAATTCGTGTGCAGTCTTTTGCAGTTTTCAACAGACACGACAGCCCTGGACAAAAGACGGCCGATTGTTCGGCTGACGATCGGTACGTGTGTACGGGGCTTTACTGTGGAGAACAGCTCTGGGTTAAAGGTTAGTTTTAAAGCAAGAAAAAAACACTTTTTAAAATATTTTGTCTTTTAATGAGCTATTATGTTTTTTCCTGCTTTAGTGTAGAACTAAAAGACAAAATGTGGGGCATGCGGTCACATGATTACAATATATACACAACTGTTATGAATGAGTTTTATTCATACCAGCTTTGCTTTCTGTAGTGATGCTGTGATTGGCCCACACCTATCACATGCTACCTGGGCCAATCACAGTATGACAACAGAAAGAAAGCTGTCATGAATGGAAACCCATTTATGACAGTTCAAATGATTGCTGTTACAGTGTTTATCACTGTAACAGCAATCACAATGTAAAAGGACACTGAACTACTCTGATGAAAGTATGTAAAAAAAAAAAAAAGACGTTTAAAATATTTTTTCTTTCCTACAGTCACCAGTAAGGATGGGCGAACGGCATGAGTTCAGGCCGAACATTTGCCTGTTCGGCCATTTGCCGAACACCCGAACTTTCAGGGTGTTCGTACCAATGAACACAAATCCAATGCACTGAGCGCTGCAAAGTGCATTCTGCGTCCTAATTGGGCAAAGCTTTGGTCAATCAAGGCGCAGTTTTTTTTTTTACCGGCATTTTTTCTTTTATTTTTTTATTCAGCTGTCAGCAGGCAAACCTATTGACAGCTGATGACTTATCGATTGTTAAGGAGGCCGGGACCGGCTTCCCAGTCCTGCTCCTTAACAACCAATAACTCATCAGCTGTCAATAGGTTTCCCTGCTGACAGCTGAATAAAAAAATAAAAGAAAAAATGCCGGTAAAGAAAAAACAAAAAAAAATAAAAATAAAAATAAATATTTTTTTTTTTTAAATGGCGTGGGGTTCCCCCCATTATCCATACCAGACCCTTATCCAAGCATGAAGTCCGGTAGATCAGGAAAGGGGAGGGGACAAGCGAGCGACCCCTCCTCCGGAATCATACAAGGCCACATGCCCTGAACATGGGGGGGTTGGATGCTTTAGGACAGGGGGGCTATGCCCCCACCCCAAAGCACCTTGTCCCCATGTTGATGGGGAGAAGGGTCTCTTCCCGACAGCCCTGGGCTGTGGTTGTCGGGGTCTGCAGGCAGGGGCTTATCGGAATCTGGAAGCCCCCTTAACAAGGAGGCCCCCAGATCCTGCCCCCCCCCACCCCAATGTTACTGGGTATCGGGTACATCGTACCCCTACCCATTCACCAAAAAGTAATAACCACAAGAAACTGTTTTTGACAAGTCCTTTATTAAAAGAAAAAAAATAGTGTCCCTCGATGTAAATCCATTGTCAATCATGACCCCCACCAGACCCAGAAAATATGACGTCAGAAGGGGCGATACCACCAGGTGACATAGCAGAGTGGCCCCGCCCCTTGCCCATATAAGAAATGTTAAAGCGCAGAGCGGGCATACGGCGAGACGCCTCCCAGGAGGCAAGATCGTTTTTCTTTTTTTCTATTTTTCGGATCTAGCGGGTGTATTTATTGAATATACATTGAGAAAGACTTTTTCTCTTTTTCATTTTTTAATAACTATTACTTTCGGACACTTTTTTGGTGAATGGGGAGGGGTACGATGTACCCGATACCCATTCACATAGGGGGAGAGGGTGCAGGATATGGGGGCCCCCTTGGTAAAGGGGGCTTCCAGATTTCAATAAGCCCTCTACCTGCAGACCCCGATAACCACAGCTCTGGGTTGTCAGGAAATGGGGAAAAAATGCAGTGGGGTGGGGGGGGCAGAGCACCTAACCCCCTATGTTGCGGGCATGTGGTCTGGTATGGTTTAGGAGGGGTGCTCCCCTCCCCTTTCCTGACCTGCTGTGATGCATGCTCGGATAAGGGTCTGGTATGGATTTTGGGGAGGGGGGAAACCCAACGCCGTTTTTTTTAAAATTTTAGCGGGTTACAATTGCAGGCACCTGGCTATTGAAAAAAAAAAAAAAAAAGTGTGGGGTCCCCCCCAGTCCATACCAGGCCCTTTTTTTCTTTATTTTTTCAATAGCCGGGTGCTGGCCGTTGAAACCGCGAGTCATTTTCAATGGGATTTGACTCTTTTTTTTTCTTTCGAAATGTCATTTTTGCTGTAGCTTGTTTTAGGCATGTTACAGATGCGCCGCTTTACAGGCACAATAAAGGAACCCCCCAGGCACTATATTTACCACTTCTTGACCGGAAGGATTTCCCCCTTAATGACTAGGCCATTTTTTGCGATTCAGGGCTGCGTTACCTTAACGCCTAATTGCGCGGTCGTGCAATGCTGTACCTAAATATGTCCTTTATTTCCCCACAATTAGAGCTTTCTCTTGGTGGTATTTGATCACCAATGCGATTTTTATTTTTTGCGCTATAAAACCAAAAAAGAGCGACAATTCTGAAAAAAAAAAAAAATATTTTTCACTTTCTGCTATATAACATTACCAAAAAAAATTTAAAAATCTATTTTTTTCATCCTCTTAGGACAATTTGTATTTTGCTACATATTTTTGGTAAAAAAAATCCCAATAAGCGTATTTTGATTGGTTTGCGCAAAAGTTATTGTACAAACTAAGGGAAAGATTTATGTAATTTGTATTTATTTATTTATTTACTAGTAATGGCGGCAATCTGCAATTTTCAGCAGGACTGCGACATTGCAACGGACAGATCGGACACCTAACTGACATTTTTGACACTTTTGGGGAGACCAGTGAAATTACTGCGGTAATCAGTGCCACAAATATGCACTGTTACTGTAATAATGACACAGGCAGGGAAGGGGTAAACTCAGGGGTGATCAAAGGGTTAAGTGTGAGCCTAGGGGAGTGTTTCTAACTGTATGGGGGAGGGACTTGTGAAATGAACACAGAGACCAGTGATCCTATGTAGGAGGATCACAGGCGCTCTGTGATCATTTTAGAGAGAACAACAGTAGACCGTCGTTCTCTCTCTGCGGGGAGCAATTGCGGGTGCCCAGCGGCAATCGGAGCTGCCAGCCCCATGAATCCCCACTGCCTAGTGGGGGCAGGTGCGTGCTGGTCCCCTGGACTGCTCCCGCGAACCGCCGTACAGGTACGAGCCAACTGCGGCAGTCGGTCGGCAAGTGGTTAAAGGAATTTGTCTCCATGTTGATGGGGACAAGGGCCTCTTCCCCACAACCCTGGCTGGTGGTTGTAAGGGTCTGTGAACAGGGGGCTTATTGCACCCCCATGTGAAAGGCTATAGGGTACTCATTCACCAAAAAAGTGTGAAAAAGAAATAAAAACACAGACAGACACAGTTTTTGACAATATCTCTAATAAAAATAAAAGTCTAGATCCATCATCAATCAGAACACCCGTCACCACCCGTAAAAAGAAACAAAAAGAAAAAAAGCCCTGCTTGCACTGAAGGCTTCTGCCGTCTGCCTGCTCCGCCATGTGACAGTTTTAAATAATTAAGGGGTGGGGCCACCTGGCAATGTCACCTTACACGTTACTGGCCCAGCATGCACCGGTCGGCCTCGCTCCTTAGCTATTTAGGAACTGTTGCACAGTGGAGCAGGCAGGCGGGAGCTTTTGGCGCCAGTAGAGTTTTTTATTTTTCTGGGTCGGCGGTGGTCGTGATTAACAATAAATCTACACCAGGGAACATTGTTTTTTTGCTTTTAATAAAATAATTGTCAAAACATGTCTGTTTTTATTTCTTTTTGACAATTTTTTGGTGAATGCATAGGGGAACAATTTACCGTTACTCATTCGCATGAGGGGGAACGGGATCTGGGGGCCCCCTTTTTATAGATTCCAATAAGCCCCCTCCCCAAATACCCCCATAACCAATGGCCAGGGGGCTTTGGAAGCTTTGGGGTGGAGGGGGCAGCACTCGCTCACCCCCCCCCCTTTCCTGGCCTCCCAAACTGCATGCTCGGATAAGGGTCTGGTATTAATTTTTTGAGGGGGGGGGGCCCATGCCCTTTATATTTTACATTTTGGTGTGGGGGTTCCCTTCAAAATGTATACCAGACCCAAGGGTGTGGTATGGATTTGGGTGTGACCCCATGCAGTTTTTTTTTTGGATCGAATTTGTGTAAAAAAACTGATCCAATGTGCGATTTAGACACGTTCCCATAGAAAGCAATGAGTCTGGAATTCGCATCTGAACCGCACCGCAGTGCTCAAAAAACGCACGTCTCTTTAAATTTGCAGCGAATGCGCACTGCCGCTGCACCGCACATACACTATATTACCAAAAGTATTGGGACGTCTGCCTTTACACGCACATGAACTTTAATGGCATCACAGTCTTAGTCCGTAGGGTTTATTATGGAGTTGGCCCACCCTTTGCAGCTATAACAGCTTCAACTCTTCTGGGAATGCTGTCCACAAGGTTTAGGAGGGGGTCTATGGGAATGTTTGACCATTCTTCCAGAAGCACATTTATGAAGTCAGGCACTGATGTGGACAAGAAGGCCTGGCTCGCAGTCTGCACTCTTATTCATGTCAAAGGTGTTCTATCGGGTTGAGATCAGGTCAGTCAAGTTCCTCCACCCCAAACTTGCTCATCCATGTGCTCATTAAAGACATAGGTGATGCCCACTCACATTAATAATTGCTTTTCCCTGCACAAAGGTAACTAATGCATTATCATATGCAGGAGGGCTCCATAGTCAGCTCCCTGTTCAGACCTGACTTCCGGGGGTACTGTGCAGGATGGCGTCACTTCCTGCTCTGCCCCTCTAAAAGCACTTGTAACAATGATAGCAACTGGGCTACAATTTCTGGTTTGGGGAGCAATTTCGTTAAATATCAGCCAATATTATTTTTCTATTTCTCTTTCTTTCGTTGATGGACACAGCTCCTGGTATTCATAATCATTGGGTTATACTGCCCCCTACAGGAGTAGGACACTAGGCAGAAATTCTGGCTACACCAATGGGCAGTCCCAGGGGGTATACTCCCTCTCTCTGCTATAGCTTCTCAGTTTTTTTTTCTGCCTAGTCAGGAGTACCTAGTTCCTAGTTCCTTGCTGGGATCTTTGGTCCTGGCAAATTTTTTAGATAGGAAATGTTTTCCTCCTGGATTTTTCCTGTAAGATCTACAATCAACTGCCGGACTGGGCGACGGGCTGGATAACTAAATCCAGTGGTAACCCCAGCCTGACCAGCGAGCACGTGCAGACCTCAGCTCCACGCTGGGCCAGGCGTGACATAGCCCCACTGGACAGGGGCTGGCCTGCGAGTTAAACGCATCGCGAGGTCGCATACGAGTAGCAGCATTCCTCCTGGTCAACAGCCCCCCCCCCCCATTTCTATAGAGAGGGGTTCTGTCTGGAGCGGTGCCCGTCTGGTTCCTGGTATGGTGAGTAGCTGTCCCCCCTCTTCCCCTGGAGGGTTCTGGGGTGGACGTGGGCCCCTCCTTGGGACAGTCAGACCTGTGGGGTTCCCCTCCTTCCCGCAAGCAGTCCCCCCTTGCCGAGTCCCTCATCCTGCCCCCCATTCCACATACGCTGGGGCTGTTTGGGTGGTCTGGCCACTTTCCAGGGGTGGGGGCAGGGCACTGACTGGCGATGGGGGCTGGGGGGGGTGCGCCCCCTGCGAACAGATGATCGACTGTGCAGAGCGGCGGGGCTCCGGCCAGGGCCCCCAGCCTGCCTGGATCTGTTTTAGAGGTCTGATCTTCTAATCCTGGGTCGCTGTATGCCTTGTGGTGCCTCGTGGGGCTGCCATTTTGTTGTAGCTTGTGTGTTCTATACACGGCAGCTATGTTTGTGTAGTTCGGTGGCCATTTCACTGTGGTTTGCCATTGAAAGTAGAGGCGGTCATGACACTGAATCCCTGTCAGCAGCGATTTCTGCTGTGGGAGCCCCTTCTCATCACCTGGTGCTGACTCCTAGATCATTTTACTTCCTGATTTCTGCACGTGTAGTGCACATTATCCTGGTGGTGAGTCTGGTGGAGTCCTCTCCCTCTCTGCTGAGGATCACTTAGTGCTTTGTGCCTGGTAAAAAGGTGGTGCTGCCAGCGCGGTAGGGGTTGTCCATTAGCAGTGTTTTACACTTTTTTGTGGGGTCCCCCTGGTGACTCATGGAGTCTTTGGAGCACATTTCCACACCCGATCCCCTTTCTGAGGCTGCGGGGCCCTCCGGGTCCCAACCATTCATCCATGCACTGACGGCGGTCCTGGAGTCCCTTGTGTCCTGGGTGGAGGTGGCTTGCGGGCAACGGGCTAGCAAAAAGCGCCCCAACCTTCCCCTGCCTCAGCTGTCTCATCAGATCCTGAATCTGATTCGGCCGTCGCAGATGTGGGTCACCGTGCTGGGTCTGCAACCACGTGCCTGGAATACTCTGATAGTGAGGATGATTCCTCCACGTCTGCAAATGCGCACGAAAGGGCGCTGGTAGATGCACTGATTGTATCTGTGCGTGAGACCCTGAAGATGGAGGACGCAGCTGAAGCTGCGATGGAGGTGCAGGTACCTTTTGGCAATCACAAGCCATCCAGAGCAGTAAAGGTGTTTCCTATCCCTGCCTATTTTGAAAGAGTGGGAATTACAAGAGTCCCCGTGGGGTCCCTAAGCGTTTACTAGGCGTTACCCCTTCTTAAGAAGTGGACTGTGCCGCCAGTGGTGGACCCTCCTGTTTCCAGATTAAACAAGGCAACATGATTCCAGTTGAAGAGTCCCCGGTCATCAGGGATCCGGCTGACCGGAAGGCTGAGGCTGTGACCCGCCATACACTATGGCTGGTTCGGCAAAGAGGCTGGTATTCACCACTGCCCTAGTGTCGCAAACTTTGACCGAGTGGGCTAAGCTCTTACACCATGACCTAGAAGGGGAACAGCTCTCCCTGCCTTTGTCGAGCTGGCGGACCAGCTGGTCCAGGGGCAGTTTATCTGTAATGCCTCTTTGGATGCGGCTCCCTTGATGGCTCGCCTATCTGTTTTGGCAGTGGTTCTTCAGCGTGTCTTTTGGCTCAAGTGATGGTCTGCAGATCAGACTTCAAAAAAGGCTTTGACTGATCTTCCTTTCCAAGGATGTCATCATTAAAGGTCTCACAGGGGCGAAGAGTACTTTTCTTCCACAGGCTAATAAGGGCAAGGAACCTCGTCGTAGAGGTGGGCCCTCCTTCTCAGGTCATCAGAACTTTTTTTCGTCCCTTAGGGTTGACTGACAAGGGCTCGAAGCCTTTCGGAGCCTCTTCTAGAGTGTCCAAAGGAACCTGGTCTGGCAAGCCAAGATCGGACTTCTCCAGACCCGTGGACAAGACTCCTTCTGAATGAATGTGCACACATACACGTACCGGGGATGGGGGGGGGAAAGACTTCCCTTGTTTCCGGACCCGTGCACTTCCCTAGTACAAGACAAGTAGGTCCACAAAGTAATTTCGGTCCAGCTATAAGATCGAGTTCCGCTCTTGTCCCTGGCAAGGTTTTTTCTTTCCAAGTTGCACCTGTCCCCAGGCCGCTTACAGGGCCTGTTTGGGGCGGTACAAGACCTGTTACTTCAAGCGGTGATAGTCCCGGTTCGACCTCGGTAAATTATCAGGGTTTTTACTCTAACTTGTTTACAGCCCCCTCGAAGGAAGGCAAGGTGCATCCAATCCTGGCCTCAAGGCGCCAAATTGCTTTGTGTGGGTACAGAAGTTCAGAATGGAGTCCATTCGAACAGTGGTGGCATCCCTGCATCAGGGGGATTTCCTTGTCTCTATCGATATCAAGGATGCCTACCTTCACATTCCAATATGTGCCAGTCACCAGCGTTTTCTCCAATTTGCTGTGGGAGAGTGTCACGGAACCATGAACCAGACGTACAACAACAGATAAGTGAAAATAAGAAAGCTTTATTGAAAAACAAGCTATAAAGCAAAAGTCCAAACGGATGGCGAAACCGAAGCAGAGTCTTGCGAAGCCAGGGGTCAAGAACCAGGAGGGTAGTCAGACGAAGCCGGGATCAGGAACCAGCAGGGTAGTCAGACGAAGCCAGGATCAGGAACCAGCAGGGTAGTCAGACGAAGCCAGGAACAGGAACCAGGAACCAGCAGCAGTCTTAGAAGCATGTGAACACAGGAGGACCAAGCAGGGAACTGAAGCCACAGACCTCCTATATATATGAGCTAGGCATCCAGCTCCTCCCAGTGGGAAGGAGGAGCCGCAGGGTGGGAGGCTACAAGAAACCCAGAAACCAAGATGGCCGCCAGCACATGTCAAACGAAGGAGAACAGCAAGAAGGTAAGACCATGACAGTACCTCCCCCTCAAGGGCCCCTCCTCCGCGGAGTAAAGAACGGTTTCTGAGGGAAGCGTGCGTGGAAGGCTCGGAGCAAGGCAGGAGCATGGACATCTGCGGAGGGAACCCAGGAACGCTCCTCTGGACCATAACCACGCCAATGAACCAAAAACTGCACCCGACCGCGGACCAGGCGTGAGTCCAGGATATTGCTCACCTCATACTCCTCACGATTGCCCACTTGGACCGGACGAGGCAGAGGAACCGAGGAAGTGAAACGATTACACACCAGTGGCTTCAACAGGGAGACATGAAACATGTTGGAGATCCGCATGCCAGGAGGAAGCGCAAGGGCATAGGCTACCGGGTTTACCCAGCGAAGCACTCGGAAGGGACCAACAAAGCGAGGCGCCAGCTTGGGAGTGGGCACTCGAAGGTTGAGGTTGCGGGTGGACAACCATACACGGTCTCCGGCCTGGTAGGAAGGAGCAGGCGCTCGTCTGCGATCAGCCTGGAGTCTCTGGCGCTGCGCAGAGACCTCAAGAGACTTCTGGATCTGTACCCAAGAAGCACGTAGGACGGAAAGGTGATCCTCCACAGCCGGAATATCCTGGGGAGAGAATACCTCCGGTAACACGGCAGGTTGGAACCCATAGTTGGCCATGAAGGGAGACGTCCCAGAGGAAGAGTTCACCGCCGTGTTCCTGGCAAACTCAGCCCAAGGCAGGAGGTCAACCCAATTGTCTTGGTGATCGGAGACATAGCAACGAAGGAATTGCTCCAAGGCCTGATTGGATCGTTCTGCGGCCCCATTGGACTGAGGGTGGTAGGCCGAGGAGAAGGAGAGATGAATCCCCAACTGGGAGCAAAAGGCACGCCAGAACCTGGACACAAACTGACTCCCCCGATCCGACACAATCTCCTTGGGCAAACCGTGCAACCGGAAGACCTCCCTGGCAAAAATCGTGGCCAACTCCTGTGCAGAGGGTAACTTCTTGAGAGGAACACAGTGGCACATTTTGGAAAACCGATCCACAATCATGAGAATGACCGTATGGCCTCGGGATGCAGGGAGGTCCACAATGAAATCCATCCCCAGGTGTGACCATGGGCGCTCCCCAGTGGCTAAGGGTTGCAGAAGGCCCAACGGAAGGTGCCGAGGGGACTTACTCTGGGCACAAACGGAGCATGCCGCTACATATGCGGCGATGTCGGAACGTAGGGAAGGCCACCAGAAAAGACGTGAAACAGCCCAGGACAGCTGATTCTTTCCAGGATGCCCCGCGGTCTTGGAGTTATGGTAGGTTCGCAACAACCGAGTGCGCAACTCCTCAGGCACAAAACATCTGCCGTTGGGTCTCCCAGAGGGAGCACCAGATTGAGCCGCCAAAATCTGCTCACCCAGGGGAGAGGTCAGGCTGGTGCGAATGGCGGCCAGGATCTGATTCGGAGGTATGACCGAAGTCGGAATCGACTCCTCCCTGGACAGGTCGGAGTACTGACGTGATAAGGCATCCACCCTGATGTTCTTGGAACCGGGTAGGTAGGAGACCACGTAATTAAAACGTGACAAGAACAGAGCCCATCTGGCTTGACGTGGTGTCAATCTCTTGGCCTCAGAAAGGTAGGTCAGATTCTTGTGGTCCGTCAGGATGAGGACCGGAACCACCGAACCCTCGAGCAAGTGCCTCCATTCTTTAAGAGCCTGCACGATGGCCAATAACTCCCTGTCACCAATCTGGTAGTTGCACTCCGCGGAAGACAGTTTCCGGGAGTAAAACCCACAAGGAAGCAGAGGACCCTCTGGTGTTCTACGCTGAGACAGAAGGGCGCCTACTCCCGTCTCAGACGCGTCCACCTCGAGGACAAAGGGCAACCCAGGGTTGGGATGCGACAGAATCGGAGCCGACACAAAGGCGGACTTTAGAGCCTCAAAAGCTCGGATGGCCTCGGGCGGCCAGACCTGGGAATTACTGCCCCTCCTGGTCAGATCTGTGAGAGGCTTGGCTAGCATGGAAAAGTCCCTGATGAACTTCCGATAATAATTGGCGAAGCCCAAAAAGCGCTGCAGGGAGCGAAGACCACTGGGCTGGGGCCACTGTAAGACAGCCGAAACCTTCTCAGGATCCATGGAGAACCCCTCAGCGGAAATGATGTAACCTAAGAAGGTTACCTGGGATCGGTGAAATTCGCATTTCTCAAGCTTACCGAACAGCTTGTTCTCTCGTAACCGTTGCAACACTCGTCTGACATCCAGAATGTGGGTCTCCATGGACTCAGAATATACCAAGATGTCATCCAAATAGACCACCACACACTGCTGCAACAGGTCACGGAAAACATCGTTGATGAATTCCTGAAAGACTGCGGGCGCATTGCACAGCCCAAAGGGCATAACCAAGGATTCATAATGACCGGTCCTGGTGTTAAACGCGGTCTTCCACTCATCGCCCGCCTTGATCCTTACGAGGTTATATGCCGCCCTCAGGTCGAGTTTGGTAAAGACCGTGGCCCCTTTAAGGCGATCGAACAGCTCGGAAATCAAGGGTATCGGGTAAGCGTTCTTGATCGTGATGCGATTGAGACCCCTGTAATCGATGCAAGGCCTCAACTCACCGCCCTTCTTTTTCACAAAGAAAAATCCAGCCCCTGCCGGGGACGAGGATTTGCGAATGTGTCCGCGTGAAAGCGCCTCCCTCACGTACTCCTCCATGGCCTCATTCTCCGCTACCGACAGTGGATAGACTTTGCCACGAGGAGGAACGGCACCAGATTGTAACTCGATGGCACAGTCGTATGGGCGGTGCGGAGGTAGGGCAACCGCGCGCACCTTATCGAATACATCCCGGTACTCCTCGTATTCAGGAGGCAACAGAGAGTCCGAGGAAGTACACAGCAACTTGACAGGCCCATGGATGCAACTAGCCCCACACTGCGGTGACCACGAGAGGATCTCGGCCGATCTCCAATCGAAAATCGGATTATGCTTCTGGAGCCAGGGGTACCCCAAGACCACCGAGTAGTGTGGAGACGAAATAACCTGGAAGCAGACCGACTCTCTGTGGACAGCACCAATGGCTAACCCCACTGGAAGGGTCTCATGAGTCACGTGTGGCGGCAGAAGGGGTCTGCCGTCTATCGCCTCAAGAGTCAGAGGAGAACCTCGAGCCTGCAGAGGAATGGAATTGGCGGCAGCGAACACACTATCAATGAACAAACCACGAGCACCAGAGTCCACCAACGCCTGGGTCGTCACCGAGCCCCCGACCCAGGAGAGGACAACAGTGATCAGTGGTTTGTCAACACGGGAAACCGGGGACGAGGAGACTCCACCCAAGATCTGCCCCCGACAGGATCTCAGGTGCGAGCGTTTCCCGGACGGTTCGGACATGCCAACCGAAAATGCCCACCGAGACCACAGTACATGCATCGGCCCTCGCGTCTCCGGAGTACCCTCTCCCCCTCGGACAGGCGAGTAAACCCCAGCTGCATGGGTTCACCCCCAGACAAGTCATCCCCAGGAGGCGTGGGAGGAGAGGGAGGCACGGGTGGGACAGCAAAGGTAGGCGCCAATCTGTTAGGAGGCCTCCGCAGACTCTCCTTAAAGGAAGGTCTCTCCCTGAGTCTGGTGTCAATCAAAATCAGGAAAGAAATAAGAGACTCGAGCTCCACTGGTAGGTCCTTAGCTGCAACCTCATCCTTCAAGGCATCCGAGAGACCATGAGAGAAAGCAGCGACCAGAGCCTCATTATTCCAGGCCACCTCTGCTGCCAGGGTACGAAACTCAATGGCGTATTCAGCTACGGATCGTGAACCCTGTCTGATGGACATAAGGAGCTTCGCAGCAGAGGCAGCACGAGCCGGCACATCGAATACCTTCCGAAGAGAAGCAACAAAACCGGAAAACTCAGCAACCACCGGATTGTTGTTCTCCCATAAAGGGCTGGCCCAGGCCAAGGCCTTGTCCGAGAGCAGCGAGATTAAGAAGCCCACTTTTGATCTCTCAGTAGGAAAGGCATGTGGCAGCAACTCGAAATAAATGCCCACCTGGTTAAGGAAACCTCGGCACTGAGTTGACTCTCCCCCAAAGCGCTGTGGAAGGGGGGCAGAACCGGACATACCCCGAAACACCGCAGGCGCAACAACAGGTGTCGGGGTAGACTCTGGCGCAACAACCGGAGCGGCAGTAGGAGCGGACCCAGGAGCGACAACCGACCCATCGGCAACGGGAGCGAAATGAGCCGTGCGTTCAAGCAGGGTTTGCAACGCCACGGCGAACTGACCCAACAGGTGATCCTGCTGATCAAGTCTGGCAACCAGCGTGGGTAGTGAGGATGGCCCTGTACCGTCAGAATTCATGGCCTGTGGTACCGTGCGTTCAAGCAGGGTTTGCAACGCCACGGCGAACCGACCCAACAGGTGATCCTGCTGATCAAGTCTGGCAACCAGCGTGGGTAGCGAGGATGGCCCTGTACCGTCAGAATTCATGGCTTGGTCCTAATGTCACGGAACCATGAACCAGACGTACAACAACAGATAAGTGAAAATAAGAAAGCTTTATTGAAAAACAAGCTATAAAGCAAAAGTCCAAACGGATGGCGAAACCGAAGCAGAGTCTTGCGAAGCCAGGGGTCAGGAACCAGGAGGGTAGTCAGACGAAGCCGGGATCAGGAACCAGCAGGGTAGTCAGACGAAGCCAGGATCAGGAACCAGCAGGGTAGTCAGACGAAGCCAGGAACAGGAACCAGGAACCAGCAGCAGTCTTAGAAGCATGTGAACACAGGAGGACCAAGCAGGGAACTGAAGCCACAGACCTCCTATATATATGAGCTAGGCATCCAGCTCCTCCCAGTGGGAAGGAGGAGCCGCAGGGTGGGAGGCTACAAGAAACCCAGAAACCAAGATGGCCGCCAGCACATGTCAAACGAAGGAGAACAGCAAGAAGGTAAGACCATGACAGAGAGGAGCATTATCAGTTTGTGGTGTTACCCTTTGGTCTCGCCTCTGCTCCTCGGGTCTTCACAAGTGTTAGCCCCGGTGCTAGCCTTGCTACACCAATGGGGGTTCGCAGTACTGGGCTACTTGGACGATCTCCTTCTGCAAGCGGAGTCTCCCTCTGCTCTGGTGGAAAACCTGGAGATCACACTATGAACTCTGGGGGAGTTCAGCAGTATTCTGAACCTTCAGAAGTCTGCTCTGATTCCGTCCACAAAGCTGGACTATCTGGGCCTAACCCTGAACTAGGCCTTAGCCAGAGTGCTCCTTCCTCTGGACAAACTCCAAAAATTGCAGGCTGCAATTTGCCTCCTGCTGTCCAACAGATGGTAGTCTCTCTGGACTTGCATGAGGTTGCTGGGCCTGATGGTGTCTACCTTCAAGGCGGTTCTGATTGCACAGTTCCATACGAGGTCCCTGCAAAGGGAGATTCTAACCAAATGGGACAAGATTCCCCAGTCTCTGGAAAATCAGATCTGGCTGAGTCAGGGAATGAGTAGTCCTTGATTTGGTGGCTTCGTTCAATGGCGCTTCGGCTGGGAAAATCCTTTCTCCCCTTGTATTGGACAGTGGTCACCAAGGATGCCAACCTGTCCGACTGGGGAGGGGTCCTCGGCAAGCATTCTGCTCAGGGGATGTCAATCATCTAGGGGGCACAAGAAGTGTCCTGGTGGCTCTAGAGGTAGCCGGTATTCTAAGGTGAGCAGAATGGTTGGTTCCAGCCCTCTCCGTCGTACACATTCCCAGGGTAGAAAACTAGCAGGTGGATTATCTCAGTCGGCAGCCGTTGGACCACAGGGAGTGGTCCCTTCATCTGGAGGTGTTTCATCAGCTAGGTCTACGGTGGGGCACCCCCGAGGTGGATCTCGGCTCAACAGAAAGGTGCAGAGGTTTGCGGCTTGATCAAAAGATCCTCTGGCGGATGCCACATATGCGCTGGTGGCTCTGTGGGGTCAGTATTGGCTGATTTATGCCTTCCCTCCTTTCAAGCTTCTATGCCCAGACTTCTACGCAGGATCGAGGCAGAAGGGATTCTGGTCGACCTGGTGGTTCCAGACTGGCCTCGCTGGGCTTGGTATGCCGATCTGGTGCAGGTTTCTTGGAAGCTTCCTCTCAGGGAGGATCTTCTGTCCCAAGGATCGATCTTCCATTCTGCTTTACAGTTGTTGTCTTTGACGGTTTGGCTGTTGAATGTTAGGTGCTGAAGGATAGGGGTTTATCGGAGTCAGTGATTCCTACCCTGTTGAAAGCTAGGAAATCTACTTCTAGGAAGATCTACTATCGTATGTGGAAGACGTATATTGCGTGGTGTAAGTTTCTTGGTGTTCATCCTTGGGTAAATTGCCTTGCATGCCCTGGATGTGGTCCGGGCAATTAGGATGTACCTGGCAGTTATGGAGTCTTTCAGGAAGCCAGACTCTCTATTTGTGCTCATGGATGGACCTTGAAAAGGGTTGTCAGCTTCCTCTGCAACCATTTCCACATGGATTAGACAGACGATGGTTCAGGCCTATTCCATCAGGGGTCAGATTCCACCTTTCCCAGTCAAGGCGCACTCTACTAGGGCGCTTAGTGGGGTGTATTGTTTTTTTCAGGTGGGCTCCGGTTGTTTGGTTGAGCCCCTGTTGCCAGGTTGGCTAATGTTTAGCCTTGGGAAATTTTTTGGGTTGTTTCCACCCCTTATATTTAACACTGCTTTGGGATGTTTCAATGGTTATGAATACCAGGAGCTGTGTCCGTCAATGAACGAAAGAGAAAATGTGATTTTTGACTTACCGTACAATTAATTTCTCTGACGTTCATTGACAGACACAGCACCCACCCCTCTGTGGAGATATTATTCTCCTGACACTGCTTGATACAAAACTGAGTGGCTATAGCAAAAAGAGGGAGTATACCCCCTGGGACTGCTATTGGTGAAGAGACGCTGAGTGCAGGAGACTGATTGATGGATGCTGAGTGCAAGCTTCACCTTTCAACACCGAGTTGAGATCTCTGGAGTGTCGGGGAGTGGGTATGATCCATTCAGTCCCCTGGGGTCGAGCATTCTGATCGATGGATTGCCGGATCCACAGGGATTCTATTGTCTGTTGGGACGAGTGACATCCTAAGAGCTTACGCTGTATTTTATCTTTCAAGGCCATAAGACTGTGTGTCTCTGGTAAACAGCCACCCATTTTTGTTTGCACACATCAGGGTTGCATGCAGCACTTGGAAGAATCATTTCCGGCAAAGTTTTTCAGCTTTCATTCAAGAGACTATTTGCTGAACATCAATATTTTTAGCTACATTTATGCTTATGGGACTTTTATATGTGAAAGCTTCTTTGCTTTCTTTTTCACCATTGGAATCATCACGTTTGTGCATGTTTGGTCACTTCACATTAATGTTATATGGAACACAACAATTTACAAGTGTAGATTGTTCACATTTTTAGTGTATGATTTTTCACATTGTGTTCCTTTTTTACTGTCACAATTTTTATTGTGTTATTCCTTTGGTTTAGATAGTGCACTAGTCTTTTCTCATACCCCCCTGGGACTGCCCATGGGTGTAGCCAGAATTTTTTTCTGCCTAGTGTCCTACTCCTGTAGAGGGCAGTATAAACCAATGGTTTCTGAACAAAGGGCCAAATTACTGTCCTTTAGACTTTGAAGGGGCCAAACTGTGGCCAGAGTAGAAAATGCCCTGGCATTGATTGGAGTAAAGCAGTGTTTCTCGACTCCGGTCCTCAGGGCACACTAACAGGCCAGGTTTGCAAGAATACATCACAGGTGATATCATTTGCTGCTCAGTGATTGCAATATTCTAGTCTGCATCTCCCCAAGGTAATACCTAAAATCTGGCCTGTTAGTGTGCCCTGAGGACCAGAGTTGAGAAACACTGGAGTAAAGAATGCCCCATAATCAGCATTAGCGGGTGGAATATTGCCCCATTGTTGGCATTAGGGAAAGAAATAGTGCCCCATCACTGGTGTCATTGAGAAGAATAGTGCCCCATTGTTGGAATAAAGGGAAGGATCGCTGCCCCATCATTGGTGTCAGTGGGAGGAATAGTGCCCCATCACTGGTGTCAGTGGGAGAAATAATGCCCCATCACTGGTGTCAGTGGGAATATTGTTGGTATCAGTGACAGGAAATATGCACCAGTATTGGTGTAGAAGAAATAGTGCCTTGTATCAGTGGGAGGAATGTTGTCCCAAGGGCCTGATAAAGGTAAGCAAAGGGCCACATCCAGCTCCCCGGCCGCAGTTTGGAGACCAATGCCCTAGATGATCTCACAATGCAGATATACAGCTTAGAGGCTCATGGTTCAGAAGTGCCTAGGTGCAGGAAATACACTTCTACTTTTCAGGAGTACTTCTTCTTAGGCACAAGTAACATTTTTAAAGGTTCACTATAAGATAACAAATCTGTAATTTTACATTTTTAAAGAATCAGTATAACTAAAAGTGCTATTTCAACTTTAGCTAGACTCGGGGGACCTTAGTCACCTGTTGACGTCATAGAATGTTTGGAGTCCTCCACAATACACCTGTATCTATTTGTCTTTTCACAGTTTTCTGTCCCTGCACTCTATGTATGAAAAGTTATTTGTTCTCCAACTACTATATTAGTCAATTCTAACAGTACTTTATCAGTGCTCCCTTCTGCCATCTTTGGCCTGTTGTACAGTCTACTTATCCCACTGAATTTAACAACTATTCAGGTTCGTATGCAATGGCTCAATTTGTAGTGAAGGTGCTTTGAAACTAGGGATGCACCGAAATTTCGGCAACCGAAATCTTCGGCCGAAAATGGGTATATTCCATTTCGGCCGAAAATGGGTTGAAGATGCCGATATTAAAGATGGCCGCCGCGGGCGCAGCGCAGGTTTCAAAAGAGGCGGCTTGCCTCCCGGTGATGTCACCGGTGATGTCGGTGATGTCACTACTACTGCGATCTGTGCATGAATGAACTAACACACCGGGCGGGCGGGCGAGCGGCCGCTAATAGCTAAAACTATGTGAGCGCTTCACTTCCCTGTCAGGCGGGTATGTCCTCTGACAGGGAAGTGAAGCGCTCACATAGTTTTAGCTATTAGCGGCCGCTCACCCGCCCTCCTGGTGTGTTAGTTCATTCATGGACAGATCGTAGTAGTAGTGACATCACCGGGAGGCGGGCCGACGGCCAGAGGCGCGTCTTTTGAAAGGAAGGACACCGGAGGAGCAGAGTAAGGAGATTGCATCCTTGGGATGGCGAGGGACGCTGTACTGCCGAGAGGGACGCTGAGGCAGGGGGGGGGGGGGGAGCTGAGGCGAGCTTACCAATGGTATTAGTATTATGCAGCATGAGGGGGTTAAGGTATTGCCACTGCTGGTCACTGATGCATTAGTGACCCACCAGTGGCAGTTAATTAACCCCTTTGTGCTGCATTAGTGCAACCAGTATCAGTGCAACCAGTGTTAATTAACACTGATATTGGTTGCACTAATGCAGCACAAAGGGGTTAATTAACTGCCACTGGTCGGTCACTAATGCATCAGTGACCAGCAGTGGCATAACATTAACCCCCTCATGCTGCTTAATACAAATACCATTGGTAATTAAATTAACCACTTGCCAACCCGTCACAGTACATATACTGTGACAGGATGGCAGCAACAGGTGTACGTCGCTGCCTGTTTTTGGTGTGTGCCCCTGTTCTATCTATTTTAAAATTATTTGGGGGAAAAAGTCATGTTCGGTTTCGGTTTTTGGCCAAGGGCATCCTGCATTTTCGGTTTCGGCCGAGATTTTCATTTCGGTGCATCCCTATTTGAAACTACGACAGTTTAAAATCAAATGTTCTCATTTACTGTGACCAATGGCAGACAGAGTCCCCAAGGGGTTTCTGTGCAAAGCCAATGTTTGGGTCCCCAACTCAACCACTGGTAAAGAACACTTATTTATTGTCTATCAATTGACATTTAGATAGAAGTGAGCCATGTGCAGGTCTATAGTGGGAGGATTCCCAGCACCCATCTGATACACTTATAGTATAAATTGGCTGCTCGAAAGAGTATTTCTGCCCCTGAACATGACTATGTATACGTATATTAACCACTTCTGGACCGGAAGATTTTCCCCCTTAATGACCAGGCCATTTTTTGGGATTCACCACTGCATTGCTAGAATGGAAAATTGCGCGGTCGTGCGACGCTGTACCCAAATAAAATTGATATCATTTTTTCTCACAAATAGAGCTTTCTTTTGGTGGTATTTAATCACCTCTGCAATTTTTATTTTTTGCGCTATAAACAAAAAAAGGGCGATAATTCTGAAAAAGAATATATATATTTAACTTTCTGCTATATGACATTCACAATAAAAAAATGTAAAAATCAAACTTTTTCATCATTTTAGGCCTAATTTGTATTCTGCCACATATTAGCTGGTAAAAAAATTCCAGCAAGTGTATATTGATTGGTTTGCGCAAAAGTTATCGTGTCTACAAACAAGGGGAAAGATTTATGTTGCTCACTCCTGTGATGGAAACATTGCATTAGTTAAATGGTTTGGTTTATGGTTTGGTTTGGTTCAAAACTTTCTTCTGTGGTGCTCATTAGCTATTCTCTTTTTATGTAATTTTTTCTGATCTTTCCTAATGGATCTGTTGTTGGGAAGATCAAATGTGATCACAGTATTTTTTAAAAAGCCAATAAAGAATATTGGTTAGCAAGGGGGCAAAAAATGGTGGTGATCACTAGCATTATGCACTGGTGTAACTATAAGAACGTCACTCTAGTTATCAACTAACGCTAAAGTGGCTTGCTTTACTTATAATAATCCATTTTGCTGATCTGCCTGGCTCTCCTCTCAGTCATCTTCACTAGTGCTTTTAAATGTCCATTGTCAGTGCTGCTTACTATGCCCTGCTAAGTTTTACCATCTCCCTTTCTGCCCCACTTTTACCTTGGTCTGTCTTTGCATACCCCTGCAGCTTGTTTCAATCCTCCACTTAGACCTGATGTCCTCCTTTGCTCTCCATTATTTAATAATTCCTTTAAATATGTCCCAGGTTAGGAGTTCAGATAGTTTAGAGTTAGGGACTGAATGCTGCAAAAGTGCTTGATAGGCATTTCTTCACATGCATTTACAAGTGTATGCAACACAATCCTGTGTTTATAACCTAAATGTGCTGTTACAGTACTTCCGGCCGGTGACATGGGCTAAACCGAAGTGAAGAGTCTAAGTGACAGTTGATGTTCACCAGGGCACCCTTCAAGGGGTGATGGGCTGAAAAACTTATTGGTCTCTGGTTTTCTTTGCTGCAAACTGGCACCAAGTTGCAGTCCCAGGATCGCCCACCAAGGAGTTGCTGGACTATGGTTTGGAGATTGTTCACAAGGCGTCAGACAAGAAAGCGGTCAGGTCAACAGTAAAGGCAGGCAGCAGGCAAGAGAGTAGTTGGATCCAAGCAGAGATCAAGGCAAGCGACGGGTAAGAGAGAGTTGTCAGGTCAGGCAATCCAGATCGGCAACAGGTAGGTATTTTCTGGTTCAGTATTATTATGAAATCTAGCTCCAGGGTACCTGGTGATAAGTCACAGCACCAGCCACTTTAAAGGCTGAAGCTTAAAGGGTAACTTCACTTTCGTTGGAAAAAAAATAGCAAATAAAAAAATATATAGCATATACAACTGCAACACTAGTCGTATTGTAACTGAAGGTTTTTAAAAATGACCTTTCCTTTTCAATCTGTAGCAGTGTAATTTTCTGTAAAAGGCAACACAATATGGCCACCTGGAGGCATTCTGTACACAGATGGTGTTCAGAACACCCCAGAAATGTAATTTCCTGCTTGTGTGATTGGCCTAATGGTTTTCCCAGAAGTCAGATTTTGGGCATCTCCTGCAACAAACATGTAATTTGGTGAGATACTCCAAAAGGGAAATTATATCTAACAGGATGCAGACCCTGCCACTTTCCTCATTAGAGCCCTGCAACTGATTCATAATTATAAAGTCACTCCCATTCACATTCATTTTTCACATGGACACAGACAAACAAACAACTATTTCTTCAGAATAACAAAAGGTTGTAATCTGCAACAAAGTTTGTTAAAATCTTTACAATGTACATTGATTACCAAGAGGAGATTTTTTTTTTCTCAAAAAAAGTAGTTTGATTATTTCTGATAATGGATGTGCTATTTTAAGTGTAGCACCCTCCTAGGTAGGTGCTAGGAAAACGCATTAAGTGTCTCTTTCTGCTTATCAGGAGAGCCTGATCTGTTAGTTGTGCCTGTCATGTGTTTCTAGGTGTATTCACTGGGTCTGAGGGAGTGTCCCCACTGTGTCCAATGAGGGAGCTTGTTGGACAGTGGAGGAAACCCAGCTAGTGACACATTGTGTTTTTTGGCAGTCCCAGTGGGAGGGCATTGCTGCAAAGCATCCTGGGATTTCCCATAAATACGGAGGAAGCATGTGACAGGGCGTTCTTTTGCGGGAAGCAGAGTCCCTGGAGGAGGCTGACGGCTGGTCTCTCCTCCTGCAGCTGTGAGGAAGGTGGTTCAGGCAGTCAGCCTATTGAACTGGGTGTGGACCTGAGCTGCAGAGGATCCAGAGTGCTGACAAGTGGAGCTGCTGACAAAATCATCTTGGGAAAAACAGTATTGTGAGTACCAGGAGATCTGCCTAGGAGAGGGGACCACTCCAGAGAAGTCAGGAGATCAAGGAGCTAGCTCACACAGGGAGTGTATCAGTGAAAGGAGGTGCCATGTAGTTGACCCTGAAGATTAGGAACAAAGGGGGTGCCAGGAAGGGCCCTGAAGTTGTTCAGCAGTACAGTACAGTTTACCTCAGGATACAGTTTACCTTTCAGTCCTGCGTCACAGCTTGTGACAGACTGAAGCAGCGGTCTAGCCGTGACTAGCATTACTCAGCATTTTCAAGTCGTCCCAGCCAATTGTGCATAGTGTATAAAGTTGGAGTATCCCACTCATTCCCTTCTCCCATCCAAGTTCCAAATAAAACATAAAAACCAATGCTACTGGACTGTTTCCTGACTGAGCCATAATCACTTGGAAAATGCCTAATTGTCATGCTGTTGCTAATGGTAACCCAGGGGAACCTGTAACCAGCAGCTCCCATGTGAGTAGTGCTACATAAGGATGGCCTCTTATGTATTATTCTAGCTCTTTAAATAACTTCCTGATCAGAACACATGCTCAGAATTGTCAAATCCTGGAGGTCCTAAGACTCCTGGAAATCCAGGGGTTCTGGGCCTACTGTAACATGTGTACAGGGCCTAAATGGATATTTTTATGCTGACTAGCTGGATCAAGTGGTGGGACATTTTTGTATTGTTCAGTATAAAACAAAGTTAACCTAGACACAAACTAACCAACTTAATTTAAACATTTGTTTATCTAGGAAAGGTTGTTCAAATAAAGATCCTTCTTAGATGGACAATCACCACAATCATCAACCTGTACAGCTTAAACTCCACCAAACATCTTGTATATTTATTTTTCCATATTAAAATAATCAGACAATTGTAGTAAATACACCCCTGTGTTACCTGAACCTGCCAGCAACATTTTATTTACGTCATACAGTTGTTTGTGTATTTTTAAAAAAAAAAATAATAATTTCAGCACAAAACCATGTACTTTCACTCATGTTTGGCGTACATTGGTAGTTAACATAAATGTGTATCTATCAAAATGTGGAAATTTAACATAAATAGTGAATGCCATCAGTAGCTCTATCACATAACACATTCTATGTCTCACTCTTCTCCTTTTGGTACAATGAACAGGAGACAGTAGAACATTACGGTTTGGACTAAACCATGTGGATCCCTGCAGGAAGCACAAAGCCACAGTCCTGCCAGTAAGACACACTGGTATGAGTGGCGGATTGGCTGCATGCTCAGCCTGGGATGAATGGCCGTCATACGCTCTGCGGCTCATAACTTCTCTGTCACCCATCTCATGGGCACATTTCCTTCCTCATTTCTAACACCTGCCATAACATGATTACCCTCTACAGCTCCTTCACAGATGTTGCATAATCCTAGGCTTCAATTACCAGCTTACAGAACATAACTACATCGCCTTCAACTCTTCTAGTGACACAATAATTGCAATTAGTAACACCAGCTATTCTAGGGAAGTGCAAACCAACCGAAAGTTTATTCATATGATATACGTTCTTATATCTATTGGGGATTCCACATACAAATATAATAGAGATAGAAAGATATCCCACCAACATCCCACTTGACAAATGATGTAGCGGTGCTCCCCGGTGGGTTCTTCCATAATCATGATCAACATCTTAGAGGGCAGAGATTAATGTTTACTAAAGATAAAAATACAAATTTAGGATGGGGCTTAATTTTAATAATTCAAAAGCTGGCCATACACACATAAATTTACTTTGTTTACCTACTTGCCTACTGGGCCAATTCAGGCACTTTTCCCCACACGTAAAAATAATTCTTTTTTTTTATTTCTTTTTTTTTATAGAAAACTACTGAGAACCCCCCAAACTATATATATATATATATATATATATATATATATATATATATATATATATTTTAAGCAGAGACCCTAGAGAATAAAATGGTGGATGTTGCATATTTTTATGACACACAATTTTTGCGCAGTGGTTTTTCAAATGCAATTTTTGGGGGAAAAAATAAAATTTAATGAGTTTTAATGCACAAAAACCTAATATAATACCCAACTGTTTGGTAAAATATAAAAGATTATGTTACGTTACGTTAGATATGTAACATGTCATTCTTTCAAACTGCATATACCCATTAACCTCCCTGGCGGTATGATTCTTTACGATTTTAGGTGCTGAAAGCGGTACCATTATTTTGCATGTAATTCTTAAGAACGAGCAGCCCAAACCAACTATTTACATATGATTTTTTTTTTTTTACTGTGCGTCCTTCTTTATAACATCTCGGGTATGATAAAGTTTGAAACACAAAATCATAAATTATAATATAATAAATAACTATAAATAAGTTAAAGTATCTATGTATATATATTTATATATTCTCAGCTTGTTTAATTAAGCTTTAGCATTAAAACCTGGAAGCTAATTGGTTTATCTGCAGAATTGTGACAAATTTTGCCCTCTTTAGCTTTAGTAAATAAACCCCTTTACAGGTTACCATTCAGAGTAACACAGGAGGTCTGGTGCTAGAATTATTGCTCTCACTATACCGATACTAGTCTGGTGCTAGAATTATTATTCTTGCTATACCGTTTGCGGCGAAAACCCACGTGTGTGGTGCAAACACCATTAACATATGCGTGCGTGAGTTACGTATGCATTCGTCTTTGTGCCCGAGCACAGGTTGACGACTGTGCTTTAAAAAACATTTTTATTTTATTTTATATATATATATATATATATATATATATATATATATATATATATATATATATATATATATTATATAGTTGTACAACCAGGCATTAAAAGAACCTGTAGTTTACGTCACAGGAATGCTTTAAGCCCCCTTTAAAGCCGTGTCTAGGGCCGTGCACAACCGGGCCACTATAACAAAGCAGGTTAGACAAGCATGAAACTTAAAATTCTTTAAAAAACATTTTGATCACTTTATGGAGAGATCTGGGGTCTGTCTCCTCCACTCTTACAAGCATCTAATTACAATAAAATTGGTGTGATTAGTAGTTTTACCAATTTAAAAACTGAGCTGTTTACACCTGGGAAACCGGAAGTGACGAAAATGTTTGTCGCTTCTGGTTTCCTATACCACATGGATCATCAGGGACTTTCCGGTCCTTGACAATCTCTAGGGTCAGCTGGCAAGAAACCTGGGTCATAGGTGATATGAGAGGACCTAGGCAGGCAGCGAAAGGCAGTGGGGGGGGGGGGGGGGGGGAAGACTGTTGAGCTTAGTGGTTCTGGCACAGAATCTGTAAAAATTTGAGATATTTGTGGCCAGCTTACATTTCAGCTTAGGCTATTTAGCTCTGTAAACAACAGGTGGTAAGGAGACAGAAGAAATCATGTTTTGTCGAGTAAGTTGGTGCTGAAAGTGGCACCCACAGCTCGAATTTCAGATGACGCAGCAGGAATCATCTGCAATTCAAGCCACGTATGGAAATCTAAAAAGTATTGCGCAGTAACTAGAAATAAGCACTGCAATGAAAGTAACTTCTTTCATTGCAGTTTTGTCCACTGTAGTAAAAGAAGACATACTGTATGGTTACTGTGGATTTCTGAATGTCACACTCTAAAATTGTTGTAATATATATATATCCCCATCACATAAAAGGCGCCCAAACCTCACCCCCCCACCCCCCCCCCCCCCCCGCCAGAAGAGGGAGCACAAAGGGGATATTTGAACAGCAGCAGCATTGTCAGTCTGGGGGGGGGGAGGGGATGTTAGATGTACTAGCAGATTTAAAAACAGTAACAAATTGAGGCCAAACTCCTGCTAATACTTTATAAATCAGTTACAGCAAACAGTTTTTTCTTTTTGGATAAAGGCGTAAATTAATAAAATCTGATCGTCTCAAGCACCCCTGCCAGCGTTAAATTATCTGTCTCATTCCTGTAACTGCAAGAGAGCTTTTCTGTTGAAAAATAAGACTTGCTGGCTGGATTACTAGATTAAAATAGAAGAAAGAAAGCCTAAAAAAGAAAACAAATGCAGCCATCACATCTAAGAATAGGCAAGCTGCAATATAATAAATGTTTGCTTTTGGGTTTAATACTGCTTTAAGACTGGCTACATAGGTTAGGATTTCTCTCATTCAGCTCCTCAGGGGAATTACTCACACTAAAATTCCGACATTCTTAGCACCAGCAGCTGTCTAAATACCCGAACGGTAACTGCATGTGATTTGATGCAGTCGTTGTGATGCTGACAATTTTTCACCCGGCTCACCTGATTTTTCAACCGAAGTTTGCCATCCACACCTTGAATTTTGGCCGATATAATAGGAATTGGCTGAAATTGGAGCCGTGTATGGCTAGCATAAGTCATAGAATGACCCTTAGGTCACGACAAGCTGGTGAATGGTAGCAAGAGGCTTCCTGTTTGCCTCTGTTAAATCGAGAACATCTCAACTCTGTTTCTCTGGTTCCAAAACAACTGAGACACATAACATACGTTTACATATTGGGTTATTTGTAATAACATATACATTAAACACATAGTATATATATATATATATATATATATATATATATATACTATTTTATTAGGAAGTGTTACATTTCCATCCAATGTTCAAAGACGTTTTTAGTATCTGGAATACAGAGTCAAAGTGACACACCCAAGGTGGCAGGGAGTAGAGAGCGGGATTCAAACCCGGTTCTCCTTAAAAAATAATCTGTGTCAGTGTTACACAGCTGGCGACCTTAACTCCGAACAACTCCTACACCACATTACCCAACGTCTATTCATCAGAGGTGCTAGAGCTCTCCGCAGCCAAAAATCACTTGTGTCATCATTATCATCATCCTTACATTTGGTAGAAAAGTGCGCCCCCTACTGCAGGCAAGCATAAAAAAAAAAAAGACATCAGCAACAGAACTTTGCAACTTTTAAGCACCTTGCAACATCTGCAAAAAAAATCATCAAATTAGCGCAAGTGTGCCAATTTGCCTTTAATTACATTTCTCACTTTAGTAACAGCTTACAACTTTTTTACAGTCTGAACTGTGGTAAGAAAAAAAAATTTGAAAATTGTTAAAAAAAATAAAAAAAAAACTGAAAAAACACAGCACACCAATAGAGCGGGTTTAGAAATGCCTTTACACCTTGACAAATTTGTCGGGGGGGGGGGGGGGGAATAATTTAGGTTTTCATTTTAGAAGCAGCAACAATTTCAGTGCAGTATGACAAAAAAGGAATAAGCAGAAAAGAGAGAAAATGTGATTTTTTTTTTAGCTGTTTGATAACATTTGTCTACATGGAACATATATCAAAATAGAATGGTTATCCTTTTCTCCCACATACTGACAGGTGAAAGGCCAGACTAAACCTTGTATAAGAAAGTGCATTGTTCACAATGACTTCCTTGCTAAACCAGTGTTATCTCCCTCCAATCAATTACCTACAAAAAATTTGGAAAATAAATTTTGTACATTTTTAAACCCACATTCAAAATTTTAAGCAAGAGTCTCCCTTTGGCTACTAAAAACAAAAGTGCCTAAGGGGACCACCACAGCACATCAAAGTTGGTCCATCTAATGAACATAAAGCAACCAAAGGGTACTATTCAGACGGGGGGTTAGCCAACACAGAGCGAAGTCTCAACTCCCTCATCTCAAGCCCTTGAGAACCCATCCCTTAGAGGTACAGTAAAATCTCAGTAATTTAAGATTATTGCCAAAGAGCAAAGGGCAAAGAAGGCTTTTTAGAACCTTCATTTCTACACTTAACAGTCTTCATTATGGGGGCTAAATGAGTTTCTTCAACCCAAGTACTTAAAGAAGCTTCTATCATAAACAAAATCTATGATCCAACCTGACAGCCATTAATATATCTCGACCATAGTTAAGAAAAACTATAAAAGTTTAAATATACAGAGTGCTGCTTTCAAACCCTGAAAATAGGATGGTAAAAAAAAAAATGCAAAACTGAAAATAATGGCGTGCTGCCTCTATAATTTTATGCTTGCAAATAAAATCGCCATGTTTGCATATATAATCACGCAGACCATAATTTTTTTAAAATACAGATTTTAAAATTCACCAGTAAAAAAATAAACCTCTCGTATTACTTTGTGAAACAGAGTTAACAACTGTAACAATAGACAAGCACACCCAATGTATTACATTTTATTGTAATTATCTTTTTTTTTTTTTTAATCCAAACCAAATTACGTGACTGCAGATATAGTGCACAGAACACCGCCACAGTTACAAAGGCACGGCTTAATTAGGAAAAAATGGAAACATTTCAAAATCATCTTTCCATAGGTCCTTGATTAAAAATATATATCACACATTCAGTCTGAGTGTGTGATTTTTCTTGTTAACAAATGAAAGATGATAATTGCAAAGCCGCAAGCCGTCCAGAGATTAAAAAAAAAAAAAAAAAAAAGACAGCTAATGGTACTAAAAAGATAAAATCATATAAATTATAATTGTACGGCCATAAACAACTCTAAAAAAAATGTCAGATGTATTTCTTATAGACGTTTTTTTTTTTCACATTTTTCTAAATTATATTTACATAATTTAAGTCAAATTTATATGACATAACTGTTATTTTTTTTTTTTTATCTCAGTTATTTATAAAGGGTTCCCAATGAAGTGTAGACCTTAAAGCTAATAACAGTTATTAAAATTACTTGGAATGGACAGTATTGCAATGCTGGGAAGTTTGGATGTTTCCTATTCAGATTTGTCTGCAGAAGTTAAAATTTGCACATAAAACATGAAGCTCTAGTAATAATTTTGCACCTTTAGTCTCCCAACAAAGGCCAAGGTTTGTAATAGTCCCATTTCTGCATAAGTGAACTTGTAGGCTTGCTAACCCTGAGCCAGCAGCCATCCTGCTCTTGACAACAGCACAGCAGAAGCTGTGTTTGATCTCCACTGCACTCCTTAATCTATGTTGTCAAGGTTCACTTGTTGAAGGCTGTTTACTTATTCCCCTCCAACCAACCCCCCCCCCCCCCTCCAACCACCCAAAAAAAAAAGGAAAATAAATTCTTTCCCTCTCTTACTCAGACAATGCCTAATCCTGAGGCTACAGAAATAAAAAGGAGAATACTTCCACAGCAAAATAGCAATCATGCAACTCTTATTTTTTGTTTACTCTACAACTCACATTTTAATAGAATCCTTTTTATTATTATTTAGCAAAAAAATTAAAAACAGTGCAAAACATATAAAGATGTAATGTATTTATCTGCATATAAAAGTATAACTGTTAGTCACAAATACATAGAATCTCTACACACCTGGCAAATGTCCGGTTGACTTGATTCCTAAACCCAAATGCTGGATTATTTTTCCACCTCCATCGCCTGCTACCAAAGCCTGGAAAGAAAAACACAGGATCATAGAGCAGTTTAATATGACAGGAAGACTGAAAAAGTAATCTCCCAAAAAAAAAAAAAAAATGAGGGGAGAATAGACCAGGTGTCGCTGCACACCTAGGTATGAAAAGGAAAGTGCAACCTGTCTGCTCTTCTATTTTCAGATTTGACACATACCAAAATCAAGACACAAAAGGAAGAATTGGCAGGGGTTTTAGACTTAGTACTAAGAACACAATTACACGTGTAAAATTTGCAGGTAAGGTATCATTCTTTGTAACTGACACATAAATGTAGTTACCAAATTTGTTTGCATTCTTTTGTCAATGAAAACTCGCTACCCCTTTTAAAGACCAGACTATTCATTTTTGTGTTTAGCTCACACAATATAACATGCTCTCATATATATATATATATATATATATATATATATATATATATATATATATATATATATATATATATATTTATTTATTACACACACTTTTATTAATATATATTTTTATTTAAAGAGCCGAATTTTGTAAGCCCTTAAAAAAAAAAAAGGATCATGTCAGATGGTTCAAAGCCTCAGCGTTTATAAATTATAATCATCTTACAGATGGTATTTGTAGAAAAAGACTTGGAATGTATTATACCAGCAGTTACAAGAGAGGGAAGGCTGTCAACTTGCATTGGCATTTGGAATAAACTTTGTGAGGGGTTTTTTTTTCTTATAAAATGTTATTTTAGGCAACAATTTATCTACTCGGTTTATTTATTTATTTTAACATTTTCCTTCCGCAATGTGTTACAAAAAAAAAAAAAAAAAAAATGATATACAGCCAGCATGCAGAATAGATAATAGAGATGTAGTGAATCTTTATTTGCACAATCAAAAAAAGTGCAAAAAATGTAAATTACAAAACCAGCAAGGCAATCTGAAATTGATAAAGCCACTTGCATTAAGGAGGAAGCACAGGATAGATAAATGAGTTAATTAGCTATGAATAGAAGGCTATTTGTGATGACGCTAAAGTGGGTGGCTTGAAGAATTGGGGATTTTTAATCTGTAGGCTTGCAGCAAGGGACTTTTTTTTTTACACTAAATTTTCTAAATATGTCTGTAGGAAACCTGGAAGGAACTAAGTACTTTTTTTAATCAGAGTATAGATTAGAAAGCATTTCAGGAAGTCTTGCTAGGCTGCTTGTTCCTGAAACTCTCATTATAATAAGTCAGCCAACTAGACTTGCAATAACAAGCATCTTCAAGTAAGGAGTGAGGACTGTATGTGTGTTCATCCTCCTAGCCTCTGCGGCCAGCAGCAAGAAGAAAGCAAGGGCACATACCAACTTTACTACTTACATGACCGTTAGGATATAATGAATTGCATAAGATGCAAAAATGGGAACCCTGCATATAATAGAGGGATTTACTCTCTTCTCTCTCAGCATCTGCAACAGTTTTTAGAAGACTGCTGAACGCTCCGTGGCATGGAATAACAGAGCTGCAGGTACTTGTAACAAACTCCACTAACACAGCTGCATTGGTAAAAGGAGACAGATTCAATAAGGGCAACAGGAATAGCCCAAAATGATAAATTTGGTTGATTGGGTAGTAAAAGAAAAGTTAGCTGCTTTCTTTTTTAACTTTAGTTAGAAAGGTATTACTGTATAGTCTTGAAAAGTTTCAACAAGAACAAAAGTTACAGAGTTGCAAATAGTTTCATACTATGCATAAATGATGCTAAAGTCACAAGTTTTCTCTAGTACTTTGCTGATTGCTTAGTTTTGACTACTTTAGAAACTTTAGCAAACTTTGGGCCAGGTCCAGTTTTAATAATTTTTTAGAGGTTTCTACATGAATAAATGTATCAAGACTGTATGCATAAGTAGGAAGGGAGGGGGGTTACTAATGGTGTAATGAATTATTGAAAGCAGCTAAGTCCTAAAACTAAGGACACTCACTCTGCTGTGCCTGGCACATGCACCTGCAAAAGTGCTGTAAACTGCTTGAAAATCCCTCCACTCCCACAGCAGCATAGAGAAAATGCTCTGATGGGGCATCAAAGTTGGTACCCCCCAGCATATGGATATCTGGGCACTGAAAAAATAAAAATTAGAAGCAGAAAAGTCATGAAACTTTTCACTCTCGCTATAATGAGTAAAAACATTTCTAATCGCTATATTTACTTTAAAGGAGCTTTTGGCGCCCCAAACAAACACAAAAAAGCAATGCCAGTTTTATAGTTATTTTATTTTATAGGATTTCAACGCTAATGCACATGGACACTGGGCACTGGAAGATTAAAATTTTACAATAACAAAAAGTCTGCAATGGCAGCATTACAATTACTTTAAAGGGGCACTTATACTGATGTCCTCAACACCTGGGCAAATGGGCACTGCATGAAAAAGACAAACAAAAGGCACAGAGCACCCTATACTAAACCTTAATCTGCTGTGACAAAAAATGCCACGCCAATGTTAAAATAACCCTAAAGGGGCACATAGGTTGGCACGTTCACTACACAGGTACCTGAAGAATTAATGTTCCACTCTAAATACGTGGAAGAAATACTTTGCCGGCCCCCTCATTACTCCCAGAGTAATGAACCCCATACTACTCCATGATGCTTTTCCATGGACATCTGGGCATCCAAGCTCCCACTGTGAAAAAGGCCTGGTGATCCTTTTAGTTTTCCCAGCAATAAGTCAGATCACTGGCAGCGGGTCCCTAAACTACTTAAAGGGGCATGTAAACCCCAGGACTTGGGCACTTGAGCACTCAACTCCCTGACATCAAACTGGGACAAAGTGGTGCCAACATTTTTGCAACCCTCCCTGTTCCCCTAACAACAAATTAAACTGTCTCAGGCAGGTCCATTTACCTACCTGTCCAGCACATGGGCACCCTTGCACTCCACCCGCTTAAATCTCACAGGTGCTAACTGCATGCAGCCTCCTTGTTGACCCCCCACCCAACAGCACGCTAAACTATTCTCAGCAGGTCCAAAAATTACTTTTAAGGGGCATGTAAAGTCCATACCTGGTGCACTGGCACTGAACACACTAAAATCTAACAAGGAAAAAGTGATGCCAACTACTTGCAGCCCTCCCTGCTTCCCTAACAGTGAATTAAACTCTTGCCAGCAGATCCCTGAACAACATTAAAGGGGCATTTATAACCCCTGCCTAACACATGGGCACCTTGGCATCCAATCCACTGAAAACTCACTGGTGTTGAATGCTTGCAACCCTCCATATTCTTCTAGCAGTAAATTAAAAGATTTCCTGCAAACCCCAAAAAACTACTTTAAAGGGCTTTTAAACTCTTGCCCAACACATGGGCACCCTGGCATCTAACCCACTGAAATATAACTGGGAAAAAGTAATGCCAACCGCTTGCAGTCCTCTCTACTTCCCGAACAGTGAAATAAACTATTGCCAGCAAGTCCAAAAACTACTTTAAAGGGGTGTAAAAAATCCCCAGCACATGGGCACCCTGGCATCCTACTCACTGAAATGTCTGGTTGCAGCCCTTAACAGTAAATTAAACTAATGCCAATGGGTCTTAAATGTACTTCGAAGGGGCATTTCAAGACCTTGGCACCATACCCAGTGACATCTAACTAGGAAAAAGTGGTGCCAACTGCTGGCAGCACTCCCTACTCCCCTAACAGTGAATAAAACTCCTGCCAGCCAATCCCAAAACTACTTTAAAAGGGGCATTTAAATTCCCAGCACATAGGCACCCTGGCATTAAACCCAATTAAATCAAACTGGTAAAAAAAAAGTGATTCCAACTGCTTGCAACTTTCCAAATTCCACAAATAGTAAATAAAACTATTGCCAGCAAGTTCCAAAAATATTTTAACGGTTCATTTAAAGCCCCAGCACCTTGGCATCCAACCCATTAATACCTTTGCTTGTGGCTCTTTCTGCTCCCCTATTTGAAACTACTACCAGCAAGTCCAAAACTATGTTAAAGGGGCATTTACAGCCCCAGCACATGGGCACCCTGGCATCCAACCCATTGAAATTCAACTGGGAAAAAGTGATGCCAGCAGCTTGCAACCTTTTCTGTTCCCCTAACAACAAATCAAACTATGGACAGCAAGTCCCAAAACTACTTCAAAGGGGCATGTATGTGCCCTGCCTAGCACATGGGCACCCTGGCACCCAACCAAATGACATCTAACCGAAGGAAAAGTGGTGCCATCAGCTGGCAGCCTTCTCCATCAATCCCTAGCTGGGAGCTGCGCTAACAAGTCTTCAAACTACTTTCAAAGAGCATGTAAGTGGGTGCCAGCTGAGTACAGCACCCAGAGCTGGGGAAAGGGCACACGCAAAGTACTTGTAGAAGTGATCCGAATAAAATACAATAAAAAAAGCAGACAAGTAACAATGGCAGTGGGGCATGAATTGCCTGCAAAGTGCAGCCACAGCCGCCCAACACTCACCCGCAGCAGCAGCAGACCCCCGGCAGTTGAGTGTGGAGGGTGTGTTGGGTGAAGTTGTTATTGCTTTATCCTTTTAAATGCACATGAGATCCCGGGCAGCAAGTACAGCATGCAACAGCCACACAATAAATAACAATAGATTCCTCCGCTGTGGAGCTTACTCCTGTCTCTCCCGGACTCTCTGCAGCTCTCCAGGGCGCTGCCAGCAACAATGCTCTCCTCTCTCAATCTGCCTTGTTTGTTTATTGTTGCCTCCCTCCTCTTTTTCTTTTTTTTATTCCTCTCCCTCCCGCGTGCAGTCTAATTTTTTTTTCCTGTTTAATCTCCCCTCCTGGCTCTCTTCTCTCTCTGGGCTCAGGCACTATTTTCTCGCTCCCCCTTCTTCTTCCACTTTGCAAGTGGTGCCCACGCTGGACCGGCGGATTGAGCTGTTGTTATTTTTTGCTGTGGTGAGTCCCTGACGTCACATCCACCTGCTGGGTAAACAAGACAGAGCAGAGCAGAGGGAGCATGCTGGAGAAAGAGAGAGAGAGAGAGGGAGAGAGAGAGAGAGAGAGAGAGGGGGGACAAGAGGGAGAGCAGGAATAAAGGGGGAAAGAATCAAAAGAAGAAGGATGGGGAGGGTGCTGCTGGGCAGAGGGAAGAGCAGGAGGAGTTGTGTGCACCAAGGCTGACAGGGGTGGGATTGGGAGAGCGTGGCTGGAAGGGAAAGAGTTAAGTGTGATTGCACTCCGGTCATAGACAGGGCGAATTCCCCTCGGCGGTCGGCTCGTTTGCTGTAAGGACTGGTAAAGAGGCAGACGTTTGTGATGAGATCATTGACAGGATATAAAGGCCTATGATCGTACAGGGCGTCTTCTTTAAAAAGTGTTAGGATCGCTCGATTGTCGCTTGGTGATCGCTTACGCTTTACAATGGTCAGTTCATCTACTGCAACAGCTGGTAAAGAGAGAGATGTGCTGATGTTCAGGGGGAGATCATTGATTATATTCACAGGATATAAATGTCTATGATTGTACAGGGCGACCGCTTTAAAAAGTGCTAGCAGAACGCTGAGAATCGCTCAAATGTCGCTTGGAGATCGCTTGCGCTTTACAGTGGTCGGTTCGTCTACTGTAACAACTGGTAAAGAGGGAGATGCCGTGCTGATGATCAGGGGGAGATCGTTGTCCATTTGCAGGATATAAATGTGTATGATTGTACAGGGCCACGTCTTTAAAAAGTGCTCACAGAACAGCAATGATCGTTCGATTGTCACTTGATCGCTTGCGCTTTGCAGTGGTCAGTTTGTCTACTGTAACAACTGGTAAAGAGGGAGATCATTGCCAATTTGCAGGATATGAAAGTGTATAACTCTACAGGGCCACATCTTTGAAATGTGCTAGCGAGCATGATCAGAATCTTGAGGATGGGCCGATTGTCACATGATAACTTCTTTTGCTATAAATTGGTCGGTTCATTTATAGTGAAGATTGGTAAGGACGCAGACATCGCGCTGATGTTTGAGGGAAAAACTTTGCCCATTAAAAGAATATAATCGCATATGATTGTACAGGCATGGGCGTCCGCAGAACTTTTTTCAGGGGGGGGGCATCATTTTAAGGTCACCCATGCGCTGCCCCTTTTTAACAATGTCATGAAGGGGAGGGGCTTAGTCATTATACTTATTTTGAGTAATTATTTTTAAAGGGCAAACTACAGCATTTATTTTTAAAGAATTTGTTAACCTAAAAAAAAATGACCCTGTTCCCTTAAAGCATGTTATACAGCACAGTGCTTGTGCTGTGTAAATTTGCCCCCCCCCCCCCCTGTATCATCTAAAATGCCTGGCTGATCCTGCCTGGCTATGTCCTCCCCTCTGTAAATTGACCACGGTATACCATGGCTGCTGAGCCTTGACATCGTGGTCAGTTTACGTGCCTCCGTCACCCGCAGCTCACCTGTCCTCCTATGTCCTCTCTCCCCCCCTCCCTCCCTGCCTGTCTGCTCTTGTGTCAGTGCTCCTCCTGCTTCTGTAGTTTCATTTAAAGTTTAATATCCTGTCTACAGTCTGTTTAATAATCCTGTGTGCCCCTGTGTATGTGTTTTGTAAAAATAAGCCATTCTTTACAAGTTTTCAGAGCGCCAATCGCTGCTCACGTGACCCGCCGCCTCTCCCCCTCCCCTCCTCCTCCCTTCCTGACTGACGACAGCGAGGAATCCTCAACCCCACCTGCTGCAGGCAGCTGTCAGACGGGGAGAGGAGAGAGCTGACGGGTCACATGAGCGGTGCTTGGCGCTCTGAAAACTGGTAAACTGGCCTTATTTTTTTTAAAACACAGACACAGGGGCACAAAGGATTATTAAACAGACCAGACAGGAAGGTATAAAGTGGCTTAACAACCACATTAAAAGGGAAGTTTAGATTCCGGGGCCACTACCACTACCTGCGGACGCCCATGTGTTCAGGGCGAAACATGCTAGTAGAAGGACAAGAATGGGTCAATTGTCACATGGCAAGCAGTTTGTTTACTGTTAAAGAGGCAGACCTTGTTCTGATATCCCAGTGAGGTGGTAAAATCATAGCCCATTCATGCAATATGGATACAGGGCAAAGACTTTGAAAAGTTCTAGCGTAATGGTAAGGATGTCAATTGATGATCACTTGTGGTCTATATGTTTTTTTTTTAAATCTTTTTTTATTGTTTCAACACACAAACCAACAACAACTTGTGCATAAGGGTCACCAACAAGTCATACATAACCAAGAGACAAATGTGAAGGGTCACCTGCGCAGGGGCGATGAGCAATAAGTACACATAGCATCGAGGCAAGCATATACAATTATGGGGCTATAGCGAAACTCTACTTACAAGCTGAAGTAAAGAGGCGTTCAATGAGGTATTAGCGGCCAGACCCATCTCGCCCCCGGCCCCCTGATCCCCCGACATGCAAGCAGTCAGCGAGTAAATTGGAGGTGGAATCCGACAACCACCTGGACCAGACCCTATCGTGCTTCTTAGGGCACCCCCTATGATGATATGTATCCCGATATAGTGGTATCACCAAATCCACCAGCGCCCTCCATCGCTGAAGCGATGGAGGAGACCGTTGTTTCCAGTGAAGCACAATGTTCTTCCTGGCCCAGAAGTGAAGGAAACCCATTAAAGTACGGTCCGCTACCCGAGGGAGCAGATCGTCTAGAAGTCCCAACAGTGCCACCGCAGGCGAGGGGTCAACAGAAACCTGGAGGACTCCATTGACAACAGCAAATACCTGTGACCAATAAGCTGCGAGCTTCGGGCAAGTCCAAAAAATGTGTATGAATCACCCGGAGACTGACCACACCGCCAGCACTCTGGGAAATGTGAGACATGTATCTTGTGTAAGCGGTGGGGGGGTTGAGATATGCTCTGTGGGCAATCCTGTATTGAACTAGCCTGTCCCTGAGGGAAACCAGAATCCGAATGGGGGAGTCCCATATCTGCAGCCAGTCCTCCGAGTCCAAGTCCGGAACATCCCGGGCCCAACGGGAGTGAAGGCCCGAGAGCTCCGGAGAGAAGACCCGGAGGAGGTGAGCGTGGAGGACCGAGGTGGCCCGCTCGGAGCAGTCGAAACGCAGAACCCTCTCCAAATCCGATTGTACCACCTGCGCTGTATCCCATGGAAACTGAGCTTGGAAGGTGTGGGACAACTGTAGGTAGTGGAACAGATAGGAAGGAGGCACATTATGAGAGGCAATTAGCTGGTCAAACGTGGGGACAGTGAGGTCCATGGTCAGGTCAGAGATTTTCTTAATGCCAAATTTAGTCCAGGCTGCGGGGTCAGGGAGAGAAAACAAGTGTGGCAAGGTGGGGTTGATCCAAAGGGGCGCGTGGGGGGAGACAGCGGTGCCCGGGTACGCCTCCAGGGCCAGACCCTGATGCCAGGCCCGGAGCGTCGTGCGCATGGAGGAGGTCAAGTCGTAAGGGGCCCTAGGGCCTCTGAACAATAAGTGAGACAGTGCCTCCACAGACCACCAACACTGCTGCCTCCACCACCACCGCAGAATTGGAGGCATCAGGAGTCAACCACCATGCCGCAGTAACTAGTTGAGAGGCCAGGAAATATTTATGGCAGTCTGGAAAGGCCAAGCCCCCTTGTGAGAGGTGACGCAGCAGCGTAGAAAATTTGTGTCGGGGGGGGAGCCCCATAAAAAGGAGGAAAAGAGTCTATTCAGGTTAGTGAAAAATGATTTGGGGAGCCATTGGGGCGATTGGCGAAACAAATAGGTAAGTTTAGGGAGGAGTTTCATTTTTATCATATTAATACCACCGAGTAGTGAAAGTGGAAGGTTCTCCCACGCCTTCAGTTTGACCCTAATCTCCCCCACCGCTGGATCAAGATTAAGAGAGATAAAATCGGATGGCCTTTTGTAGACCCGCACCCCCAAATACGTAAAACTATCCACCCACTGCAGAAATAGATCAGCTGGGGCACTACTCTAGGCCCTTTCGTCTATAGCAGCTGAGACTTGGTCCAGTTAACCCGCAAGCCCGTCACCTGAGAGAAGCTGTCCAGGATGGAAAGAGCCCCACGGAGGGAGGGACCAGCATCATGCAGAAACAAAAGGAGGTCGTCCGCGTTCAATGCCACCCTCTCCTCCAGCCATGCCACCCACAATCCTTGGATCTCCGGAGAGATCCGGAGCGCCTCAGCCAGTGGCTCCATTGCAATGGCGAAAAAGGGCCAGAGAGAGAGGGCAACCCTGCCACGTACCCCTGGATAGGGGGAACCTAGTAGACAACCTACTTCCGAGGCGAATAGCTGCTACCGGGGACTGGTAAATAGTTTGCAACCACTTAATGAAGATGAGGTGGAAGCCCATTCTCCGGAGGATCTCCCACAAAAAGAGCCACTCGACAGAGTCAAATTCCTTCTTGATGTCTAGAGAGGCAACTACTCTTTAACCAGAATTTGAGTGGGGAGCCTGTAAATTTGTGTAAAGTCTGCGCAGGTTAATATCGGTAGATCTGTGGGCCATAAATCCCATCTGGTCCTGGTTTATCACAGAGGGTAGGACGGGGCGGAGTCTAGAGGCGAGTATTTTGGTAAGAATTTTAAGATCATTATTCAGCAGCCGATAAGAAGCACACAATTTTGGGTCTTTGGGGGACTTGTGGTGGTCTATATGTTTACTGTAACGTCTAAGAGGCAGCCGTCTCACTTATTTTTCACTAAGACAGTAAGAACATTGCCCGTTCACAGGATATGAATGCATACTAACATACAGGGCGGTGCCTTTAAATGGGCACAGGTAGAAAGGCAGGTGGATTACAGTTCCTTGAAAAAGTATTCACACCCCTTGAAATTTTACACATTTTGTCATGTTACAACTAAAAATATAAATGTATTTTATTGGGATTTTATGTGATAAACCAACACAAAGTGACACATCATTGTGAAGTGGAAGGAAACTGATGAATAGTTTTCAAAATGTTTTACAAGAAAATATCTGAAAAGTGTGGCGTGCATTTGTACTCAGCTCCCTTTACTCTGCTACCCCTAACTGAAATCTAGTGGAACCAATTGTATTCAGAAGCCACCTAATTATTAAATAGAGCCCATCTGTGTGTAATTTAATCTCAGTATAAATACAGCTGTTCTGTGAAGTCTTCAGAGTTTTGTTAGAGAACCTTTGTGAACAAACAGCATCATGAAGACCAAGGAACACACCAGCCAGGTCAGGGATAAAGTTGTGGAGGAGTTTAAAGCAGGGTTAGGTTATACAAAAATAGCCCAAGCTTTAAACAACCCATGGATCACTGTTCAATCCATCATCTGAAAATGAAAAGAGTATGACACAACTGCAAACCTACCAAGGCATTGCCATCCACCTAAGCTGACAGGCTGGGCAAGGAGAACGTTAAAGGTCCATGGTAACACTGGAGGAGCTGCAGAGATCCACAGCTCAGGTGGAAGAATCGGTCTACAGGACAACTATTAGTCGTGCACTCCACAAATCTGGCCTTTATGGAAGAGTGGCATGAAGAAAGCCATTGTTGAAATAAAGCCAACAGAAGTCCTGTTTGCCGTTTGCAAGAAGCCATGTGGGGGACACAGCAAACGTGGAAGAAGGTGCTCTGGTCAGATGAGACCAAAATTGTTTTTTTTGGCCTAAATGCAAAATGCTATGTGTGGCGGAAATCTAACATTGCACATCACCCTGAACACACCATCCCCACCGCGAAACATGGTCATGGCTGCATCATGTTGTGGGAATGCTTTTCTTCAGCGGGCACAGGGAAGCTCATCAGAGTTGATGGGAAGATTAATGGAGCCAAATACAGGGCAGTGTTATAAGAAAACCTGTTAAGAGTCTGCAAAAGAATTGAGACTGGGGTGGAGGTTCACCTTCCAGCATGACAACAACCCTAAACATACAGCCAGAGCTACAATGAAGTGGTTTAGATCAAAGCATATTCATGTGTTAGAATGGCCCAGTCAAAGTCCAGACCTAAATCCAATTGAGGATCTGTGGCAAGGCTTGAAAATTGTTGTTCACATACGCTCTCCATCTTGCAAATAATGGGCAAATATTTCACTCTCTTGGTGTTCAAAACTGGTAGAGACATACCCAAAAAGTTTTCCAGCTGTAATTGCAGCGAGAGGTGGTTCTACATAGTATTTATTTGTAAAAAATGTTGTACACCATTTGTCATTTTCCTTTTACTTCACAATGATGTGCCACTTTGTGTTGGTCTATCATATAAAATACATTTATGTTTTTGGTTGTAACATGACAAAATGTGGAAAATTTCAAGGGGTATAAATACTTTTTCAATACACTGTAATTATCAAATCGTGATCACTTGCGCTTTACTACAGTCCGTTCATTAGCTGTAATGACTGGTGAGGAGGTAGAAATTCTGCTGATGTTGGGGAAAGGGGGGGGGATAATTGACCAAATATGAATGTGTACGGTAGTACAGGGCGACATCTTCAAAATCTAGCACGCATGATTGGCTAGGCGAGGATGGCTCGATTGTCACATGATAATCATTTGCACTTTGTGGCAGTTGGTTCATTTACAGTAACAACTGGTAAAGAGGAAGATGTAGTGCTGGTGTTCCAGCAAAAATCTCTGTTTATGGAATATGATTGTGTATGATGGTATAGGGTGAAGTCTTTAATAAGTGCTAGCAGAATGACGAGGATGGGTCAGTTGTCACATGGTGATCTCCTGCGCTTTGACTGGTAAGGGTGCAGATGTCATACTGATGTTTGGGTTGGGGGGGAGATAATTGACCAGAGGGAATGTGTATGATCATACAGGGTGACTTCCTTAAATCATGCATCAGGCACGATTAGGTTGGCAAAGGTGTCGATTGTCACATAGTGATCGCTTGCACTTTAAAGCAGTTAGTATTTTTACTGTAACAACTGGTAAAGAGCCAGATGTAGTCTTAATAATTCAGAGAAAATCACTCACAGGATATGATTGCATACGATCGTACTCGGGGACATCTTTAATACATGCTAGTAGAATGGCAAGGATGGGTCTATGGTCACATGGTTATCTCTTGTGCTTTATGTAACAGTTATCAGTTAATTTTGCTGTAAAGGAGGCAGGTGTCGTACTGATGTTTGGGGGGGGGGAAAGTCAATGCCTAGGCCCTAGGACTTGATTGCCTACAATTGTATAGGCCAACATCTTTAAAACATGCTAGCAGCCATGATCAGAATGTTGGCTCGATTGTTGCATGGTGATCGCTGGCACTTTACAGCAGTTGCCAACGCTGGCACTTTACAGAAGTCAGTTCATTTGCGGTAACAAATAATAGGCAGCTGTCATGAGGATGTTCCACCAAGGTGGTAAAATCATTGCCTGTTCACAGGATATGAAGGCTTGTGATCATATAGGACAAGTCTTTAAAAAGTTCTAGCAGAATGGGTCAATTGTTGCATGGTGATCCCTTGGTTGGGATTGTTTGCTGTAAGGACTGGTAAAAAGGTAGACTGATATTCGGAGGGGAAGATCATTGCCCATTATAAGGGTGTACAATCATACAGGGTGACATCTTTATAACATGCTAGCAGAATGGCGAGGATGGTCCTATTGTCCCATGGTGATCACTTGCAGTTTACAGTGGTCAGTTTGTTTACTGTAATAACTAAAGTGGTAAAATCATTGCCCATTCACGGGATATAAAGGCAAATGATCGTACAGGGCAACATCTTTGAAATACGCTAGCAGAATGGCAAGGGTGGCTAAAACAAGAGTGCTGATGTTCAGGGGAAGATTATTGGCTGTTCACAGGATATGATTGCCTATGATCGAACAGGACAACGTCTTTAAAATGTTCCAGTATAATAGCGAGGATGGATCAACTGTCGCATGGTGATTGCTTGCCCTTTACGGCAATTTGTTTGTCTACTTTACCAACTAAGAAAATGAGATCGTGTTGATGTTCCAGCGAGGCAGGAAAATGATTGCCCTTTCTGTGGATATGAAGGCATACACTGCATTGTTTTTAAAACATGCCAGCAGGCACGATCGGAAAGGTGAGGGAGACTCAATTGTTGCATGGGAATTTCTTGTGCCTTATGGTGATTGGTTCATCTACTCTAATGACTAAGAGGAAGATGCCGATGCATCTTGCTGATGTTTCAATGAGGCAGGATTGTTGGTCAATGACCATTCATTGGATATGAGTACGTACGATCATACAATGCAAGATCTCTGAAACGTGCTAGAAAGCACAATCGGAATAGTGACAACGGCTTGATCGTCATATGGTGATTGCTTGTGCTTTTAAAGCAATTTTATTTTACAACTTCTTGGTAATAGATGTAAAATCATCTGGTCTGAAAAGCCTTTTAGGCTGCATTGACACCTGAGCAATGTGATTTTCAGGCTTTTTTTTTTTTTTTTTTTTTTTAGCACTTTTATGTTTTTTTGCACGTATATGAGTTTTGTGCATTTTTAGGCATTCCCATTGAAGTCTTTAGGGCCAAAAGTTCCCAATTCTGCATTAAAAGTGCTTTTAGAGCATCAGGTCTCAACCTAAAGGAGTGCTCGTATGAACAGTCACCATTGAAATACATAAAAAATGCTCAGGCGTGAATGGGCCCTCAGCCTTCATTGACTAAACAGGAACCGTTGCCCACAGGAAATAAACACTTCTGTTCAATGCCTGGCTGGCAGGGAGTAAAGGAGTAAATTTGCCCAAAAGTCAGACAGCAGCCAGTTCATTTAGGTCTCGTTTGGACTAGCAGTTGGAGGGCTTCAAAAATGTGCGGTTGAGCCACATTTTTGTCCCCGCTAACTCCCCCTTATGCTGCAGTAGGCAGAGGACAGGGATGTTTTTATGCTGCAACCACAGCAAAGTGGACTCGACATGTTGTTCGGTGAGCACCAAGTGTGATCTTAACGCGGTCAGGCTTCAGAGGCAAGGGATATTTAGAGGCACTTCTAAATCTACCATTACTGTAACAACTGGTAAAAAAACAGGTGTTGTGCTGATGTTCCAACGAGGTGAGATTGTCGCCAGTTGACCGTTCACGAGATATGAATGATCATACAGAGTGAAGTCTTTGAAACATGCTAGCAGGCACGATTGGAAAGGTGACAATGGCTCAATTGCTTTCTTTTTTAGGGCTGTTGATGTGTCTACTGTACCGACTGAGAGGTAGATGTCCTGCTGATTTTCCATTGATGCAGGATTGTCAGCAGACCATCATTCACGGACATGAATGTGTACGATCGTTCAGAGCGGCGTCTTTGAAATGTGCTAGCAGGCACAATCTGAATGGTGAGGATGGCTTAATTTTAGAATAGTGATTGCTTGCTCTTTAAAGTATTTTGGTTCAGCTCCTCTTGGCTTTGGAAGTAAAATCGTCCGGTCTGCAAAGTGTTTGAGTGCAGGGACCGCCTGACCAAAAGGAGCAATCAGAACACACTGATGGCCAATTATCTTCAAGCAAACTAATTAGAAATATGTGTCCAGCCAATCTTTTTTTTTACCCAGATAATCCAGCACCTGAGAATCTGCTTCTGACTTAGACTTTTTTTCTCCCTAAAGTAATTTTTTTTTTTATATATATATATATTAAACATGTCATTCTTACCTCGTCTGCCCAATGTTTTTTTCACGGAGCAGTTCTCTTCTGGGGTCTCCCACCTGTGCTTCTGACCCCTCCTCTTCTCAGTGTGCCACCATAGAAAGCCACTTCCTATGGTGGCACACCTGCAGGCATAAACCAGAGCCATTCTGCATGTGTATATACTGTAGACACAGACAGCGTTTTTGGCCATGCCCCTCACTCCCTTGTCACAGGATTTGATTGACAGTAGAAGGAGCCAATGGCTCCCACTGCTGTCGTTCTGCGCTATGAGGAGGGAGAGAGCGGAGAGAGCCTAATCTTGGGCACAGCTCTAGATCAAGATCGGGCTCAGGTAAATATAAGGTGGGAGTGGGCAGCTGTACACAAAAGGCTGAAAAAAAAACTTCTTCTTTTAGTACCACTTTAACCTCCCTGGCAGTCTGATTATGTCAGTATTTTTGAATGTCAAAGCGGTACATTGTTTTGCATGGAAATCTGTTGTTTTATATCGTAGGTCTGTAATTCTTAGGAAATTACAGTAAAATTACATTAAATTCGAAAAAAAATTATTAATTAATTAGTTAATAAATTTAATTAATTAATAAATTATTAATAACAAAGTATTAATAAAAATAAATATAAATAAAACAGTAAGCCCCCGTTCACACTAAGGCGACCTGTGAGGCGACCTGGTCGCCTCACAGGTTGCCGCAGGTCGCCTCCCATAGGGAAGCTGCGGACCCGTTCTAATAGGAGCGACACAAGTCGCTCCGACTTAGAAAAAGGGTCCGGAGCTTCTTTGGGGTGACCAGGAGGCGACCGCCATAGACTTCAATGTTATGAAGTCCGTGGCGGCCGCTCCGAGGTCGCCCCCGGGAAGTAGCGTCGCGTGTATGTGAACCGGCGCTAAAAGTGCAGGCAGGACACTGGACAAAGCACTAGCGACAAAAATGAGGTGAAATGATTTGATACAGTAATGTAATCCTAACAGATTACAATGTATCATGTCATGTTTTGTGTACTTTTTAAATTTCCCACACGGTTCCGCCCCCCCCCCCTGCGTTGCGGCGCTCGCAGGCAAGGGAATCCGGAAGACGGATGCAATGTTCTTTCAAAATACCACTACCTATCAGATCCTGCAACCGGAAGTGAAGTTCGGAAGGGAAAAACTTGCTGCGCATGCGCCATGCATTCCAACATGCCTGCTATGCGTTCCAATAGCTTTCCTAATGTGACAGAACACGAAGCAGCTGCGGACATCTTCTTACACCCACGCAAGTCTTGAATTTTACATTTAGGCCCCATGCACACGGGGCGTTAGAAAAAACGTACGTCAAAGTTAGTTCTGACGCCGGAAAAAGCAGCTGTAAAAACGTGCTTTCAGTAGCTTTTTCCATTGGCGTTATTGCACGTTTTGCCACGTTGCTTTTAGCAGCGTTTTTTTTCTTCCATTCAAAATCAATGGTTCCCTATGGGATCCTATTGATTTGAATGGAGGTCGCACCGCAACACCGCAAGTCGGATCCGACTTGCGGGGCGACTTGCGCTGTGAGAATCTTGAGGGGGAACTCCACGCCAAAATGGGAAAAAAACGGCGTGGGGGTCCCCCCCAGGGTTCCAAACCAGGCCCTTCGGGTCTGTTATGGAATTTGAGGGTAGCCCCATGCCGAAAAAACGGCACGGGGTCCCCCCAAAATCCATACCAAACCCTTATCCGAGCATGCAGCCCGGCAGGCCAGGAAAGGGGAGGGGACGAGCGAGCGGCCCCACCCCCCCCTGGACCACACCAGGCCACATGCCCTCAACATGGGGGGGTGTTGGTGCTTTGGGGCAGGGGGAGCTCTGCACCCCCCACCTCAAAGCACCTTGCCCCCATGTTGATGAGGACAAGGGCCTCATCCCCACAACCCTGGCCGGTGGTTGTGGGGGTCTGCGGGCAGGGGGCTCATCGGAATCTGGAAGCCCCCTTTAACAAGGGGGCACCCCAGATCCCGGACCCCCTCCCTATGTGAATGGGTATGGGGTACACTGTACCCCTACCCATTCACCCCATAAAAGGCAGTGTATGGAAATAACGACAAGAGACGTTTTGGAAAGTTTATTAAAAATCTTCATCCGACTCTTCTTGTCTTCTCCTCTCAGGGGTCTTCTCCGGGGTCTTCTGCTCTTTTGCTGTCCGCCCTTCTTGTCTTCTCCTCTCCGGGGTCTTCTCCGGGGTCTTCTCCGGGGTCTTCTGCTCTTTTGCTGTCCGCCCTTCTTGTCTTCTCCTCTCCGGGGTCTTCTGCTCTTTTGCTGTCCGCCCTTCTTGTCTTCTCCTCTCCGGGGTCTTCTGCTCTTTTGCTGTCCCCCTCTTCTTGTGTTCTTGTCTCCGGGGTCTTCTGCTGTCCCCTCTTCTGCTGTCCTCTCTTCTTTTCTTCTCCTCTCCGGTCTTCTGCTCTTTTGCTGTCGGCTGTCTTCTTCCTCCGGTCCTCCTCCGACGACGTCTCCGCTGATTATGCCTATCTCCGGTCTCTTCAGCTTATTATATAGCCATTAGGGGCGTGGCCCCGATGACGTCATCTGGAGACCCCGCCCCCCTCATGTCACAGATGACGTCATATGTGACATGAGGGGGCGGGGCCTCCAGATGACGTCATCGGGGCCACGCCCCTAATGGCTATATAATAAGCTGAAGAGACCGGAGATAGGCATAATCAGCGGAGACGTCGTCGGAGGAGGACCGGAGGAAGAAGACAGCCGACAGCAAAAGAGCAGAAGACCGGAGAGGAGAAGAAAAGAAGAGAGGACAGCAGAAGAGGGGACAGCAGAAGACCCCGGAGACAAGAACACAAGAAGAGGGGGACAGCAAAAGAGCAGAAGACCCCGGAGAGGAGAAGACAAGAAGGGCGGACAGCAAAAGAGCAGAAGACCCCGGAGAAGACCCCGGAGAGGAGAAGACAAGAAGGGCGGACAGTAAAAGAGCAGAAGACCCCGGAGAGGAGAAGACAAGAAGAGTCGGATGAAGATTTTTAATAAACTTTCCAAAACGTCTCTTGTCGTTATTTCCATACACTGCCTTTTATGGGGTGAATGGGTAGGGGTACAGTGTACCCCATACCCATTCACATAGGGAGGGGGTCCGGGATCTGGGGTGCCCCCTTGTTAAAGGGGGCTTCCAGATTCCGATGAGCCCCCTGCCCGCAGACCCCCACAACCACCGGCCAGGGTTGTGGGGATGAGGCCCTTGTCCTCATCAACATGGGGGCAAGGTGCTTTGAGGTGGGGGGGTGCAGAGCTCCCCCTGCCCCAAAGCACCAACACCCCCCCATGTTGAGGGCATGTGGCCTGGTGTGGTCCAGGGGGGGTGGGGCCGCTCGCTCGTCCCCTCCCCTTTCCTGGCCTGCCGGGCTGCATGCTCGGTTAAGGGTCTGGTATGGATTTTGGGGGGACCCCATGCCGTTTTTTCGGCATGGGGCTACCCTCAAATTCCATAACAGACCCGAAGGGCCTGGTTTGGAACCCTGGGGGGGACTCCACGCCGTTTTTTTCCCATTTTGGCGTGGAGTTCCCCCTCAAGATTCCCACAGCGCAAGTCACCCCGCAAGTCGGATCCGACTTGCGGTGTTGCGGTGCGACCTCCATTCAAATCAATAGGATCCCATAGGGAACCATTGATTTTGAATGGAAGAAAAAAAAACGTATAACGTGGCTTAACGCACGTTAAGCAACGTTATAGCAAAGTTATTCAGCTTTTAGCAGCGTCAGGCGTTTTTAACGCTGTAACGCTGGTCCTCAGAACGCGCAGGTGGTGGGTTCTTGTTGCAGCCTAAAAACGTCTAAGCCACTTACAGCTCAAAAACGTCTGAGTGTGCATGAGGCCATAGAATAACATGGAGGGGCGTTTTTAGGCTGCAAAAAGAAAACGCCTGACGCTGCTTACAGCGGCGTTAAAAACGTCCCGTGTGCATGGGGCCTTATTATAGCAGTAAACTGACCTTATAGACTGAATAACGGAATTTCTTATTATATTCTTATTATTGTAATATTGTAAATATAGCGAGTAACCTGCAGGTAGAAGGTGGCGACGGCCACTGCTCAGCGGCAAACTGATTATATAGTTGAATATACTATTTAACTTGGTCGCAGTGAAATAGTCTATTTCAATATATAAGGTGATTTTACTGCTAAAATAAGTCTGAAATTCAAGAGTTGCTTGGGTGTAAGAAGATGTCTGCTGCTGCTTCGTTTTCTGTCACATTAGGAAAGCTATTGGAACGCGTAGCGGCCATGTTGGAGTGCATGGCGCATGTGCAATAAGTTTTCTCGTACCAATGTCACTTCCGATTGCAGAATCTGATCAGTAGTGGTATTCTGATAGAACACCGGCATCGGCCGAATGACATCAGGGGATCGTAGGGACAAGGTAAGTTTCACTACAGGGTAACCCCGACTGTGGCTTGGGTTTACCTCTTTTGGTACTGAAAATTAACCCCCGAGCCACACTCAGGATTACCGCCAGGGAGGTTAACCAATAATAATAATAGACAGCTATTCTTTTTTTTTCCATTCAGGCAGAGGGGGGGCTTAACAATCAAAAACTAAGATTACTCCACACAAAGAAGGTAGCCAGTTGGAATCCCCCCACCTCTATCAGAATACACTGATTAGTGGCTGCAGCTGCTGATAAAAAAAAAGTTTACAGCATGCTCCTTTGACAAAAGTAAATCAAATGATCAGCTTCTGTTAATTAGGGACAGCCACGCACTCATTAAAATTTGGCCAGCACAAGCCATGTGTTCGATCATTTTTTCAGTCAGCTTAAAGTAGCACTATAGGCAAAACTTCTTTTTTTTTTTCATTTTGGATAGAGCAGCGGAGGGTTGTAACCCCTGTCAGATTTTTTTTCATCATCTGTGTCTCATTGCAGAGATTTCCCTTCAGTTCCTGTCCTATAGCCAAACAGGAAGTGAGCAGAAATCCCTGCAAATAAGGGGAATTCCTTAGGGACCCCCAGGTTACCAGAACTGGTGTCCCTATTAAAAGATTTCCCCTCTATTACTTTTCTGGGGAAAACCCAAAATCTGGGATTTCTTTTACTTTCACTTTCAATGATAATGGTAGACAGTACAAATAGTGAGGATGAATCTCCCCTAAGGGGGGCACAGACAGCAATAAAAACAGACAGGTGTTCTAATCCCTCTCCACTCTATGCAAAACAAAAAAGCGTTTTTCCTTTAGTCATACTTTAAGGCTACTAGGCGAATTACCTTTTGTGTTTTGTTATCCATCAGGTTATCCAAACACATTGTAACTGGTATGATCAGCTTTACACCACCCCTGCAGGGCTTGAATGGGTCTCACTCCTTGTAATACCGGACTGTTTATGGACACGTTTTGCCAAGAACAAAAGCATCTGAAGAGTATCGAAAGAATAAGAGTGAATGGATAAGTTCAGTAGGGTCTTTTTTAATATATGATGAGAAATCCAGCACATTTCGGGTCTCACAACTCCCCGTATCACATTTCTGGTTTATTATTATTATTGTACAGGATATATATGATTTTTATATGAGCTCTCTTGTGTTATCTAATTTTTCAGCCCTGATGAAGGGAGTTGTGAGCTACCGAAATATGTGTTGGCTTTTAACGAGTTCCCGATCACCCGCCGCCTTTTTACTGCAGCAGGGTGGCTCGTACAGGCAAAAAGACGTAGATCTGCGTAGCTCGTCTGGGAGGAGCTAGGGGGCGAGCATGCGCCGCTGGTGGTGTGCTCCTGCCCCCGATCGTCAGCGGGGAAGCCAATGCGGGTGTCAGGCGGTTACGTTTGCGACACCCGCGATCGCTCCCCGCTGAGAGAGAAGAACGGTCGGCTGTTGTAAACACAGCCGACCGTCCTTCTCTTTGAAATTATCACAGAGCTCATGTGATCCTTCTATATAGGATCACATGTCTCTGTGGTCATCTCAGAAGCCATGCCCCCCCCCCCCCACAGTTAGAATCACTCCCCTAGGGTCACATTTAACCCCTTGATCACCTATACTGTTAACCCCTTCCCTGCCAGTGTCATGATTACTGCAACAGTGCATATTTTAGCACTGATTACTGTAGTAATGTCACTGGTACCCCCAAAAGTGTCAAAAATGTCAGTTAGGGGTTCAATCTGTCCACCACAATGTCGCAGTCCTGCAAAAAATCGCAGATCACCGCCATTACTAGGAAAAAAAAAAACAATAAAAATGACATAAATCTTTCCTGTAGTTAGTAGATGCGATAACTTTGGCGCAAACCGATCAAAATACGCTTATTGCAATTTTTTTTACCAAAAATATGTAGCAGAAAACAAATTGGCCTAAAATGTTAAAAAATTTAGATTTTTTTATTTATTTTTGGGAATGTTATATAGCAGAAAGTGAAAAATACTGTTTTTTTTTTTTTCAAAATTGTCACTCTTTTTTTGTTTATAACGATAAAAATCGCACAGGTGATCAAATACCACCAAAAGAAAGCTCTATTTGTGAGAAAAAAAGTACGTAAATTTTGTTTGGGTACAGCGTCGCACGACCGCGCAATTGTCCGTAACGCAACGCAGTGCCGAATCACAAAATAGGGCCTGGTCATTAAGGGGGCAAATCCTTCCGGTCTTAAAGTGGTTAAACTTTATGTTGTGTTTAATAAAAAAAAGAAAAAAATGTAATTTACATCAAATTGTTGTGGTGCTCCTATTCTTTCAATATTCTACAGACATTTTACAAGGACCAATAGAACACAGATCAGTTTCAATGGACCTTTAGGATGGTTGCAGTACTTCCTGATTAGCATAAGCCAAGAATGTTGGCACTAGAAGTTTTCTAGGTCTCTAGCACTAAGATGATTTTTTATTGGTAACAAATTGTCTTATCAGTTTCTGCATGGATTGCCACCAACATTTCAAAATGTTGGTTATCTGCTCAGATATTGTTCAGGGGAAATTAAGGCATCAGATTGTGTATGCTGTCATGTGTGTTTTTCTTTTTTTTTTTGCTTCCCGAACAATTTGAAATTCCATTTCAAAGTTATACATTGTTTGGTGTTATAGGTGTGTTTGTCAATTTTTTTTTAAAGAATCGAAAGCCCAGATCTGATACTGGTTTGTCAAGCAGTCTGAATAGTAGCTGCTTGTCAAGACTTCAATTCCTAGCATGCACTGCCAGCCAAAATTCTAATTCTGGCAAATTTCAGGCAAATACAACCGGCTTTTAATTACAAAAACAGCTAAATGCGAATGTAACCTGCCACCAACAACTTTTTCAGACACCATGAAGGGATCTAAAATGTTGATGAATGATTGCCCAGATCCTCTCCCTTAGTATTACAATTAAATTGCCTAAAAATTTCTAGGTGTAGTCAGGAATTAGGGGATTTAAATATTAGTTTTAATAAACATTCCACTCAAAAGTAAACATTTTCGTTACACATGGAACCTGTTAGGCTCTGTCTTCTTATGTCTGGGATACTATGACTGTGTGATATCCCTGCAATAATTTCCAGCTCTGCTCCTGTGCACCTGTTTTTTTTTTTTTGAGCCAGCTCCTCCTGTTGCATCCTACATAATATATTTAAAAAATGAAAATCCAAGAGGCAGAATGGGAACTCTCATAACGGGCACAGCAGGTGTGCAGACCTGGGAACTTAGAGCAGAGATCTTACCAGAGTCTACAAGAGATAGAAGATACTCTCGGGTGGTTAACCCTCCAGCGTCTACTAAATGTTGAAAGACTTCTGTTGGACTAATTCATCTTTTAATGTTAAATGTTGGCTAGGGGTTAAGTGACCACATGAGAATAAGTTCACTTTAGGGATTAGGTTAAAATTTGGGTTAAATGTTTGGTGGTTAAGGGTCAGGCAGGGGCAGTTTTAGTGTTAAGCCTCGTACACACAATCAGATTATCGGGCGAATTTTCATCCGTTTTTGTTGAATGCTAGTCTCATATCGAAAGTGAAGAGGTTACTCAAGAAAATTCTCGTACGACAGAATATAACTTCAGAAGCGATGTCATGTTTTGAATTGTCTTGTATGTATTCTTTCATTTCAGAGCATGCATAGTCTTGCTCTTACAAATTTTTTTTCGGACAAAAACTGTGCTAATTAAACTAAAATTGGACGTTGTGTTCACGTATGATAAGAATTTTACAGCCTTCAAGTTCAGCTTTTGTCGTTCGAAAATTCGTAATCCGCTGTCAAAAGAACTGTGCTAACATTTCCTGCAGATTGTCTCTCAGCATTTACTTCCTGTAAGCCATCTCCAAGAAGTGAAGGCTTCTGGGAGATGGCTTAAAGGAAGTGAATGCTGAGAGACAATCTGCAGGAAAAGTTGGAATCTGAAAATCATTTTAAAATATCAAATAACCTGACAAGATTTTAAACCTTCTGCGGATACGGGTTTACCTATGATGATGATATTGTTGGGTTATCAATGTATGGAGATATAGGAGGACCCTGGATCTCTTAAAGGCCCCGGCTGGGTATTAAGCCACAAGCGTTACTGACCTCCAGTAACGGGGTCAATGTGAGCTGGTAAGAGACCATTTCAGCCTTTGGTGGTGGTGTCAGTGTTATAAGTGCCTACGTATGGTGACGGAGAGTGGTTTTCATCACATCAAGGATTTTTTTACCACTACACTCATGGATTGTTTCTCGATCTTTATGGACACTCATTATTTTTAGCGCAACTTATATCTTCATTTTTTTGTATTGTGTATATCTCACAAATTAGTTGCTGCTCACTTTGTTTTATTTATTTGTATCAACACAAGCACAATATTTTTCTACTTTTAAATTTTTGTTTTTATATGTTGTTTTATCACTATGAATAAAGTAAAGAAGAGTGGGTGAAACTGAGACTGCTCTTGTGAGAGTTTCTTTCGTAACTTCACATATGCTCCCAGCACCAAAAGCCCCAGATGTATCACCTGCTGGGGTTGTAGTTCCCTAAGAAGGCCATGGTGTCTAAGGTTGCCCAGAGATTAGCAGGTATATTTATTTTAACTGTAAATATCTTCCGATCATGGAAAGACTTGAGTAACAGAACATGTTACAGTTTTTGTGCAAGAGTGAGGAATTGTGCACCTAATTATTAATAATATTGACCAGGAAAGAAACGCAGACAATAAATATGTAGTGGGCCTAAGCATTGGTGGTCATTAGAAAAGTGACCCCTTACATTGGTGATCAATGTAGTACTTCTTTACATTGATTACCAGTGGGAGAAGTACCCCTATATTAGTGATCAGGGGTGAAGGCCCCCCTTACACTGGTGGCCATTGTAGTGCAAATCTGCCCACTGCTCGAGGAACCCCTATCAACCTCTGGAGAAACCCTGTGACTTCATTGAACCCTGGTTGAGAAAGGCTGCTCTAGATTCAAGTTCGTTTTTCAGGGAGCATTCAGTAGCAAAAAGGGGGGAATGATTGGCAGAGCGATCACTCTCTGGTTCATAACTATACCCCTTAATCCCTGTATGATGACAGCTTCTGACCTGTGAGATGTTCATAATTGTGCTTTAAAGGTTCTTTAGAGTGAGGGGTATGGACTAGGGAAAATTTAGTTGCAATGGCCCACTGTTCTAGAACCTCTTGCATCACATAAATATCACTTAGTTGGAAAGCTTTGTTTTTAAGAACATGGTTTCTAAACAACAGCACTGATTGACATGTGTGGTCTAAGATGTTCTGCAGCAGCCTTCGGGTATTAGATGTGTATTCTCTGTAATCATTAAACTCGCACAAAGACAGCTGCTTCTTACCGCTTGACCTGCTAGCTTTAGATGTATTTTTTTAGAGCAGTTTTGCTTTACACACGTAGCGTCACCCTCTTTTAATTCCATTAACTCTGGCTATGAGGGTTGCATCAGTGCTGGAGGTGATGCTTTGGGCTTGAACTCTCACAAATCTCACTTGTGGGTCTGTGCTTGCAAGAGAGGAGGGGGTCACTAGAGAAGAAATGGCGGTGACACTCCTAGGAAGCCCTCCTCCTTTCCATTCTCTGCTTCTTTTTTTTTTATTTTAACTCCAGTCCCCCTCTTCTTTCAAGTCACCAATAAAAGAAGAGCAGAGTTCGCAAGGTGAAAGTTCATCCGCAGGACAACACCCATTGCCCCCCTCTCTGGATCCTACTATGAGATGCTGCTGAAGCCCAAGGGAGTCCCTGGCCATCCCTTTGCTGCTGCCAAAGGGGACCCCCTGGCCCCTCATGTTATCTGTTTTACTTTGATTCTCTCTTTGCAATATATAGGCTTGCTTATCTTTAGAAAATGTTTAACCCTTTAAATATAGTTGACTGTACAGGATCTTAAAGCAATACAGAAAGTTCTTTATCATGGACTGCACCCATGTTCATTATTATTATACAGGATTTATATAGAGCCAACAGTTTTGCACAGAACTTTACATTGTAGAGGTATGGCAGCTACAGTATGTGTTGTCCAATAAATGTTAAAGGCCGCGGTTGCAAAGAACATTTTAGCTGCTGAAGCTCCCCTGGTGAAGTTTTAGCTTGTCCCAACTCTAGTCACTCCCTCACTATCTCTGTTGTTTGTTGCATAAAAAGATATATATATATATATATATATATATATATATATTAATATCTACCAGGCTTGCCGCCTCTGACTCTAATCTTGCCGTCTTGGTGGTATTGGGGTGCTTTAAAGATTGTGGGGTTATTTTTACTTTTTTTTTTTTATTTTGTTTGTTTTACTTACCTTTATTGGAATCACAAGGGGGTAATTTGTCCCCTATGTAATAGCATTGGGCAGATGATAAGTTCTCTTTATGGCGGCTATAGGGGTCTATTGTCTAATACCTAATGTCTCCTTAGCCGTCTTCTCCAGCTGACAAAACACAGACTGGGATGGGCATCCAGTAAGTCCTGTAAAAGTGTTCGAGAGGAAACCCAGAAAACTTTTACCTTGCCGACTGCCTAACTGTAAATATATGTAAATATATGTCATTACATTGACATTAAATACCAGGTAGCTAGCTGCCTAACTCGGGTAGCTTTTTTTTTTTTTTTTTGTTAGGTGGCCAGCTTTTAAATAAAAGTAATTACAATTCGCCATAGGATCACTTTTATAGACGGCAGGAGAAAACCCTGCCTCCGCTTTCCTGTTGTTTCCAGGTTTTAACTGAGTCGTCTGTAAACCTGGGAGAGATCCAGTCCGGCCGATTGCTGGGTAGGAAGTCAAATGAAGGCAAGATGGCCCTCACTTAGCTCTATGCCCTTGGAGGACTGAAGCAACCCCTGGCGTCACTTCCGTTTCTCAGCCATCAACATTTTCTTTCTTAAAGCAGAGTTCCACCCAAAAGGGGAACTTCGCTCATTTGCTTCCTCCCCCCTCCAGTGCCACATTTGGCACCTTTTGGGGGGGGGAGGGGGGAATGGGTACCTATTTTTGAAAGGTACCCTTCCCCACTTCTGGAAGATGGCTCAGCGGCGCCGTCCCTCTGAAGTTTGGCCCCCTCCTCCCCCCACCGCCGAGCCAATCCAAATGCGCAGTAAGGACCCGCAAGGCTTCACTGCCGGGTTCACTTAATGGCAATGGCGGCGGCAGCACCCGACAGCCGATGGAAACAGTGACACCGAACAGTGCCCATCAGTGACACCAATCAATGCCCATCAGTGACACCAATCAGTGCCCCCCAGTAACCTCAATCAGTGCCCATTAGTGATGCCAGTCAGTGCCTGCTCATTTGTGCTGCCCATCAGTGCTGCCCATCAGTGCCCATTAGTGCCGCCTATCAGTGCCACCTATCAGTGCCCCCTGTCAGTGCCAACTATCAGTGCCCATCAGTACCACCTATCAGTGCCACCTATCAGTGATCATCAGTGCCCATCAGTGCAGCATATTAGTGCCTCCTCATCAGTGCCACCTAGTCTGTGCCCTATATATATATATATATATATATATATATATATATATATATATATATATATATAGTGTATGGGGGTTCTAAGTAATTTTTTAGCAAAAAATACAGATTTTTAAAAATGTCAGAAAAAGGCCTGGTCTTATAGTGGTTAAAGCTCTGATTCTGCTGGGAAAGATAGAAACAAGCTCATGGCTGCCTCTGCAGCTGTGAGCTTGCCTTGACCCTTGAAGGCCTCAATCACACCTCAGCGTTTTGTAGCTTGAGGCTCCAAAACCATGTAGGGGAAAAAATCTATTGTTCTTTATGGAGATGGTTTACATCGCCACTCCAAGTTGCCTGAAGCCAAACGCCCGAAACTCAAAAAAGTTCTGGAGCTTTTTATGTAGCTCAAATTGGGCAGATTTGTGTGTTTTTGGCGTTTTTTTTATTACCACAGAAATGTGCCATTTTCCCGTTTTTGTGTGCATTTGTCGCATGTTTTTGCATGATTCTCTGTTAAAAAAAAAAAAGGAATAATATGTGAATAAATAAAAGTAAAATAAATACACAAATAAATAAAAATCATCATAAATAAATAAATAGAATAAATTAATATGTAACTGTAATTATTATTAAATAATAATTAACCCCCAACCTTAAAAAAAAAAGATATTAAATAAGATAGTATTATTATTATTGATATTAATAAAAATAATAATAATAATAAACACAGAAACCCGAACAAATTAAAGTTTTGTAATAATAATAATTTATGAATAATAATAATAATAATGATTTATTTTGTGTTAGGGTTAAGGTGTTGGTATTTATCATTATTATTATTTATTTAAGGGTTAGAGTTTAAGGTTAGGGGTTGATTATTTATTTATTATTGTATAGTATTCATTTATTGTATTTATTCATTATTTAGTTATGATTATTTTTATTTGATTGTGTATTTATTTTACATTTATTTATTCTTTTTTATTATCATTATTAGTAGTAGTATTAACACCCTAACCCTAACAAAAAAAAATAATAATAATAATAAATTACCCTAACCCCTAATCCTAACCCCAGTTCCCAATCCTAAACTTAACTCTAACCCCTTACCCTAACAAAAAAAAAATGAATAAGGCCCCTTTCACACGGGCGATCCGATCAGATCCACCTGTCAGTTTTTTAGGCAGATCTGATCTAATCCTCCATGCAGCTCTATGGGGCAGCGGATGTCAGCGGAGACACCTCTGCTGACACCCGCTGCCATCCGTATCCGATCCTGTCCGTGAAATCTGGACGGATGGAAACCCTATTTTTCCATCCGTTCAGTAATCGGATCGGATCAGATGAGAGCGGACAGGCGGTCTGCTCTCATCCGATCCCCCATAGAGGGCAGCGGGGGCTGAGACACCTCCCTCTCCGCTCTGCAAGCGGAGACGGAGCTGTCATCCGCTGGCTCAGCGGGGATCGCGGATCGATCCCCGCTGAGCAACACGGATCCGCCTATGGAGGTGGACCGTGTGAAAGAGGCCTTATGATAAAAAAAAAAAACAAAAAAAACAAGAAATAACAAATGATGCAACAGATGATAGTTTTCTCCATTGGCTAATAAAAAAATGTCACAGCTCAAAAACGTGCAAAAAAACGCCGGAAAATTGCTAAAAGATGCTGCGCTCAGGTGTGAATGCAGCCTTAATGACTACCTGTATGGAACATGCCAGAAGAGCTGAACAGGTTAACATTTTTTCATAGATGTACTGTAAATGCCTGTGATCCATGACTGATCACTTGTTCAAACCATGGCACCATGAATTTAGCTGGAAATGTCTGAAACCTACCTGGAAATATCATCCAGTAGAATCACATGCAGTTGAATAAACATAATATTTTTGTTTTGTTCAGTAAATATAAAAGGAAGTTGTGAACAAAAAAAATGCTAATAATTTCTTCAAAAATATGTATAATTCTTTCTGTCACATATAGGTTAAAGCTAAAGAGATATTTTTTTGTATGTTTACACACACTATTGTGAATAGTTTACTAACGGGAATGGTACCAGCTGATTGGAAAAAAGCCAACGTGGTACCAATATTTAAAAAAGGGCTGAAATTATCCCTGGGAATTACAGGCAGGTTAGCCTAACATTAGTCCGCATGATATTGGAGGGGATGATAAGGGACTATATATACAAGATTTTAGTAATAAAAACGGTATCATAAATAGTAATCAGCATTGATTCATGAAGAATCCTTCTTGCCAGACCAATCTATTACCCTCTATGAAGAAGTGAGCTGCCATCTAAATAAAGGAAAGCCTGTGGATGTGGTGTGTCTGGACTTTGCAAAGGCATTTGAAACAGTTCCCCACAAACGCTTACTGTACAAACTAAGGTACGTAGGTATGGACCATAGGGTGAGTACCTGGATTGAAAACAGGCTCCAGGGATGAGTCAAGAGGGTTGTGATAAATGTCGAGTACTCGGATTGGTCGGGTTTGGAAAGTGGGGTCCCCCAAGGATCTGTCCTGGGACCAAACCTTTTTAATTTATTCATAAACGACCTAGAGGATGGGATAACCAGCACAATCTCGGTATTTGCAGACAATACTAAGCTAAGCAGGCCAATATCTACTATGCAAGACGTGGAAACCTTACAAGAAGACCTGAACAAAATAATGGGGTGGGCAACTGCATGGCAAATGAGGTTTAATGTTTATAAATGTAAGGCAATGCACTTGGGTGTCAGAAATAGGAACGCAAGTTACTTTCTAAGGGGAGAACCTCTGGGTGAATCTAAGATGGAAAGGGACCTGGGGGTCCTAGTAGACAACAAGCTTAGCATTCAATGCCAAGCTGCTGCAAGCAAAGCCAACAGAATACTGCCATGTATAAAAATGGGGATTCACTCCAGAGACAAAATTGGCTGTTTACCATGTGATCGGCTGTGTCAATCACAGCCGATCACATGAGCGGCTCCAGCGCGAGCTGCTCGTTCTCTCTGCAGAGCAGCGATCGGGGACGAGGCTCATCCCCCAGACAGAGCCAATCCCCGATCTAGGTAAAGAGCCAATGAAATTGGCTTTTTACCACGTGACCAGCTGTGTCCAATCACAGCCGGTCACAAATGTCAACAGAGAACACAGTAACTAGCTGTCACCATGTTCTCCTCCTCACACACTGATCCTGTGTGAGGAGGAGATTGTGGTAACAGCTAGTTACCAATTACAGTGCACCCCAAACACACTGATTGCCCCCCCAATAAAGAGCACCTGTCACTAGCCCATCAAAGTACCTGTCACTAGCCCATCAAAGTACCTGTCACTAGCCCATGAAAGTGCCCGAGTACCTGTCACCAGCCCATCAGGTACTCTGATGATAGGTACTCGGGTACTCTGATGACGGGTACTTGGGTACTCTGATGACAGGTATTCGGGTACTCTGATGACAGGTACTCGGGTACTCTGATGACAGGTATTCGGGTACTCTGATGACGGGTACTCGGGTACTCTGATGAAGGGTACTCTGATGACAGGTATTCGGGTACTCTGATGACGGGTACTCGGGTACTCTGATGACGGGTACTCGGGTCCTCTGGTGACGGGTACTCTGATAACAGGTACTCGGGTACCTGTCACCGGAGTACCCGTCATCAGAGTACCCGAGTACCTGTCACCTACCCATCAGAGTACCCGAGTACCTTCCACCTGCTCATCAGAGTACCTGATGCCTGAAGTACCCGAGTACTTGCCGCCTGCTCATCAGTACCCATCACTACTCATCAGTACCCATCAGTACCTATCTCCTATCAGTATCAGTACTGATCATCAGTACCCATCAGTACCTATCACCTATCAGTATCAGTACTGATCATCAGTACCCATCAGTACAGTATCAGTATCACCTATCAGTATCAGTACTACTCATCAGTACCTGTCACCTGCCCATCAGAGTACCCGAGTACCTGTCACCTGCCTATCGGAGTACCCGAGTACCTGCCACCTGCTCATCAGTACCAGAGTACCTGGCACCTGCCCAGCAAAGTACCCGAGTACCAGTCACCCTTCATACAGCCACCATGTCCAAGTCCAAAAAGGTTTATAAACGTCCTCCGTTTAAACCTAAATACCGGTGTTATGGCAGAAGATAGCTTCCGATAAGGGTGGTCCCAGCAGTGGATTCGCCGTGGGATCACCCTCCGCGTTCCGGTCCTTTTCCCCGCTTACCGGACCCGCCAGTAGCGGGAAAAACGATCCGGTCCCGGATCCTCACAGACAGGATGTCGAGTGAGGGCAAGCTTGCCCTCACTCAAATCTATGGTCTTGGTGGACCGGAGCTACGGCAAACGTTGTTGCCTAGCAACCGGTTTAAAGGTCCCCTTTTTTTTTTTTTTTTGATTTTATATAATTATTTTTTATTTTTATTTTTTTATTTTTTTCTATCTTTTAGTGTACTTGTGAAATCTGAGGACTTTTTGACCCCAGATCTCACAAAAAAGAGGTCCTGTCATGCCTATTTCTATTACAAGGAATGTTTACATTCCTTGTAATAGAAATAAAAATGATCAATTTTTTTTTTTTTTTTTATAAAAACGGTGTAAAAATAAAAAATAATAAATAAAATAAATAGTAAAAAAAAAAATTAAAGCACCCTGTCCCTGTGAGCTCGCGCGCAGAAGCGAACGCATACGGAAACCCCGCCCACATATGTAAACGGCGTTCAAACCACACATGTGAGGTATTGCCGCGATCGTTAGAGCAACAGGAATAATGTGAGCCAAAGACCTCCTCTGTAACTCTAAGATGGCAACCTGTAGAAATTTTAAAATTTTTGTCGCCATTCCGTGAGCGTGCGCAATTTTGAAGCATGACATGTTGGGTATCCATTTACTCGGCGTAACATTATCTTTCACATTTTGAAAAAAATTGGGCTAACTTTACTGGTTTCTTATTTTTTAATTAAAAAAGTGAATTTTTTCCCCAAAAAATTGCGTTTGGAAGACCGCTGCGCAATTACGGTGTGATAAAAAATATTGCAATAATCTCCATTTTATTCTCTACGGTCTTTGCTAAAAACAAATATATAATGTTTGGGGGTTCTAAGTAGTTTTCTAGCAAAGATAACTGATTTTAGCTTGTAAACACCAAATGTCAAAAATAGGCCTAGGCAAGTGGCTAGGATGCATGATGGTGCTCCTTGGATGTTGGGCCCCTCTATATGGCTAGGCTGTGAAAAAGTCTCACACATGTGGTATTGCCATACTCAGGAGGAGTGGCAGAATGTATTTTGGGGTGTCATTTTTGCTGTGTACATGCTATGTGTTAGGAATATCCTATAAATTTACAACTTTGTGTAAAAAAAAAAAAGTTTTCATTTTTTTCCCACATTTTCCAAAAACTTGCGGAAAAAAATGACATGTTCAAACTACCCATAACGCCTCATAGAATATACATTGGAGTGTTTGCTTTCCAAAATGGGGTCATTTTGTGGACTTTTCCATTGTATTGGTGCTCTAGAGCCTTCAAAAGTGTGATAGGTAGTAAGAAAGTTTTATGTTTATTTATGCTCCTAGAACGCCTGAAGGTGCTACTTGGATGTGGAGTCTCTTTTTGTGGCCAGGTTGTGTAAAAGTCTCACACATGTGGTATCACCATACTCAGAAGGAGTAGCAGAATGTATTTTGGGGTGTCATTTTTGCTGTGTACATGCTATGTATTAGAAATGGCTTATAAATTGACAACTTTGTGGGGAAAAAAAAGAAAAAAAAATGTTCTTCTTCATTTTCCCAAGAATTGTGGGAAAAAATTATAACTTAAAAAAACTCACCTTGCCTCTTACTAAATACCTTGGACTGTCTACTTTACAAAAAGGGGTCATTTGGGGGGTATTTGCACTGTCCTGACATTTCAGGGCCTCAAGAAAGGAGATGGGCCGTCAGTACATCTGGTGTGATCAATCTTCAGCAATTGGTACCATAGCTTCTAGACTCAATAACTTTCACACAGACTAAATAATATACACCAATTTGGGTTAATTTTACCAGAGATATGTAGCAGTATAAATTTTGGCCCAAATGTATGAAGAAAAATTATTTTTTTTGTAAAATTTTATAATAGAAACTAAAAAAAGTGTTTTTTTTTTCAAAATTTTTGCTCTTTTTTTTCTTATATCACGAAAAAAAAAAAAAACCCAGTTGTGATCAAACACCACTAAAAGAAAGCTCTATTTGTGTGAAAAAAAATGATAAAAAATTTTGTTTGGTTACAGTGTGCAGCATGACTGAGCAATTGTCATTCAAAGTGTGAGAGTGCTGAAAGCTGAAAATTGGTCTGGGCAGGAAGGGGGTCTAACTGCTCTGTATGGAAGTGGTTAAAAACCACAACATACAGGGGTATACAATGTACTGTTAACAGCGAACACACACACACATCATAGTTTGAACTGGATGAACTGGTGTCTTTTTTCAACCTCACTAATTATGTAACTATGTATTGTTGGAGGCTCAAGACTAACATACAAAAATCATTAGCCTAGGCAATTGATTTTTCTTGTAACAATCCTTTGTTAAGATCTGTTACTATTGTTTGCATGCAGGCGTCATTAGTCAAAAATTTTTTTTTTTCTTATCCTCTGTCTACCTTCCATCCACCAGTAGAGGGAGACTCTGCCAAAATCTGTTTGGCTGGACACACACAGGCAGATGCAAACCTTGTATACAATCTGTGTACTCTAATGGTTGTGTAGCAACTAGGCAACTCCCCCCACTCACAAGCAATCCTGTGAGCTGGAATCCTTCTGTGGTCAACTTTCCCACTGCCTGCACTCACATCTCAGACACATAGATCCCTGTTGGTAGTAATGAGATCTGCCTATGGCAGACACAATAACTTCCAACCACTGACACTAATCTGCATGCAATCAAACTGGTCATTTTGTTCGCTGTCAGCCAACTGTAGCAGTACAGAGAACACGCAAGGGCAGCCACATGATACAAGTTTATAGGCACTGATGATACAAAATTACTATACACAAAAGTATCTCTTTAGGTTTTGTGCATTCCTTAGGGCAATCAAAAAACAGCTTATTTGTTTTATATTTAATATACCTACATAACCAGTGCATAAAAAAATACAGAAAGCTATTTAAAAAAAAAAACAAAACAAAAAAAAAACAGAAGTTACAATGTTAGACATACAGTATCTCACAAAAGTGAGTACACCCCTCAGATTTTTGTAAATATTTTATTATATCTTTTCATGTGCCAACACTGAAGAAATGACACTTTGCTATAATGTAAAGTAGTGAGTGTAAATGTAAAGTAGTGAGTGTAAATTTGCTGTACCCTCAAAATAACTCAACACACAGCCATTCATGTGCTAAACCGCTGGCAACAAAAGTGAGAACACCCCTATGTGAAAATGTCCAAATTGGGCCTAAAGTGTCAATATTTTGTGTGTCCACCATTATTTTCAATCACTGCTATAACCCTCTTGGGCATGGAGTTCACCAGAGCTTCACAGGTTGCCACTTGAGTCCTCTTCCACTCCTCCATGACGACATTGCAGAGCTGATGGATGTTAGAGACCTTGCGCACTTCCACCTTCCATTTGAGGATGCCCCACAAATGCTCAATAGGGTTTAGATTTGGAGACATGCTTGGCCAGTCCATCACCTTCACCTTTACCCTCAGCTTCTAGAGCAAGGCAGTGGTAATCTTGGAGGTGTGTTTGGGGTCATTATCATGTTGAAATACTACCCTGCGGCCAAGTTTCTGAAGGGAGAGTGTAATGATATCTCATACTGGACACACGAAAAGCTGTAGGAAGCGGCCATGTTGTTCAGTCAATTATAGGTCAGCCACGACTGTCTTGCAGAACAGTTACACATTTCCGCAGTGATTTCCCCCTCCCTCCTCCTCTAATTCATGGAATGCATAGGTTTTACACTTCAATAGAGTTGTTATCTCAACTCAGAGACATCAGAAATCAGCGCTTAGGCCTGTGCAGAGCTGTAAGCAGCTAATTGAGTCAAGGCAGTCAGAGAGCTCTGCCCAATTCAAAACTTAACAAATCCACCCACGATTCATGAACTCAGACAGAAACATGACACATTAATAATAAATATATATTTGGATGAGAAATATTGTACTGAACGAATTAAGGTCATACATGACCACACTAGCACATATAGAAGGGAAGATAGCTGTCAGATGCCTCCTGAGTGACAAGTTTATCTGAGTTACCCTGTGTTTAGTATCCCTGAATGCGAAATTCAATGCTGAACAATAATCTATTAATTTTAAGAATGCAACCGGTACATATTGGACACTCCATTTTATTGGTCAGGGGCATCTATTAACGCCCCTTTAAACACAGAGAGAGTTCTCATGGTACCATCAAAGCAGGAACATCTGTCAAGTTTGAGAACCGATAACACCTGGCTTATCGACTGAACTCTGATAACGTTTAGGACATTGACTGCAAGTATTCTTCTTCCTCGATTCTACCTTATTTCTCTATTGCTGAATTATGCCTCTATTTCTTTAAAACTCCTTTTTTCTGTAAATATTTTATTTGCACCAACTTTGTCCTTTTCATTATTAAAACCATATTTGGAAAAAGTGTTAACCTTGTCTCTAAGCTCTTAATGCAAGCTAAAAAAAGAACCTGTCTCTTGAAGAGTGCTACTGTATAGAATAAATCCTATGAACATACCTGTCTGTGGTGACAGAGTGTGTTACAGAGGATTATTCTAAAATCATAATTGATATTGCTAGAATTATGAGCTTCCTCCTGCTTGGACCAAACGAAGGAAGTGGCATTTAAAGGGTTAATTGCTTAATTAGCCTAGTGACAATCGCTTTCTGCTGGCTGGCACCTAGATTGTGGTCCCCCGAGCTGGAAAATCTTTGTGCATGGTGCAGCTGAGAGTGGCATTGTTATGTAAGTGACAGCGTGGGGTGGGATTGGCCGGTCCTTTGTCACGAGTTAGTGAGGAGGGCAGGGATCTGATACCTGTGTCCGTCACAGAGGGGATGAGGCTCTGCTTCAGTATGTCACAGTATATGTTGGCATTGGTGGTTCCCTCAATGAACTGTAGCTCCCACCACCATGCTTGACTGTAGGCAAGACACACTTGTCTTTGTACTCTTCACCTGGTTTCTGCCACACATGCTTGACACCATCTGAACCAAATAAGTTTATCTTGGTCTCATCAGACCACAGGACATGGTTCCAGTAATCCATGTCCTTAGTCTGCATGTCTTCAAAAAACTGTTTGCGGGCTTTCTTGTGCATCATCTATAGAAGAGGCTTTGTTCTGGGACGACAGCCATGCAGACCAGTTTGATGCAGTGTGTGACGTATAGTCTGAGCACTGACAGGCTTACCGCCCACCCCTTCAACCTCTGCAGCAATGCTGGCAGCACTCATACTTCTATTTCCCAAAAACAACCTCTGGATATGACACTGAGCATGTGCACTCAGCTTCTTTGGTCAACCATGGCAAGGCCTGTTCTGAGTGGGACCTGTCCTGGTAAATCGCTGTATGGTCTTGGCCACTGTGCTGCAGCTCAGTTTCAGGGTCTTGGCTATCTTCTTATAGCCTAGGCTATCTGTATGTAGAGCAACAATTCTTTTTTTTTTTAATCCTCAGAGAGTTCTTTGCCATGAGATGCCATGTTGAACTTCCAGTGACCAGTATGAGAGAGTGAGAGTGATAACACCAAATTTAACACACCTTGTCCCCATTCACACCTGAGCCCTTGTAACACTAAGGAGTCACATGACACCGGGGAGGGAAAATGGCTATTTGGGCCCAATTTGGATATTTTCACTTCGGGGTGTACTCAATTTTGTTGCCAGCGGTTTAGACATTAACGGCTGTGTTGAGTTTTTTTGAGGGGATGGCAAATTTACACTGTTATACAAGCTGTACACTCACTACTTTACTAGGTAGCAAAGAGTAATTTCTTCAGTGTTATCACATGAAAAGATTTAATAAAATATTTACAAAATTGTGAGGGGTATACTCAATTTTGTGAGATACTGTACATATACAAACAGGTTTGAAAATAAAAGAAAGCAAAATGTTTTCTTCTGTTCCTGGGGTTGGATGCAAAAAACTAACCATACCCCCTCAGAGGTGGGACCTCTCACATATGACCAAGATTTGATTGCAGATCTGCATTTTTATACCTTCAAAATCAAAGTGAGTTGCCATCCACATAGACCATTTAATTGGGTGCATAAAATTGTGGAATTTTAAAGGCACTATGGACTTTTATGGTACCACGATAGAGATAACAACCAGACCTAGTTTAAAACCGGCATATTTTACTGGATAAATCCACCACAGTGCCTCTAAAATTTCACAATTTTTTCCATATAGTAATTTGGGACACAGGTAACCATGGTATTCTTTCAACAGATTATAGGTACCAGATTTTAATAGCATTATAGCACACTCCATCAAATATTCAATTAGGTGAGTGGGGCTGGGCGCTGCATATTACCTAATTAGCACAGGTAGGACTTTGGTAACCACAATCTTTAAAATCTTATAACTGAGTCCAGTTATGAATTATGGATCTGAAAGTAAGAGTTATGGTTTTAGCTGTTTTTCTGCAATGTTTGGATACCAAACCCTAATTCTTTAGTCCTAGTAGAATATTTTACTATAAAGATAACACGTTTGATGTTTAACATCTTATCTCTTCATAACCAGGCTTTTGCTGGAAGTTTTCTAATTGTGCACTATATGGTATATAAGTTATGGGTTATTACATTTTCCAGAATGTTGAAGATTGGAATAAGCACTATTGTCCCAGAGGCTAGGCAAGAACTTTACACCTAGTCTGTGCTGCTTTGGGATGCAGGCACCCATATTGGTGTCCAGAGAGGAACACACAAATCCCGCTGTGCTGGCACACTAATCCGTACATAGTTACATAGTAAGTCGGGTTGAAAAAATCCAGTTCAACTAATAGAAGGGAAAAAAATACAACCTTATATATACACAGTACAATCCTATACCCACAGTTGATCCAGAGGAAGGCCAAAAACCCCAATAAAGCATGATCCAGTTTGCTCCAGCAGGGGAAATTCCTTCCTGATTCCCCAAGAGGCAGTCATATGTTCCCTGGATCAACTTTACCGATCAACTTTACCTAGAAATATTAGAATCCAGTTATATTATGTGCAATTAGGAAAGAATCCATGCCTTTCTTAAAACAATCTACTAAGCAGCCAGAACCACCTCTTGAGGAAGTCTATTCCACATTTTCACAGCTGTGAAGAAACCTTTCCAAATTTAAAGATGAAATCTCTTTTCCTCCGGACGTGAAGAGTGCCCCCTTGTCCTCTGTAATGAGTGGTTGTAAAGTCAGAATTTTTTTTTTTTATCCTAATGCATTCTAAAAGTCTTCTTTTTGCAACAGCCCCCCCCCCCGCAATACTTACCTGAGCCCCCTCTCGATCCAGTGATGTCCACAAATGCCTTGGCCATCTGGGACTCTCCCTCCTGATTGGCTGAGACACAGCAGTGGTGCCATTGGTTCCTGCGGCTATCAAACTCAGTTAGCCAGAGAGAAGAGAGGGGGTGGGGCTGCACAATGACTCCATGTCTGAATGGATACATGGAGCTGCAGCTTGGCTCAAGTGCCCCCATAGCAAGCTGCTTGCTATGGGGGCACTCAAAAGGAGGGAGGGGAAAGGAGCTCCAGCCAGGGACCCAAGAAGAGGAGAATCAGGGCTGCTCTGTGCAAAACCACTGCACAGAGAAGATAACATGTTTGTTATTGTAATAGTAAAAAAAACAAGACTTTACAATCACTTTAAAATGAATAACTCAGCACCAAGTTCACTATATGGACCACGTACGTATTTATACATGTTGATCATATACTCCCTTAATTTCCTTTTCTGAAGTAATAAATACAGTTCAGCTAATTGTTCCTCATAGCTGAGCTCCTCTATGCCTTTTATCAGTTTGGTTGCTCTTCTCTGCACTTTCTCCAGTTCCCCAATATCCTTTTTATGAACTGGAGTCAACATTTTGGCTATCCTTGAAACTGTATTAATAGAATGCTATGTATATTCCACACTACCTCTGTACACTGTCAGGGGAATTCATAAAGAGTGTTGGTGGGGACAACGGATTTTTATACTCACTAAAAACCTGTTTTCAACACTATTCAAAACCTTCTTTCTCTTTCGTTCATTGACAGACACAGCTCCTTATTCTTCTTAACCATTGGGTTATACTACACCCTGCAGGAGTAGGACACTAGGCAGGAAAAAGCTCAACTATGCCTATGGCCAGGAGGTATACACCAACACTCAGCTATAGGCACTGCCTAGTCAAGAGTAAGGACCAAGTTCCTTACTGGGTTCCTGGTAATGTTTTTCCTTTTATATGGATTTTTTTTTTCTATCCTTGTTATTTTGTTCCTGTGAGAATCTACAATCAACTGCCAGTGAGAGCGCACAGGCTTCAGCTCCGCACTAGGTCACCTGCAAAATAGCCCCATTTGACGTGGGCTGTCCTGCGAGTTAAACGTCTTGTGAGGGCGCATACAACCTGGCCTCTGCCTGAGTCACAGCGTTCCTCCTGGCAGACAGCCATCCATATCCCGATGGAGCAGTGGTCTGTCAGGAGTGATGCCCACCCTGTGCCCTCTCTACCCCTGGAGGTTTTTTTTGGGGTGGACGTGGGCCCCTCCCTGGGACAGTGGGAGCCCCGAGTTCTCCCCCCCTTCCCCCCAGCCCTCTAAAAATTTGGTGGTTACTGAAGGTCTTTAGCCCCCCCTCCCCCTGCTTTTGCCACATGCTCTTAAGAGGGGCTTGTTGGAGTTGTTGCTGACTGGGTTTTTCCTGGTGCACAAAAGGGGGTTGAGCAGGGCTACCCTGCTACCCTGGGGGTTGGTGACTAGGGCAGGGATGTCCTCTGGGCTCCCTGCTGCAGTTGTCGTGCTGGGGGAGCTGATGGTTTGGCATCCCCCGGGTCAGCACCTCACATGGCCGGATCCGGCCCCAAATTTAGGCCGCGGCTTTGTAGCCTACTGATCAGGAGCTATGTGGGGCAGCCCCAGTGAGGGTAGCTGAAGCCACTACCCTCCATTTAGGCTTCCGTCCTCCCCTCTGCTGCCCCTGGGTGGTCAGCTCCACTGAGGCTTGCGCCCAGTCGGCTAGGCATCAACAAAAATTTAGGCTGTGGCTTGCGGTCTACTAGGCCATGCAGCTAAGTCGGCCTCCGTTGGGCCCCAGTGAGCCTGGCTGGGATGAGTGCACTTGCGACTGGGCCTCCACACAAATTGAGGCTGTGGCTTGTGGCCTACTAGGCCATGCGGCCAGCTTGGCACCTCCTTTGGAAGGGGTGGCGCTGTGGGGGTGGTTTAATTTTTGATGGCAACCGTGCTGCCATTATTGTGGAGGGCACCTACCCCTTTTTGCGCTGCAGGACCATCAGGATACCCTGCCTGTGCATCCTCTTCACGGCGGCTGGCCCCCTTTTAAGGAGGCTATTTCCTATTGTGCAGGCCTCTATGGAGGGGCTCAGAGGGCGACCTCCCTTGTTTTTTGTGGGGCCCAGTAGGTGGTCCATTCGTAGACTCTAGGTCAGCGCCCCCCTTGCCGGATCACAGTCGGCAGCCCTCCCCTGATTGTTATGTTTTTTCCGGGTGACCTTAGTATATAGTGTCCACCACCCTCCCCTGCCTCATCTGTTCATCAGATCCTTCATCTGTTTCGGCCACCACGGACGTGAGTCTGGGTCTGTGTCTGCGCACCATGAGTGCTCAGACAGTGAGGATATTTCCTCTGTTCCTCTAGCGGTGCATAAAATGGCGCTGGGGGTTGCACTGATTGTGTCAGAGCGTGAAATTTTAAACATGGCGGAGATGCTGCATCGGAGGCGCAAGTCCCTTTTGGCACCACAGGTCCTCCACTGTGGAAGGGGCTTTCCCATTTCCCGCTTTGACAACATTGTCACATAACAGTGGGGTGGTCCCTAGGCATTTTGCTATGCGGTATCCTTATAAGGATTCCCTGCCTAAAAAGTGGACAGTCCCACCTGTAGTGGACTCGCCAGTTTCCAGGTTAAATAAAGGTACCTTAATTCCCATTGAGGAGTCCTTGGCCTTTAAAGATCCGGTTGATAGGAGAGCTGAGACTCTGGCCCGCCATATGTTTCACTATGGCTGATTCGGCTTAGGCCGGTATTTACTATTGCCCTGGTGTCGCAAACTCTGACGAGTGGACTAAACTTTTACGTCGGGACCTGTAGGGGAAAGGGCTCCCCCCTGCCTTTGTAGAGCTGGCAGATCAGTTGATCCAGGGGCTACAGTTTATCTGTGATGCCTCTTTGGATACGGCTCCTTCGATTTTAGGCTGTCTGTATCAGCAGTGGTCCTTCGGTGTCTTATCTAGCTGACAATGCTGGTCTGCGGACCAGACTTCTAAGAAGGCCTTATCTGATCTCCCCTTTGTGGGGGATCGCATGTTTGGAACTTCCTTGGGGCAAGGAGCCCCATCATAGACGTGGGCCATTCTTCTCGGGTCAAGAGGCTTTTTTCATCCCTCAAGGTATAATAGTCTGTCAGGGCCTCCCCCCAAGGTTCCAAGAGGACCTGGTCTGTCAAGCCACGTCCTCTGCATAAAGGGGCGCCCTCACCCATATCTGGGGTGGGGGGACGTCTTCGCTGATTTTCAGACCTGTGGACCCAGGGCTGGTGCTAGTCTATTTTGCACCCTAGGCAAGACCAGCAACTTGCGCCCCCCGAGATAGAGGGGGGGGGGGGGGTCCTGAGAGAAGGGGCTGCTGAGAGAGAGGGTGTCTTACAGAGGGAAAGTCTGAGAGAGAGGGCTGAGAGATAGAGGGCCGAGAGAGAGAGGACTGAGAGAGAGAGAGGGCTGAGAGAGAGGGAGAGCTGAGAGAGAGGGAGGCTGAGACAAAGGGAGGGCTGAGAGAGGGGGGGCTCAAAGAGGGGGGCTGAGAGAGGGAGGGGAAATTGAGGGCTGAGAGAGAGGGGATTGCGGGGGGGGGGGGGCTTGATGTGGGGCAGAGAGAGAGGGAGGGCTGAGAGAAGGGGAGGGCTGAGAGAGAGGGGGACTTAAGGAGGGGGGCTTAGAGTGGGAGGGGAAAATGAGGGCTGAGAGAGAGGGAGGGCTGAGAGAGAGGGAAGCCTGAAAGAGAGGAAGGAGAGAGGGAAGGCTGAGAGAGAGGGAGGGGAGAGGGAGGGCTGAGAGAGAGAGGAAGGGGAGAGAGAGGGCTGAAAGAGAGAGGGGGGAGAGGGAGGGCTGAGAGAGAGAGAGGGGGGAGAGGGAAGGCTGAGAGAGAGAGGGGGAGAGGGAAGGCTGAGAGAGAGGGGGAGAGGGGATGCTGAGAGGGAGGGCTGAGGGAGAGAGGGAGGGCTGAGGGAGAGAGGGAGGAGAGAGGGAGGAGAGGGAGGGCTGAGGGAGAGAGGGGGAGAGGGTGGGCTGAGAGAGAGAGGGGGGAAAAGGAGGGCTGAGAGAGAGGGGGGGGTGGAAAGGCTGAAAGAGAGGAGGGGAGAGAGAGGGCTGAGAGAGAGAGGGGGGAGAGGGAGGTCTGGGAGAGAGGGGGGAGAGGGAGGGCTGAGAGAGAGGGGGGAGAGAGAGGGCTGTGAGAGAGGGAGGGCTGAGAGAGAGGGATGGGAGGGAGGGCTGAGAGAAGAGGGAGGGGAGAGGTAGAGCTGAGAGAGAGGGAGGGCTGAGAGAGAGGGGGGCTGATAGAGGGGAGGGCTGAGAGCGAGGAGGGAGAGGGAGGGCTGAGAGAGAGAGAGGGGGGAGAGGGAGGGCTGAGAGAGAGAGGAGGAGAGGGAGGGCTGAAAGAGAGAGGGGGAGAGGGAGGGCTGAGAGAGAGGGGGGAGAGGGAGGGCTGAGAGAGAGAGAGGGTGGAGAGGGAGGGCTGAGCGAGAGAGGGGGGAGAGGGAGGGCTGAGAGAGAGGGGGGAGAGGGAGGGCTGAGAGAGAGGGAGAGCTGAGACAGAGAGAGAGCGAGGGGGAGAGGGAGGGCTGAGAGAGGGGGGAGGGCTGAGAGAGAGAGAAGGGGGGAGAGAGAGAAGGGGGAGAGGGAGGGCTGAGAGAGAGGTGGGAGAGGGAGGGCTGATAGAGAGGGGGATTTAGAGAGGGTGGCTGATAGAGGGGAGGGCTAAGAGAGAGGAGGGAGAGGGAGGGCTGGGAGAGAGAGGGGGGAGAGGGAGGGCTGAGAGAAAGAGGAGGGGAGAGGGAGGGCTGAGAGAGAGGGGGCAGAGAGAGAGAGAGAGGGCTGTGAAAGGAGGGGCCTAAAGGGGGGCTGAGAGAGGGGGGCTGATGAAGTGGAGGGCTGAGAAAGAGGGGGGCTGAGGGGGGGCTGACAGAAGGAGGGGAGGGGGCTGAGAGAGGGGGGAGGGGAGCTGAGAGTGGGGAGGGAGAGGCTGAGAGTGGGGGGGCTGAGAGAGGGGGAGGGAGAAGGAGGGTTGAGAGAGAGAGAGAGAGAGAGAGAGAGAGGAGTAAGGGGGGAAGATGAGAGAAACCCCCTAGCCCTGTACCTATATGCAGCCCCCAAACCCCCCATTGTCCCAGAGTGTCTGTTTGCAGATCTGCAGGCCTGGACTGTGTATGATGAAGGGACAGTACCTTCCAGTTCCAGCGGTTTCCTCCTGTTCATCTTCTGTCACAGCTCTGTGCTCCCAGTCAGCCTCTTCTCCGCCTCCGGGCCTCATGTTGGAGCAAAGAGGAAGTTAGAGCAGTCCATGCTCTGGAAGCATAGGGTATGCAGTGCCCGCTGCTTCTCGCCTCTTCATGGGGCGGGGTCAAGGAGGAAGCGGTGCCACGGTGGAGCTCTTCTCCCGAGTCTCAGTCTCTCAGGCCGCCCGCAACCCAAGGATGCTGCTGATTGCTGCTGCGCCCTGCGCTCCCGCAGACAGCTAGACATCTGCATAGAGGACGAGGTGCACTGACAAGTTCCAGGCGCCCTCTCCTCCTTGTGATCAATAGGTAAGCCAGTGGCCATGGCTGCACCCTAGGCGGCAGTGTGCTCTAGGAGGCTGCCTATTTTGCCTAGCGGTAGCGCCAGCCCTGCGTGGACCTCTCTGGTACAGGTCATGTGGGTCCACAAAGTCATTCTGTTCGGCTACAAGAGTTTCGGTTTCCAACCAGCATTTGTCCCCAGATCGCTTACAGGGTCATTTGGGGGCAGTGCAAGACTTGTTACTTCATGGCGTGATGGTTCCGGCTCTGGAATGTTTTCAGGGGTTTTACTCAAACCTGTTTACAGTTCCCTGGAAGGAAGGCAAGGTACGTCCAATTCTGGACCTCAAGGCGCTAAACTGCTTTGATCTGAATGGAGTCCATATGCACGGTAGTGGCGTCCCTACATCGGGGGGGATTTTCTCACTTCTATCGACATCAAGGGCGCCTACCTTCACATCCTTCACATTCCAATATGTGCCAGTCCCCAGCACTTCCTCTGCTGGGGGATCGTGGTACTGGGGTACCTGGACAATCTTCTTCTGCGAGCAGAGTCTCCGACTGCTTTAATGCACACCTTGGACATTACTGTGCGATCTCTGAGGGAGTTCGGTTGGATTCTGAACCTTCAGAAGTCTGCTCTGGTTCCGTCCACCAAACTGGACTATCTGGGTGGATTCAGCCTCAGCCAGAGTGTTGCTTTCTCTGGAAAAACTGCAGAGATTTGAAGAGGGAATTCAGCTTCTGTTGTCCAGGCCTGTCCCTCCAGGCTTGAATGCGGGTGCTGGGCCTGATGGTGTCTACCTTTGAGGCAGTTCAGTTTGCACAGTTCCACACGAGATCTCGGCAAAAAGAGAGTCTGGTGAAATGGGACAAGAATCCACAGTCTCTAGACGTGGCTTCATTCTCTGGCACTTCGACAGGGGAATCCTTCTCCCCCTGTACTAAGCTGATGTCACCACGGATGCCAGCCCATCTGGGTGGGGAGGCTTTCTCGGCACAGCATGTGCTCAGGGGGTCTGGACTCAGGAAGAGTCCAGAGTGCTGATCAATGTACTGGAACTCCGAGCGATCAGACTGTGTCTGGATCATTGGACAAATCATCTTCAGGGGTGTCCGGTATGAATTCAATAGGACAATGCCACGGCTGTAGCCTATGTCAATCACCATGGGGGCACAAGAAGTGTCCTGGCGGATTGGGAAGTATCCGGCATTATAAGGTGGGCAGAACGATCGTTCCAGCCCTCTCTGCTTTACACATTCCATGGAAGGTACAAAGGTTTGTGGCATGGTCTTGAGATCCTTTGACCGACGCAGCAGACGCATTAGCGGCTCCTTGGCATCAGTATCATCTGATTTATGCCTTTCCCCCTCTCAAACTTCTACCAAGACTCCTGTGCAGAATCGAGGCAGCAAGAGATTGCGGTCTTTCTGGTGGCTCCAGACTGGCCTCGCCTATCTTGGTACGTCGATCTGGTACGGCTGGTCGCTGATGTTCCTTGTAGATTTCCTTTCAGGGAAGATCTGCTGTCTCAATGACCAATCTTCCATCCTGCTTTACAGTCACTGGTTTTAACGGCTTGGCTGTTGAAAGCCAGGTGCTGAAGGATAGAGATTTGTCTGAATCGGTGATTCCTACGCTGTTAAAAGTTAAAAAATCTACCTCAAGGAAGATCTACCATCGTACTTGGAAGACGTACGTTGCATGGTGTGAGTCTTTTGGGGTTCTCCCTCACTCCTTTTCAGTGGCTCGGACCTTGGCTTTCCTCCAACAGGAGCAGGACCTGTCCTTGAGTACCATCAAGGGCCAGGTTTCAGTCTTGGTGGTTTTCTTTCAACATCCATTGGCCACACTTTCCTTGGTGTGTACCTTTATCCAGGGAGCTCAACACTTGGTTCCTCCAATGCGGTCTCCATTTCCGCCGTGGGTCCTCAAATTGTTGTTTTTAGTTGTCCATGAATCTCCCTTCTGCTTAAGTTGTCCCTGAAGGTGGCCTTTTGGTGGCTATTACTTCTGCGTGCAGGTTGTCGGAGCTGGTAGCGTTGTCTTGTCATTCACCTTACCTGCTGGTTTACAGAGCTAAGGTGGTTCTTCGGTCCTGTCCGTTGTTCCTTCCAAAGGTCATCTCTGATTTCCATTTGAATGAAGACATTGTGTTGCCTGCCCTATGTCCCAGGCCTAAACATCCTGAGGAAATTGCTCTGCATTCCCTGGATATAGTTAGGGCAATCAGGGTGTTCAAACCAACACTTCACTCTCCTGTGCTGGAAGGTGGGCCTCACGCAAAGAGGCTCTCAGGGCTTAAATGCTAGTCATCCAGGATAGCGCTTGTCTTGCTGCCCTCCCAAGACTGGGGATGTCCAGATAGGCTGGGAACAAGAAAAGACAGAGAGCGCACTGGCCTAGCGCATTACCTCAGATAAAACGGCTTTTATTACAGTACGTTAAGATGTATATTCACAAACGAAGATAACAAAAAGGCATATCAACAATATTGTTGCAGCATCTAGGTTGTCGCATCACAGTATAAAGTCCTTTGCAGCGACTGGCTAACGCATTTTGAGGACCTGCTTCTTCCTCAGAGACTCTTAACTTACTGTAATAAAGCCGTTTTATCTGACGTAATGCACTAGGGCAATCAGGGTGTACCTGGCAGCTACAGAGTCTTTTAGGAAGTCAGACTCACTATTTGTACTCACGGTTGGACCTCGAAAAGGGTTGGTCGTTTCTGCTGCGACCATTTCCAGATGGATCAGACAGACAGAGATTCAGGCCTATTCATTTAGGGGTCCGGTTCCTCCTTTCCCTGTTAAGGCACACTCTTCTCCGGCACTTAGTGCCTCCAGGGCCTTCCGTCATCAGGCATCAGTGATGCAGGTTTGCAAGGCGGCCATCTCGTCGCCTGTGCACACTTTTACAGTGATTTATAAAGTGAATGTGTTGGCATCTGCGGATGCTTCTTTTGGCCGCAAGTTTTTGCAGGCTGCTTGTTAGAGGACCTGGTCCTCTTTGAGGGTATATTCATTTTTTCAGGTGAGCTCCAGTTGTTTTGGTTAGCCTTGGGTATTTTTTTTTTTTTTTCTGTTTTTCCCACCCCTCATGTTAAATACTGCTTTGGGACGTCCCAATGGTTAAGAAGGATCAGGAGCTGTGTCCGTCAATGAACGAAAGAGAAAATGGGATTTTTGACTTACTGTAAAATCTATTTCTCTGATGTTCATTGATGGACACAGCACCTACCCCTCTGTGGAGTTGGCTTTCTTCTTACACTGCTTGTAACAAAACTGAGTGCCTATAGCTGAGTGTGGGTGTATACCCCCCTGGGACTGCCCATATGTGTAGTCAGGATTTTTCCTGCCTAGTGTCCTACTCCTGTAGGGGGCAGTATAGCCCAATGGTTCAAGAAGAATCAGGAGCTGTGTCCGTCAATGAACATCAGAGAAATGGATTTTACGTTAAGTTCAAAATCCTATTTTTCTCCTTACCATCCCTCTTTTTCTTTTTTCCTTTCCACCCTACCTTCTTTCCTTCTCTCCTTACTGTCTTTCTTTCTCTATTTAACTTTTTTCCTTTCCTTCTAACTTTGCTCCTTTTTTTCCCCCTTCCTTCTTTATCTTCTTTTATTTCTTCTCTCCTTACCATTCTTCCTCTTTTTCTATGTACATTATTTTCTTCCATTCTTACTTTTTCTGCTTTCATTTGTTATTTGCCTTATTTCCTTCCTTCCTCCTTACCTTTTCTTCTTTTGTTCTTTATTCCCTCCATACCTTCTCTTATTCTCTCTTTAACGTCTTTTCTTCCCTTTTTAGCCTCCATGATTTATTTATTTTTTCTTTCCCTTCATATCTTCTTTCTTTCCACCTTTAGCTTCTTTGCTTCCTTCATACCTTCCCACCTTTTCTTTTTTCAATCTTTCCATATCTTCTCTCCTCCCCTCTTTACCTCCTGTTCTTTCTTTTTTACCTTCCATCATTTACTTTTTTTTCCCTTCATACCTTCTGTGGCTTCTTAATCTCCCTTTACCTACCTTTCTCCCTCCTTTTCTACTTTCTTTACCTCCATTACTTCTTTCCTTCCCTCTTTAACTTTTTTTCTTTTGTTCTTTTATTTCCTCTTTGCCTTTTTACCTTTCTTCTTTATCTTCTTTCCATTCCTTCTCACCTTACACTACTTCCATTTCTCCATACCTCTTTACCTTCCCTCTTTACCTTTTTGCTTTACTCTTCTTTTCCACTTTCCTTTTTTTCCTTCTGTTCTTAATGTCTCCCCTTACTTTCTTTCCTTTATTTCCTATTTTCATTTTCCCCCTCTTTTGTTATTTCCTTCCTTCCTTCCTTCCTTCCTTCCTTCCTTCCTTCCTTCCTTCCTTCCTTCCTTCCTTCCTTCCTTCCTTCCTTCCTTCCTTCCTTCCTTCCTTTCTTCCTTCCTTCCTTCCTTCCTTCCTTCCTTCCTTCTCCCATTTACAACATTACCTCTATTTTTCTTCTTTAGTTACCGCACAAACAGGAAGTGAGAGTAAATCTTTCCAATGGGGTCATGGAAAATAAACCCGATAATAGGTTTACTTTTTCAACCCTCTATCTAAAACTAGAAAGAAACAATTTTAGGAAGTTGTCAGGGTCATGTTTACATTTTTGAAAGGCTATAATGAGGGACTGGGGGACAGGTTGTTGTGAGTAGAGGGATGTCAAAAAAATGTTGAGCTGTTCTCATAATGCTCTACTTTGGGCTATTTTTTTAAGTTCTCCCAGCAGGTAACAAAAAAGCAGCTGCAATACTCAATTACCTTTTAGTGTTCTCCCCCACAGCATTCTCTTTTAGCCACTAGATGTCCTCAGTCATTTATGTTGAATGATGCCCAGCATCTTTCAGCCCAGAAAACAGAGTACATACTGTGAGTGCAAGATATGACATCCTGACATGACATCCTGCACTCACAGAGTAATGTTGAAGAGCAGAGCATCGACATCCCCACATCAGCGCCACTATCTGCATCACTATGGACTGCCCTGCCTAGAAAAGAATAGGATCTTGCAGCATCACTTTGCCTGCCTGAACACTTTTGGAAAAGGTAAGCATTGATGAAAAGCATAAAATACCACCTGGGGGAATTCTGGGAGAGAAGAGCTCAGAATTGGACAGCCCCCTTTTTCAGTGCCTTTTGGGAGAGTACTTTCTAGCTAAAATTCCTATAATTCTTTAAATATTACTGTTCATGTTGATAAACATTTGTTTCTTTTTTCAGAATGATTATTATGCAACCAATTTTTCTGGCTAGGTGTAACATTCAGTTAACACAATTACAGTTTAAGATCTGCATTTCATTAGCATCATAAATACACCTCAGCACTGTTATTTTCTATCATTTAGATTTTATACATTGTGCTGCAATATTATCAGTATATACTCTGAAAATACTTCAGATTATAAAGTAAGGGAAAATGGCACCTTTTGCTCAAGACTCACTAGTATTTAAATATTCATTATTCATATTAAAGGGTCATCCCACTCCAAAGTCTTATAGTTGTTATATGTGAGATACTGTATGTGTTGGATGCTGCAACAGTGAGATCTCCCTAACATACCTCTTAGCTCTGATCTTGTCCACCTGGGAGATTTGGGTGTTCCTGCCTGGCTTTATGTGTTATGGTTCTTTCTGTTACATTCTCCTTCATATAAAATATGTAAAACATCCAGTAGGAATGATGGGATCCCGTCACAACAGGCACAGCAGGTACTTGAATGTTGAGATTTCACCAATAGAGTCCTCAGTCCCCAATATATAAAGGACACTGTCAGGTGCTTTAACAAAAACAGAAATATGAATTTTAGGTGGACTAACTCTTTAAATAAAATAAAAATATAAGTATAATACATTTATTCATAATTTCCCTACATAGGAGTTTTTAATTATCTCAATTGTTAAGCAATTTAGTGCAGAAGGTCAGGGCTGCTGATAGGGGGGGGGGCACTGGTCCTCCTGTAGGGAGCCCAGGCACACAGGGGGCCTGGACAGCAGGCGGTTTGGTGGAGCAGCAAAAGAACAATGCCCTCTGTGTGTCTCACCCAGCAACTAAAAGCCAGGTTCTCCCTCTTCCCTCTCGTCAGCTTTCAGTTAGTTGGTGAGAGACACACATGACTGGATTTAGGGGGTGGTAGAGTGGGTTGTGCCCCCCTGGCTGGCCGCCGCTGAGCTCCTTCCCCTGCCCCCGCTCCCCCTCCTGCCCGCATTCACAGCCAGGACAAGGAGATGGCAGCCTGGAGCCAAGAGAGAAGAGGCAGAGAGGAAAGAGCTGGGAGGAGGTGCGCTGTGTTGTGCTCTCCCAGCCTATCAGAAGAACCTTCCTCTATACAGCACATGAGACTGGATCAGTCTTAATGTAGATTGCACTGTACACACACCGCCCCCTATCCACATTTCCTGCTGCCAGGAGGGGAACAGCTCTTAAAGGAGATAGGGGTCAGTGTGTGTGAGTACAATGTAATTTACCGTAAGAGCGATCCGGTCTCATGTGCTGTATAGACCAGCGCTCTTCTGATAGGAGGGGAGAGCACAACACAGTGCACCTCCTCCTGACTTTAAGTGGCTTCCCCCTGCAAGTTGGGGGAGGGGGATGGGCGGCTATCTGCGTTGGGAAATGTAATGGGGATTTGGGGAGGGGGGATATGTGCTAGAAGAAAGATTGGGGGGGATATGTGCTAGGAGGAAGGTTTGGGGGGGGGGGTTGGGCAGGGGTTGAACAAGGAGAGGGTATGTTTGTGCTGGGAGGGGGTGGGGAAATTTGGGCTAATAGGAGGGATTGGGGGGATTTCTGCTGCCAGGGGTGATTTGGGGGATAAGATTTGTGCTAGGATAGAAAGTTTGAGAAAGAGAATATGTGCTATGCGGGTGTTTTTTTTTTTGGGGATGAGGGAGATTTGTGCTAGGAGAGGGGATTCAGGTGGGATTTGAGCTGGGGGGCAGGAATGGGGTGGAGCCAAAAAAAAATGCAAACAAATGTGTTCTATTTACAATTTTAACTGCTTTCTGACCGCCCACAGTAATATTACTGCGGCATTCCTGCGTCCAGTCACATAGTTTAGACACAGCGGCAGGCGGGCCGCGGGAGGAGAGGCGGCGATTACCGCCTTCCTCCCACGATCGTTTGGGAAATGGAGAGAAGACCCGCCTGCTTATGTAAACAAAGCAGGCGGATCTTCTGTGAGACAGGCAGGGACAGATCAGCAGTTTCAGCTAAGCTGAAACTGCGATTTGTCTGTGCCTGTCACAGAACCCCCTCCTAACACACACAGTTAGTAAGCATATAAGCATACATAAACCCCTTTGATCACCCACAGGGTTAACCCCTTCCCTGCCAATGGCATTATTACAGTAACTGCATATTTTTAGCAAAAATGTCAAAAATGTCAGTTAGGGGTCCCGATCTGTCCGCCGCGATGTCGCAGTCCCACTAAAAAATACAGATCGCTGCCATTACTAGTAAAAAAATAAATAAATAAATAAAAATGACATGAATCTTTCTCGTACTAGTTAGTGGACGTGTTAACTTTTCCACAAACCAATCAAAATATGCTTATTGCGATTTTTTTTACCACAAATATGTAGCAGAAAACAAATTGGCCTAGAATGTTAAAAAATGTTGATTTTTTACATTTTTGGGGGGGGGATGTCCTATAGAAGAATGTGAAAAATGTTTTTTTTTTTCACAATTGTTGTTTTTTTATTTATAGCGCAAAAAATAAGAATCGCACAGGTGATCAAATACCACCAAAAGAAAGCTCTATTTGTGGGAAAAAAAGGATGTAAATTTTGTTAGGGGACCACGCAATTGTCCGTTAAAGTAATGCAGTGCCGAATTGCAAAATAGGGCCAGGTCAGGAAGGGAGTAAAACCTTCCGGGGCTGAAGTGGTTAACCTCCTGCTAACCACATGACACATATATGTGTGGTGGCAAAGAGGATAGGCCCTAATGTCTACACATTGCACATATACATTACGTCCATGGCGGCCAAAGTCTCTGTGCTCACTGCACGCTCCCATTGCACTGACTGATCTGTCACAGACAGCTCCCTGTCTGTGGTTTTAACTGGGAGCTAGCAGGACAGGTTCCGATAAAGTGACCACCGTAAAAGCCCATCACAGTGATTACATGATCAGGAACTGCGCTGCCCAAATTACTGTCCCTCTTTAAAGCTGGAATTCAGGTAGGTACAAAAAGATTAAAATTCAGCACAGGTATATATTTATTTAAAATAATTTCTTACATTTTTATTACAGGTATTGGCAATTAAGCACTTTATGTTCACATCAGTCCCTGCCCTCAAGGACCATACAATCCAAGCAGTTTAGTGATTAACACTTATGCCTTGCAGTACCAGGATCCTCTGCTCAAATTCAAACCAGGACATTATCTGCATTGAGTTTGCATGTTCTACCTGTGCTTGTGTGGGTTTCCTCCCACACTCCAACAACATGTTGGTAGGTTAACTGGCTCCTTTCTAATTTTACCCTAGTATGTGTATGTATGCATGAGATATAGACCTTGGATTGTAAGCTCAATGGGGACAGGGACTGTAGTAAATGTATGTAAAGGGCTGTGGAAGTTGTCACTATACAAATATCTGTTATAAATAAATACATCTAAGGTCACTATCTTACATGCATACATACTAGGGCCAATTTGACAGGATCCAATTGGGAGGAAACCTTTGCAATCACAGGAAGAACATGCAAACTACATGCAGATAGTCCTGGTTAATATTTGAACCAGGGACAATAGTGTTCCAAGGCAGAAGTGTGTAACTAAACCTCTGTACTGCTCTAAATAAAGCTAGGGAACACTGTAAGTCAGACCCTAATAAACTGCACAGTGTGGTCAGTCTATCTCTGGTATCTTACTTACTAGAAGAGAGACCAGAGTGATGACTTTAGCAGTGTGCTAGTGCTTACTCATTTTTTAAGTATCATTAACCCACATCACAAAAAATTATCAATAAATGGTGTATTAAATGCTGCTCATACTCAGTCACGATGAGATTCGTTTTCTGTATTCTGCAAAAAACCTGGTTGATCCTGCTGTTCTCTATCTCCCCCTTGTGTCCAAGTCTCCAATTCAGCTAGGGATTTTGCAGAGCAGTGTTGGCAGTTCTGCACATGCTCAGTTTTCAGTGAGTTTCTATGCTGAGCATTTTCTCCCCATCACATCTGAGCAGCCCATGTAACTACAGAGTCACACATGTACACAGTGGTAAATGACAGCCCACTCCATCCCTCCTCCTCCATGCCCACTAGCCAGCGAAACACAGTGGGGGTGCGAAATTACATGTAGATTAATGGATGCTTCACCTCCCTGTTATTCTAATACATAGGCTGGAGAAGTGTGACAGCCTGTGACTGACAGAAATCCTCCCACACCATGTTATTGCCAAAAAATAATAGATTTGATTTTAAATATATACAGTATTTGTACAATGATTTAAAACAGTTTGTTGATATTAATTTATTTGTTTGTATTCCTGAGGCTGTTTTATTTATTTATTTTTTTTAACAAGTGACCAGCAGAAGGGGACTACACGTTCATCCTGCTTATGATTCCCTGCAGACAGGCTGGGAAAGATCTGGGTAATGTGACAGCTGTGTATCGATTAGGAAAAAAGCACTTAAATGTTTTTTTAAATTAAAGTATTTACAGTGCCATCATCCAAATGCAGAAATAAAAGGAATAATGTAAATTAAAAAGAGCTTGTTTAGTATCATTTTAATGTCAAATCTAAAAGGAAGGAGGGGGTTGGTGAATTATCATTTTATAGCTGAGGTGGAGAAAAGTGAGGTCACCAAACTAGTGTCTAGCAATGGTGTGTAATAAAAACTGGCTAAACATAATGACAAATCTTTTTGTGGGCCAGCCACAAATGGATCGAATCTTGACCGTTGCAGCAGGGGTCAGCCGAGATTCCATCCATCTATGGGCAGGCTGATTGTTTCCAAGTCGCTCGATGGGGGGGACAAGCAGCAGCCTGTCTGATTTTTTACATGCGATTACTGCCGGTGACTATAGACTCTAGCAGTAATCAGTAGGGCTCCCCAGCAGCAGAACACAATAGTTCTTAGGAAGGGATTCCCCCACTGACTGTGTTAATGGTGGAATTAAGTGATTTTCTTTCCTTCCACGCAAGGTGGAAGAAAAGAAAATCAAATCATTTATGGCTTGCCTAAGATAGTATATGTTTTGCTAATGAATTTAGCTTTTTTCCTGGAGTCCAACTTAAAAAAAAAAAAACATCCACCATCTCTTTGTGAACTAAATGATAAATTCATCAAAGAGAGCAAATAGCCTTCATAATGGCAGTGCAGTTGGGTGGAGCTGAGAATTGTGTTGAGATTTCACGGCTAGAGTTCTCAGAAAATATACAAAGCCAGCGGGGTATTCGTTAAAGGTGGACTGACCCTTTAATCACTCCATTTTTTTTTTTTTTTTTAGAAATGTTTATGGCCTTTTAATAGTGCCTTTCATTAGCTTAAAAAGCATCATCCATCTTTAAACATGTATTTTACCCAATGCTCTGACCTCATGTATCTTGTCTACTCATAATTTTTTTAAATGTTTTTTTTGCTGCTTTATTGAGTTATTTGTGGCTGTTAGATTTCTTTGTTGTTTGCGGCAAACACTTTTCTAAGAGAATGCTTAATGAAAATGTCATCAATCTACGGCAGCCGTTTGGCATATTTAAATGACTGTTCATTGATGCTCTGAAAGACGCGAGTGTCCATTTGGTATACATTAGCGAGAAATTTAACTGCAGACTGACATATTGTTCATTTTCAACACTGTCACGTTGTGTTCTTGCCGAGCACATTTTAATTTCTTGATCAGTAATCAGGCAGAAGTTTCTTTTCAGCATATTAAAGACTTATCTGTGGTTTGCTACAGAGGCCAAAAATACAAGGCCATGGTGCCATCTTGTGGCACAATGTGGGATATCACTTTGTCTATGTACTCAATCACTGTTTTCCAAAGTGTGGCCTGGGGGCCACAGATTTGCATACTCATTTTGGATGGTGCAAAGCAGGTATCAGAATTAAAAAAAAAAACAAAGGATGGGTTCTATAGAAAAGGATAGTTCTGATCCAAAATTTTCAGGTCGCTTTAGACCTGTGCCTGTGTGTAGAGGTGTAGTGGTGTCATGTTGTGTTTCCTTTGTGAGTTCACATGTGTTATTGATGCACATATCCAATGCATTTATTGAGCTAGGATTTGGCGTGGACAGAGTTAACAGCCAGTGACTAAGGCATCTAATCTTTGGCCAAAGCAGCCTTTCTCAACCTTGCTACCCCTGAAGAACCCTTTAAATATTTTTCAGGTCTCTGGGAACCCCTTCTAAAACCAGTTAATTGGAGATCAGTTGAAAAAAGCATCTTATAGTGGTGGTACATTGGAAGAATATAACCCTTAGGTCGGGTATCGGCTGCAATCAGCTGGTATAGAATAAACTGGCTGACTTTCAGCTTGTGTGTACAGCTGCCTGTCTGACAGAAGCCAATCTTACGACTGGCTTCTGTCAGAGGAGCAGGCTGGAAAACCAGCATCCGATCAGCGTTTGCAGCCAATAGCTATAAGTGCTGACCAATGTGTTCTGCCAGGGGTTCGGTGGGGGGAGGGGTTGAAGAAAAAAATAGTATGTATCAGGCTTTAAAATGTTGGCCAGAATACCACCCCTTAGCATCACCATACATGTGACAATCTGACCATACAATCTTTATACAATGAACCTTAGATCTACCAAAACCATGTAATATGAGGACATACCAAATATTCAATCAATTTGTATCCAATCAGGCAGGCCCTGGCACTAAAAAGTTGTTGGTAGATCTAAGAGAAATTGTACAATCAGATTGATGACCCTTACAGGTAGTTAAAAAGTTTATTAGTGCCATGCTGCTGGCTCTGCCAAGTGGCATTTGCGCTAGAACTATGCAGACATCATCAAATGGGAAGACAATCAGACACAGCTCAAGGAACCCATGGACACCTCTAGAGGAACCCTAGTTGGGAATGACTGGACCAAGACGTCCAAGCACTGACCAAACAATAGACCAACCTTAGAAGACCCTGTTGTTAATGCATCAAAATGCATGGTATGAGGGTTTTAATGTGTTGCTATTGACTTCTATGGGCGCTAAACTGCAGAAACACATGACATGGGTTTTAGTGCATTAAAACGCAACAGTGTAAATGAGCCCTCAAAGCACAAATGAAGTCACAGAGATGTTGAGTTAAGCCCCGTACACACGTACCGATCGTCGGCCGAACGATCGGCCGTCTTTTGTCCGAGGGCTGTCTTGTCTGTTGAAAACTGCAAAAGACTGCACACAAATTTTGTCGGCCAACAACAGCCGACTGCAGAAGTGATGTCATGTGATGGTTCACTTTCCTTGTCTTTTTTCTTTTCTGAGCATGCCCAGTCTTGCAAATCTGCTGTCTGTCGGCCGAAATCTGTACTGACTGGCGAACAATCGGCCGTTCTGGTGCTGGCCAACAAAAATTTTAATGCTTGCACGACAGATTCTGTTCGGCCGAAAATGCGCTGTCGGCTGTCGGAAGCATCATACTAACAAGCCTACAATCGGCCGATCGGTCGTCGGCCGAATCTTTACGGCCGACAATCGGTACGTGTGTATGGGGCATTAGACAGGTAAATTTGCTTTGTATTAACAACGTCTGAGGCTTACGTCTGTATTCTTGTTCTAAAAGTGTGTCCAATGGAGTTTGACCATTCCCCTGTCCTACTCAAGACTAGAAGTGCGCAAGACCGCTCATGGCGAGGAATATGATCCCTACTCATCTATTCCAGCAAAGAGCATGGCAGTAGGAGAGCAAGACAAAAATATATTCAAACTACCTAAGGACTGCCCGTCCCCAGTACATTGTCAGGACCTACTTCCGGGTTTAGAGTGCACGCATGCACGCACCCCTGCCAACACCCGCTGTGATTGTACAGAGAGGGAGTCTGTCAGCAGATCCCAGTCAATGATTCAGGGCTGGGACCTGCTAATCAGCTGTGTCCAGCTGTGCTTTGCAGAGATAAGAAACATAGAGATCTTTAGTAAAAAGCTGCACACATTACACATTGTTAGCATGCATTTAACCCTTTGATCTCTGTAGATGTTAACCCTTTTCTGGCCAGTGTCATTAGTACAGTGACAGTGTAAATTATTATCACTGATCACTGTATTGGTGTCACTGTTGACGTCATCAGTAGTCCGTCAGTCCCCCCCAGCGTCAGTTAGTGTCAGATTACCCGCCACAGCCCCATTATAAGTCGCTGATCACCGCCATTACTAGTATAAAATAAATAAATAAAAATCCCAATATATACTGTATGTACTATAGTTTGAAGACACTTTATATTTCACACAAACCAATAAATATACACTTATTGTTTTGGGGTTTTTTTTTTTTTTTTTTTTTTTTTTATCAAAGACATGTAGCAGAATACATTTTGGCCAAAATGTAAAAAGAAATTTGATTTTTTTTTTTTTATTATTGGATATGTTTTATAGCAGAAAGTAAAAAATATTGGATTTTTTAATCTATATAATAAAAATAAAAACCCCAGTAGTGATCAAATACCACCAAAAGAAAGCACTATTTGAGTGAAAAAAGATTGAAATCTAGATTGGGTACAGATTACATAAATGCGCAATTACCAGGTAAACTAGCTCAATAGCTAAAAAGGCAAACAGTGTCCTGGCCATGAAGGGGGTAAACCCTTCTGGAGCTTAAGTGGTTAAGATAATTCCAGATGAAAATGTTCAGCCTAAGTACATTTCTGCAAGTACCTGTTGATCCAGTTAGAAATCCTGTGTCTTTGTAGCTTTCAGTATACTCAACTGAAACCCAAATCAGGAGTGTAGCCTAGGGTGACAACGCTGCGACTCGATGGATACAATGGAATGAGTAAGAGTTGTCACCCTAGGACACCCTATTTCCTTTGCAATTTGTTGAATAAATGAAAAGCTTTCTCTGATTGGATGAGGTGGGGGACGTCACTGCCCGCCTCTCTACCTTGTCCAATCAGAGAACTCTTTGCATTCATTCAGAAAATCCCAGGCATTCTGTGAACGGCGCCTGTATGTGGTTAACTTCCTGTGTTCAGAATGCAGCAAGGCAGCACAGGACAAGCAAGTGGAGATCACTGGAGTAGTGGTGTCTTCTTCAATGATTTCAGGCTTTCAATGGCATCCGCCTGATATGGTATATACATGGTTATGTTAGTCCAACCTAGACCAAACAAAAACATATAAAATATCTATACCTGAATTCATCTTTAAAGTTGAACTCCAGATAATGCAGAAATGCATTCATTAATACATCAATAAATGTATTTTTTTTAAATGCAATCAGTACCTGAATTTGTTTTGGTATCAGCCACTTGCTGTCTTAGTACAGCAGAGCTCAGACTTGAAGAGGGAAAAAGAGCCAATCATTTGAGTTTCAGTTTTCGTGTGTTAACAAAGAAGATGATTATAGATGAATAGAGCAGTGACAGAGAGATGAGGTCATCAGTCTGGTGCTTTTCTTTTCACTGTCCAGTCATTGGCTGGGGGAAGGACAAGACCTGTAAGTATTAGTGAACTGAAGCAAATTAAAAATAAATAAATAAATAAATCAGGTCTCCTGCCCTGCTAGACAGGACTGTGCTGTGTGGTAGAGCTGTGTAAATCCCAAGGCCGGATGGACAGAAATACAAATCGTTTGGTAAGTGAGCCCTCTCCCAATAATGTATTTTATCTGTGAATGTAGTCAGAGTTCAGACTTGGACTGTTAACTGGTTATATTTTGTGATTTCAGCAGCTCTTTATTATTTGCAATATCCTGCTTTGTCACAAGGTCAGAGTTCTTCTTTAAAGGATAATAATCAGTCTTGTTCTCATCCCACATTAGCCACCAACTGTCCATTCGATGATAAAGAGCACTCGCTGGACGGTGAGTGATGTCACCAGCATAATCTCAAGGTAAATTATCGCGAAGAAGTGACAATTGTCGCCAGGGAAAGACGTGTGAATTATACCGTTATTAGCAGCCGCCACACACCTCCTAAGGAAATTTTACCATGTAATTACATTAAAGTTGACTATGTATTTGATTTGTTCTGCGGAAAGGGATACTGTAAGACAGTGATGAGTGATCGCCCATGCAGACACGTTTCTAAGACACACTTATGAATACATTTATAAACACGTTTGTCCATGGGAGATATTTTTACAGATCAGTATCTGTTATCTAGAGACATTAATGCGTATCATACGTTTTCTTGCTTGGGCACAGGCTTACCCAATAACACACAAGGTGAGATGAAATGCTAAGTGCAATGACTTATATCAATCAATCCAATTTCATTTTCCTCTAGTCAGGTAAGTGAAGATGAATTTTGGTCATTATTGGGAATTGTAAACATTGATCTGGATTGTACATTTGTTAAAGTAGAATTCCATTTTTTTTTTTATATTATTTAAAAATCAAAAGACGAGCCTTTTGTTCTTCAATTTCAATTCAAATGTGAATGAAGGGTGGATTGTTCCTTGAACATTACTATGTATCATTTTTACTAACTAACCATGTATAACTTTTAGAATATTGATCTATAATACAGAACTCTCTCTTGCAGTAATACATTTTCACCACTAGCTGTCCCCAAGCTTCTGGGTTCAATGACAGTCAGTGTAATTCTCCCCTCTTTCTGGGAACCCAGGCTGTCATGGACCCACCCCAGGGAAGTGTCATGCAGCCAGGGCTCAGAGTATAAGTGCACTACATCATTACATCATTACCCTGGCACTGCACTGTTCAGCAGAAGACCAGTGATGACCTGTGATGTCATTTCACTGACCAGAAAACTATTTTAAAAAAGGTATGTATAAAAAGTGCAAGGAGAGCTTTAGTTGGGGGGGGGGGGGCAGTGAATGAAGAGGGGTAAGTGTCCAGGGGCTTAAATAGAAGGAACCAAAAGCAGTTAGAAAAGTTTTTCTAGCTCATCCAATCAATTGTCCCTCCACAAAAGTGGTTGGCCAGCAGGTATCTGCTGAATACATAGATGTGGGATTGTCAACCAACCCAGCTGGAAACAGCCATATTACGAGGTATCCACCATCTCACAGGATTATCACCAGCCAAGTGTAATAATACAATGCCTTTAATCAGGAGTGGTCTGGCCTCCCTACACAGGTGGTGCTGTGATAGCCACTGCCATGCAGAGAGGGCAGAAAACAGGAGGAACTCCTGTTCCTCTGAACGTGTCATCAAGGCAGAAACTGTCTGATCGGACGCTGCTACCTTGGATGATTTTGGTGACCATCTTAAGTGTAGGCAGGGCTAATAAATAGCACTCTCCCACTGCAGTTGGTGTGCATTTGTGAAGTATAGGTCAGGGATAGGAACCTGCTGGTTAGGGACAGAGTGTCTAGCGTATGAAAAATTTTCAGTGGAGTAGGGACTGCACACCTGTGTTGCCAGCCAGGGGCCTTTCCCATCTTCGGGTGCCTTGCCACCAGGACACTTTCCAGCCACCTCCTTTGTCAGATGTTGCCAGACATCATATGCTGTTTTAGAGTGTCTTCTGTAATACTGAGACTGTTGTGCCAGGCTCAGCCATGTTATACAGATCCTGTTCCCAAATTGTCACTATGTCAGTGAAGAGTAATTGGGAACAATTCCAATCAGTACTCGTTTTCCAGTATGTCATATTGATGTTTCCCCTGAGTGTAATTGGTCAACAGGAATTTGCCTGCCCTCTAGATATGGGACCATTACATAATCTAGCCACAAATAACCAGATTAGGTAACTGTCATCTTCTGTCTAAGGACAGCTTAAAGTAGAACTGTGGTCAGGCTATGTACATTCAAAAATGTACAAATTCTTTACAAGCAGTGAATAAGATTAAAAAAAAAACACTGACCTCTGTAGCTACAAGTACTCTGAAGAAACTAATCTGTAAAGTTCTCAACACAGGATAAAACTTGGATGGGCAAGTTGGAGAAAACAGTGGCCTCATATAACAACCAGTTTTCTGTGAGTCCATCCAGGTTTTATGCTGAGCCCTGATGAAAGGGGAGTGGTGTTTACCCTGAAATACATTGAATGTTTTTATACAATTTATATACCAACAATTAAAATTATCTTGGACACCTACATCGGTTTTTGGTCCTTTCTGTATTTTTAAGTTGGAACCGCCTCACCAGAAAAACTGAGCTTGTTTAAAGATTTCCTTTATTTGAATGCATGTACAAATTGTTGGTTTGACCAATAGTGCAAATTTTGGTATGAGACCTGTAGTCATCTCTATTAATCTAGATCATGAGTTGTCAACTCATAAGGTATAGAGAACCTCAGCTTTGGCCCTTGACATCACCAAAGAGCCGCACATCACTTTCAGCATATGTGATACTACAGAAGGCCATCAGTGGACATACCATAGGAAATGGTCATAGACTGTGGAAGTGCTACAGGTGTGGACATGGTGCAGGATACTACAGAGTTTGGGAACATGTTACAAGAGCCTGCTAGACATCACCTAGTCCCTTTACAAATCAATACTCAAACTACTTACTGCTGGGGTCAGCAAGTATCAAAAGACTATATATAACCCTGGGGCACCAGGGATCTAGAGGCTTATATTTTTCTTTCACCAGGAATGTTTTTTTTTACAGGTAAATTAATTTGCATTTAATTACTGTGCCTTTGCTTGGCAGTCACAGCAATTCAATCATCCCCTGTACTGTACCTCTTCCCTGTAGACAGTAGTTAGTAGCCATTTTGTTCAGCTGGAGCTAGGCAAATATCCATGAGAATGAAGCTTATCAGCTCCCCATGTGCCAGTATCTCACGAGTGCTATTCATGTCAGATTTCACGTTTCATGAATATTAGCTCTTTTATATCGCTTCCCATTGTAGCGAGTCCTTGTTCGTCTTCTACTGCGCTGCCAGGCGCACAAATCCTGCGCTGTTTGTGATGTATTATTTAGAAAAAGCCCTTGTTATTGTTTAGTCAATACGTATAAAAAGGCTTTGTGTCCTTTATCGAGGTTCATGTTTAACAGCGCGGTCTGTGGGAGCCGCGCACGTCTCGAGCACCGACTCCTGCAATTGTCTGGCCCGTGCATTTGATACTATTGATCTCCTGCTAAAAGATGTTCCTTTTCCTTTTGGGTTTTAAATCTTATTCAATTATTCCCCTGGAGCCGATAGGTCTGAAGCTCTCTTAGCATTAACTCGCACAGCGAGGGGAGCGTCAGGCGGCTGTGTAACCTGGCACCGAGCACAGGGGTTACCACACTCTCTTATACCTCTGGGGGCCCCGGCGGGCTGAGTGTGAAAGACGATCACATGTCGACATATCTCATAGATTTCTCTCTAGCTTACACCATCTCATTCATCCAGAGACAGTGAAATAAAACCAACTTTCAAAGGCAGAGGGTACTGTCTCTGCTTAATCAAAATGTCTGTGGTACATACAGTATTACCTCAGAAGGCCTGCGTTGCCCGTAGCAACCTGAGCCTCCTGTGCAGTCTTCAATTGCAGAATATGAACCAGCGAATCCGATCTGTTGCTATGGGCAACACAGACTTTGTGGGACAGTTCTTACTATTGTTCCCCATAGTAGAATATAAAATCTGCTTTTTTTTTTGGGCAGAAAGTGAAATATGTAAAACCAACTTTAAAAAAGCCGAAGGTACTGTCTCTACTTTATCAAAATGTCTTTGGTACATATTACCTCAAAAGGCCTGTGTTGCCCATAGCCACCTTTCTGTGCCATCTTCCATAGGAAAATGTGAAGGGAGTAAATAAATGTGTTGCTATGGGCAACACAGACTGTGTGTTCCCTCAGAAACTTTGATTAATGGCTGTATGTTTTTACCTCAGAAAATGTACTTTTTGTTGACAGGAATATTGGAATCGCTGCGATTCCACATCTATTACAAGTGAACCCTACGATTTCATGACTACTCATCATGACAAATCATGATTTACAACACATTTATATGAATTGCCTTCTATTATGAGGCATCAGGGTTCCAGTGATATAGGAGTATGTCCTATCATTTATGTGCATGCTCATACCATATTTTATTGAATATATGTTTATTTTTGTATGTTTTATATTCTTTGTGCTAAATAAATGCTATTTTTTGTAAGTGATGGCTATTTTTATTTCCACTGAGATCAGCACATGCTAGATGCCCATAAAGTCCCAATATATTTGAGGGGTGAGTAGACCCCACTACCTTGTGAGGCTCTCTAATTCTCCTCTTCTTTTTTCCTTTTCACTGTACTAATGACACTGGCAAGGAAGGGGTTAACATCAGAGGCGTTCAAAGGGTTAAATGTGTTCCCTGGGGGTGCTTTCTTACTGTGGGATGGTTGCACTGTAGGAAGACAGGGATCCGTGTTCTTGCTTAGCAGAAACACAAGATCTCATCCTTCATTACTAGCAGAATAGGCGATCTGCCTTGTTTACAGAGGCAAACTGCAGTTCTGCCTCTCTCTGAACGATCGCCGGGTTCCCGCCGGACATCAGGTCTTCCAGACCCGCTGACTGGCTCCCGCTGTGTCCAATCAAAATTCTCCCAGACCAGGAAGAAGAAATCACGTACGCGGTCCTTAAGCAGTTAAGGGCTTGTTCACACTTGACTAAATTTCTAATAGCCTTTGTATGGCGTTCGTATGGGCGTCAGGCTGGCGTCAATGAGCTTCAGTATGGGGCATTTTACAAGCATTAAAAACGCTCCCTATGCGCGGTTTTGAAGCATTTGATGAGCGTTAAGGCACTTTAAAACTGCTCCACAATGGAAAGTGACAGAAATAAACTAATTTTAACGCCCTGCAACCACACTGCAACCACGCCACAAGCGCCTGCCAGAGCGATTTGCTAAGCATTACCATAGACTTGAATGGGAGGCGTTGAAGGGTTTAAACGCTTCCTGACACGACATGAGGCTTCAATTTTGAAGCAAAGCGACGCTATCGCTTCATGTTTTTATAATGTGAACAGCACTATGTACTGTTCATTGTATCATTTGCATAGGCGTTGAGGGGTGTTTTTAAAGAGGAAGTAAACCCTCCTCTACAACTTGTACCTATAGGTAAGCCTATGATAAGGCTTACCTATAGGTACTGTAAATATCTCCTAAACATGTACCGTTTAGGAGATATTTACCTTACATGCAGCCAGTGACATCACTGGCGCATGCGCTCTGAAGGAACGGCCGATCGTGCCGTTTCTTCAGAGCCCCGTGCCGTTACTGTCGGCTCTCGCGCGCGTGCGCGGGAGTGACGTCACTGCGGCTCCGGCCAATCAGATGGCCGGATGCCGCGATCCCGGGAAGACGGGAGCCAGTCAGCGGGTCTGGAAGACCTGATGTCCGGCGGGAACCCGGCGATCGTTCAGAGAGAGGCAGAACTGCAGTTTGCCTCTGTAAACAAGGCAGATCGCCTGTTCTGCTAGTAATGAAGGATGAGATCTTGTGTTTCTGCTAAGCAAGAACTCGGATCCCTGTCTTCCTACAGTGCAACCATCCCACAGTAAGAAAGCACCCCCAGGGAACACATTTAACCCTTTGAACGCCTCTGATGTTAACCCCCATAGAGGTGAGTGAGCGGCACGGCGGGGGCTCGTTCTAAGGTAAGTATTGCATAATGTGCTAGTATGCGATGCATACTAGCTCATTATGTCTTTCTCTTGCAGGGTGGAAAAAAAAAAAGTTTACAATCTCTTTAATGCCCCTGAAACGCCTGCTTTTATTGCCAGTGTGAACTCAACCTTACTTTATCTCAAGCCAAAAAACAAAAATTGTATGTACAGGTGTATCAGCTTACCAGCCCTTAGATGAGGTGGCTGTATTACATTTCTTTTTTTATTCATCCAGAGATGGTGAAGTAAAACCATCTTTCAAAGGTGAGGTTACTGTCTCTGCTTTATGAAGACCTGTGTTACCAATAGCAACCCGAACACCCAGTGCAGTCTCCCATAGCAGAATGTGAACGGGGAATCCAATCTGTTGCTACTGGTGACACAAACTGTGTGAAATGATTTTTCCCTCATGAAACTGATTAATGAGAATATGTTTTTACCTCAGAAAATTAGCTTTTTTGGTGACAGGAATATCAGTGCACACATTTTTTAGATACATACTGTAGCCTTTACTGCGTCTCTAAAGCCAAAAAGCAAAAATTGTATATAAAGATATGAAAGCTTACCAGTCCGTAGAAGAGGTGGCTGAGGGATATGTTACCTCAGAAGGCCTGTGTTGCCCATAGCAACACAGGCATGAACTTCCTGTGTAGTCTCCCATAGCAGGCTGTGAATGGGGGAAATCCAATCTGTTGCTACTGGTGACACTGATCTGTTGCTATGGGTGACCCGGACAGTGTGAGGCATTTTTTTCCTCAGAAACTTTGAATAATGACTATATTTTTTTACCTAAAAAAAATGCTTTTTAGGTGACAGGATTATCAGTACACAAATGTTTGTGATAAATAGCCTTTACAGCATATCTAAAGCCAAAAAGCAAAAATTGTATATAAAGATATGACAGCTTACCAGTCCGTAGAAGCGGTGGCTGAGGGATATGTTACCTCAGAAGGCCTGTGTTGCCCATAGCAACCTGAACTTCCTGTGTAGTCTCCCATAGCAGGCTGTGAATCTGATCTGTTGGCGGAGGTACATGTTACCTTAGAAAGCCTTGCATTGCCCATAGCAACCTAAACGTTCTATGTAATCTCTGTGAACAGGGAAATCTAATCTGTTGCTATGGGTGACCCGGACAACGTGAGGCATTTTTTTCCTCAGAAATTTTGAATAATGACTATATTTTTTTACCTAAAAAAATGCTTTTTAGGTGACAGGAATATCAGTACACAAATGTTTGTGATTAATAGCCTTTACTGCATATCTAAAGCCAAAAAGCAAAAATTGTATATAAAGATATGACAGCTTACCAGTCCGTAGAAGAGGTGGCTGAGGGATATGTTACCTCAGAAGGCCTGTATTGCCCATAGCAACCTGAACTTCCTGTGTAGTCTCCCATAGCAGGCTGTGAATGGGGGGGGGGGGGGATCTGATCTGTTGCTATGGGCAACACAGACCGTGTGAGGCAGTTCTCCCTTCAAAAACTTTAATTAATGAAAGAATGTTTTTGCCTGTGAAAATGTGTTTTTTGGTTACAGGAATATCGACGCATAAACGTTTGTGACAAAGAGCTTTAGGCCCCTTTCACACTTGTGCGACTTCAAAGTCACGAGATTTTACCACGATTTTGACGCGACTTTTTGCCGTGATTTTGATGCGAGTTTGCTTGGGCTTATAATGTCTTTTACTCAAAATGCATCAAAATCATGCAAAAAGTAGTGCAGGGACTACTTTGAAGTCGGTGCGACTTGTCACTTGCCACGTCGCCTGCCACCGGATGCACTTGCCACAATGCCTGCCACCAGATGCAGCTTGTCACTTGCCATGTCACCTGCCACATGCACTTACTGCATCTCCTGTCACCAGATGCACTTGCCACGCTGCCTGCTACCAGATGCAGCTTGTCACTTGCCACGTCACTTGCCACCAGATGCACTTACTGCATCTCCTGTCATCAGATGCACTTGCCACGTCGACTGCCACCAGATGCAGCTTGTCACTTGCCACGTCGCCTGCCACCAGATGCAGCTTGTCACTTGCCACGTCGGTGCCACCAAATGCAGCTTGTTACTTGCCAAGTCACCTGCCACCAAATGCAGCTTGTTACTTGCCAAGTCACCTGCCACCGGATGTACTTGCCACGTTGCCTGCCACCAGATGCAGCTTGTCACTTGCCACGTCACCTGCCACCAGATGCACTTACTGTATCTCCTGTCACCAGATGCACTTGCCATGGCGCCTGCCACCAGATGCAGCTTGTCACTTGCCACCAGATGCAGCTTGTCACTTGCCACGTCGGTGCCACCAAATGCAGCTTGTTACTTGTCACGTCACCTGCCATCAAATGCAGCTTGTCACTTGCCACGTCGTCTGCCACCCGATGCAGCTTGTCACTTGCCACATCACCTGCCACCTGATGCAGCTTGTCACTTGTCACATCACCTGCCACTAGATGCAGCTTGTCACTTGCCACATCACTTGCCACCAGGTGCAGCTTGTCACTTGCCACGTCACTTGCCACCAGATAAGTTTGTCACTTGCCATGTCACCTGCCATGAGATGCAGCTTGTCACGTCACCTGCCTTCAGATGCAGCTTGTCACTTACCACGTCCCCTGCCACTAGATGCAGCTTGTCACTTGTCACATCACCTGCCACTAGATGCAGATTGTCACTTGCCACATCGCCGGTTACCAGATGTGGATTGCCACTTGCCACATCGCCTCCCACCAGATCCACGGCCTGGGGGTTAGGAACTACCGCTAAATGCATTTCATAATGATTCTAGGATCATCCGTTGCTTAGGCCCAGAAAAAGTTGGGAGACTCATCCCCTGAAACGCCTTGGCTGCATCTGATGCTGTAATCCAATAAATGATTCAAAAATACTTTTTAAGTGATAAGATGCTTTGTTTTTTATTTCCTTTTATATCCTTTTTATTCAAATTTTCATCAGCATAGAAAAAAACATAAATCAAGTCCTTACATCAATAATTAGCATATATAACTATTACAAACAGCTTCCTGTTATTACAAACAGCTTCCTGTTATTGCAAGTCCAAGTCCAAGTCCCCTCCTGTTATGTTTCTACTGCCCACAAACTCTACCAAACTCCTTCTCTCCTAAATATCATAACTTTTAGCCTTGACCCTGGTCGTCCTCCATAGATCTTGCCCAATCCACACTTGTAATCCATTCCCTCATACTCAGGACCTCTGGCGACTGCCAAAGTGCCGGTATCAGTCTTCCCCTTTTCTCTGCGTTAGGCCCCTTTCACAAGGACGGTGCGCCCGATGGAGTCTGTTTTGCTCAGCGGGGATCGATCCGCTGATCCCCGCTGAGCAGGCGGATGACAGCCCTGTCTCCGCTCTGTGTGCAGAGACGGAGCTGTCAGATCCCCACTCTCCTCTATGGGGAGATCAGATGAGAACGGACTGCCTGTCCGTTCTCATCTGATCCTATCCGATCCTCCAGACAGATGAAAAATAGGGTTTCTATCCGTCTGGATTTCACGGACAGGATCAGATCCAAGAGCAGCAGGTGTCAGCGGAGATGTCTCCGCTGACATCCGTCGCTCCATAGGGCTGCATGGAGCATCCGATCCGGTCTGCCTGAAAAACTAACAGGCGGGTCGGATCAGAAAGCCCGTGCGAAAGGGGCCATATGGAACAGACAATTCCAAGATTCCAGCTGAATATGATCCCCAGTGATCTGGTGAATTAAGCCTACAACCTCTTCAAAAAAAACTTGAATCTTTGTGCACTCCCACCACAAATGCGCAAAGGTCCCAGCAGCTCCACATCCCCTCTAACAAGTTGAAGATGTCTCTGCACCAAACCTCTGGGCTCTCTGCGGGGTAAGGTACCATCTAGCAAAAAGCTTGTAACACATCACTGTTGTCCTTAAATCGACCGATGAGTAACAAGCTAATTTCAACACTTTCCTCCTCTTATCCTCATCTTGGAGCAGTCCTCCTGTTCCCGTTTGGTGGATATACAGACTCTGTTTCCCCCAATAAAATCGTATATATTTTAGATATGCTATGCTTAAAGCGGAGTTCCAGCCATTTCACTCACCTGTCCAACGGTCCAGCGATCCGCCCGCCCGAAGCCTCGATCCTCTCCCTCGGCGCCGGCATCACTGCTGTGGGCACCCGGCTGTGACAGTTTGCGGCTTCACAGCCGGGTACCCACTGCGCATGCGCGAGTCACACTGCGCGTCTTGATTGGCCGGCAATCTTCTGGGACCTCTGACATGTCCCAGAAGATTGCAGGGAGGGAGGGGGAGAGGAGAACTTCCGTTCAGGGCGCCGCGGCGCTCCGAGCAGAAGTGGGAGCGGGTAAAAACTAGGTACCCGCTCCCCCCCAAAAAAATGAAATGCCAAATGTGGCATGTCAGGGGGTTAGATTACCTAAAGCGGAAGTTAAATTTTTGGGTGGAACTCCGCTTTAATACATGCAGGGGAGCTAAACAGTTTCTCTATTGGCCTCATATTGTCCCCTCCCTGTAGAGGCTGCGGTAGAGAGTGCTGCAATTGTGTATACCTTCATCTATAAATGTCATATTCCCCCATTTTTGTGTTAATTCACAAAAAGTGCACAATCAAGTTCCCACCGTTACATCCCTTAGCTGTATCACCTACTTTTTTGCTCACCTAACAAAATATAAATAATCCTCTTTCCCTGGTTTAAAATGATTTGTGTCTAACAATGAAATCAACGGTGCATTATATTCCCAATGAAATAATCGTCATAAACTATCCCAAATTCTTAACGTGTTCCTAGTAAGTGTACTCATATTATTGACCAGGTCTCGATGTGCTCGTGGCACCCACACCATTTTTCCAAAATCTACCCCACTTTGTGCGCATTCAATTTCCACCCAGCTCCTACCTTCCTTATTATGTATCCAATCAGCTATTCGTGCTATGGAAATTGCCTGGTATTATTTTTTAAAATCAGGGGCTGCTACCCCCCCCCCCCCCCCCCTGACCCTTTTCCCTTTATTAATACTGTATAGGCTATTCTCAGGTGTTTATGTGCCCATATATGTATTCAAATTATTGCCCTTAACTTCTTAAAATAAGCCTGCGGGAGGGTGATTGGGATCATTTGAAATATGTATACAAGCTTGGGGCGAATATTCATTTTACCCACGTTTATTCTATCCAGGCATGAAAGAGGTCTATGTTTCAGGGAGTTCAGCTTATCCTTCACCTTATTTAACATTGGCATAAAATTAGTCTATTACAAAGTTGCAGACAATGCAGTTAATTTAACACCAAGGTATCCCAATTCATCGCTACACCATACGAAGGGGAATTTAGGCTGAATTGCCTGTTGTTCTCTCTTTGGTATTATAATATTCAGAATTTCTGATTTAGCTATATTAACTTTAAAATTTGATAACTTCCCATAACTTCTTATATCCTCCAATACTACTGGTAGTGTTAGCCTGGGATTAGAGATAAAGAATAATATGTCATCCGCATATGCGACCATCTTATACGTCTTGCTCCCCACTCTCATCCCTCTAATGTTCGGATTTTTACGAATTGCTTCTAATATGGGTTCCAAGTCCGAAACAAACAGCATTGGAAAGAGGGGCACCCTTGCCTAGTAGCTGGTAGATGAACACAGACATGAGGGTTGTAAAGATGTACCCTTATTTGATGATGTTGATTTCTTTTAGGCCAGAACTACTCTGGTTATATATAATTTTTGCATTCAGAAAGCACGTTGCTGTCATGATATAGGGCTGATTGAGTCAGTATATATTATTTGACAAAATTGAACAGGTGTCCACCAATGAGATAGAGGCAGCAGCTATTTAGCAGCTATTTAGATCTCCAGTATAATGGCGGCAACTGGATTTCATGATGATGCCTATCTGGCGAAATGCATAGAGATCGTGTTGCTGCCTCTAGCTTCTGTGGATAACCATTGGACGTCACTTCGGGGGGTGGTGGAACGCATGCCAGCTGAGGAGCTGCAGTCTGGCGCGGGAGAGAGTGAGTTCCTGATACATCCCACAGTGGCCTTAGGGCATTTATATGCTCATAGAGCTGGTGCCGGTCGGGACACTTTTTAATGTAAGGGCAACTACTGCAGAATTGTTTTTTATCTGACGGGTTTTAACCACTTGCCGACCAGTCACGTTGACTGTACTGCGGCAAAGTGGCTCGTTCCCGTCCAGCGACGTAGACCTACATCGCTGGACTTCTCCCCTTGTGGGCGGCGCACGTGCGCCGCCGGAGGCTCGCTCCCGCTGTATTCAGTCACAGCGGGAGTCGGGCCAGGGGAGGAGCGGCGGCGATCACTGCTGCTCTTCCCCGATCGTCGGGAAATCGAGTCTGGAGATCCACCCGCTTGTGTAAACAAAGCGGGTGGATCTCCTAAGTGAAAGGCAGGGTCAGATTGCAGGGTTCAGCATAGCTGAACCTGCGATCTGTCCCTGTGTCACTCAGTGACCTCCCCCCACACACGTTAGTAAGCACCAGGCATACATTAACCCCTCCCTCTCCAATAAAATTAACCCCTTCCCTGCCAGTGTCATTTTTACAGTAACAGTGCATATGTATAGCACTGATTACTGTAGTAATGTCACTGGTACCCCCAAAAGTGTCAAAAATGTCAGTCAAGGGTCCGATCTGTCCGCCGCAATGTCGAAGTCCCGCAAAAAAAAATTGCAGATCGCCGCCATTACTTGTTAAAAAAAAAAAACACCAAAAAGGACAGAAATCTTTCCCTTAGTTAGTAAACGCAATAACTTTTGCGCAAACCAATCAAAATGCGCTTATTGTGATTTTTTACCAAACATAGGTAGCAGAAAACAAATTGGCCAAAATTTTAAAAAAATTTTGATTTTTACATTTTTTTGGGGGAATTTCATATAAAAAAATGAGAAAAATATTGTTATTTTTTTTAAATTTACGCTCTTTTTTTGTTTATAGCGCAAAAGGTAAAAATTGCACAGATGATCAAATACCACCAAAAGAAAGCTCTGTTTGTGGGAAAAAAAGGACACAAATTTCGTTTGGGTACGGCGTCGCACGACCGCGCTATTGACAGTTAAATTCGCACCGTGCCGAATCGCAAAAAGTGGCCTGGACGTAAGACAGTAAAATCCTCCGGTGGTAAATAAACGGTGTTGCACTAATATTTTGTTATTTGTCTTCCATTCCTATTGACATCATATATCTGAGGGGAGGAAGCTGTCATATCTGCATTTTTCACCATATTGGGAAGGCGTATCTACGGCATAATAAGATACATCTGTCATTTAACGCGATATAGTCTCTGGGGCCTAGGGGCTCTGGTGAGTGCATCATATTTTCTGCTTGTGGTGGATTACTTTTTATTTGGAAAATGCACGTATTTTGCAGGGATATGGATACATGGATCTGGATACCATCACTATTTTATTATTTTTTGGACTGTCACTCTTTATACTGGACTACTACTCACAAATTTAATTTAATTAATAGATATTTCTGTTATATTTTATATGTTTAGTATTCACATATATACTTAATTGAGATATGTTGGCACACAAACCACTGGCACATGTGTGTTTATAAGAAAATATTTGTTGTTAAGTGTGTTATTTATGGTATTTTTAGCACATTGTATATGATTGTGTGGAGTATGATTTTAATTTATTATTTTTTAGCCTTTTTTAGGAATGGGGAGGATCACTGATGATCACTAATACTGTGTAACAGCACATACTTTCAATTTTTGTTTCATTGATTTGTGGTCTTACCACATTTAAAGGGGCTTCAGTTATTTGTTAGGTGGCATTATAAGTTATGATTGGCGTCGTCCCAAGTGTACATAGTTAATTAGAAAACTATTGTGGTGCTGGAGCATCGATGTGGGACAAGGCTTGTCCCCCGGGCTGACAAACACTTTGAATTGTATGGGATTTTGCGAGACGTTGGGTTGAAAATGTCTTGCCAGATATTAAATCTCCTTTAACAGGTCTGTTTTGCTGTGTTTATATTGTGCTGTGTTTACCTCCAGGTAATTTCCATCCAGCAACTGACTCAGAGCACAGAAGTTATAATTATGTGTACAAAGTCACTTTTGTTACATGTTTGTCGAGCTTGGCGTTTTGTGGAAGAAGATCCTGGTCTAACTAATGTCCCTTTGTGCTCTTTCCTAATCCTCTTGTTTATTGTATACTGCTGAGAAATAAAAACACTGCTGAGAAATAAAAACATTTAAAAGCTTTGAGACACCATCTTTATTCTCTTATTATATTTGTGTGATAATTATTAAAGAGATTGTTTGACCTGTCTGTTATGCCCATGATCTAAAAGGAAGGCAAAGTCACTGGCAACTGATCAAGGGAGGTGACATTATTGTAGGTTTTGTTGCAGTTGGTGCCACCTGGCATTCAGAGTAACAACACTCATAGGTAGGTTTTAAATAATGGCAGTACTTCATGTTAGGAAGCCCTTCGGCTTAGTGATCATGAGACCATAATACAAAAAAATGGCTGGTCAGACCCTTTTTTCAAATCCTTAATGCTTCTATGGCATTTATATGTTGACAGACACTTCAGTGCATAGGGAGAGAATTTTGGTACACTCAGGAAAAAAAAGAGGGTGTCAACAGCTTGACTTGTCTGATACACAGTCAGTTTTTGTTCCTGCAGTCTATCTCTGTGTAGTTCCTGCAAGTCGTGGTGCTCATTTAGCACATGCCCTTTGCATTCACATGCTGCTCTGTTTTCAGAGTGTCAGGACCCAAATCTGAACCTGCAAACTTTGCTGGGTCTTGCGATGTCTCTTCTTGCTCAGCCACCTGGGATGCTGGACATGATGCCTGTTTTTTTTTTTTGAACCTTGAACTCTTTGCTCCTCCCATGAACTTCCTGATTTAAGCCATATCTCTGTACTTCCTGTTTACCAGATTACTGTGCTCTCTCCAGGCAATATCTCCCTCTTGTTACTCCTGCTGCCCTCCTTCAATACCATTGTTGACCTTTGGCTTGTTCCTCCACTGTGCTTCTGCTTGATCCCAACCTGCAATTACTTGTTACCGACCTTTGGCTTGTTTATTAACTATGCTTCTGCTTATTCCTACCTGCTATATCTGCTACTGGACCCCTGCTGGCTCACCTCCTGGTTGGGTGATCCTAAAGACTGGGACCTGGTACTAACATGCAGAAAGGTGACCTGCTTCTGTACTTATCCAGCTGGTCGGTGGGTGCATCTCTACTGCTATACCTACTGGTCTCCGAGTCTGACTCCAGACTCAAAACTAGTCACCAAAGAGCTTTGGCGACTAGTTTTGAAGTCAATACTCTTCTCAGCTTTCAGTATGCCATTCTATCATGGAAATGCTTAACTATTTCAATGAGGGGTGTGCTGCACAGATGCAGTTTGGAATACAAAACGCATTAAAAAATAATTTGATACCAAATAACAGGTTATGTTGCGCCAAAGGAAGTATAGCAGTTCCTGAGGGTATTAGTTTTGGAGCTTGTTGGCAATGCTGCTAAAAAAGCATATGGGCGAGGGTTCTGACTGGGCAAGTTTCTACTTTTCACATGAAATTAGAAAACCTCTTTAAAACAACATGGACCACTATTTGTATCTAAACTAGTCACATAAAACAACCACAGCTTAATTACTGAAAACAGTCCTTCCTGTGAAAGAACTCGGTTTATGAGATTCCCCTGGTTCAAACAAGGACCTTAGCTAAGCTGGTCTGAACCAAGAATAAAAGTGCAGCTCTATGATGAAATTGGAGCTACCTATTCTTGAGATGTGTTCTGTTGGCTGTAAGTGTGATGTAGTGGAAGAGTTGGGCACAGGCAAAAAACACATTAGAGTATCAGCTCTAGGACTGTATTTAACTGATCTTGTACTAAATTAAAAGATTGAGGTAATTTTAAAAGCTCCTACTCACTCCAAACAACATCCTAATTCTCCATTAGAGTAGAAATCTTCTCTAAAGGTAATGTGTTAACATGTATTTATTTATTCTAGGTACTTCTATAACATTTACCATGAAAATACATCCTGGAAGTGCATTCACATATTTACCATGGGATTACTCCCATGGGAAGAGGAGACCCAGCCTACATGGTCAAGGACTCTGGTAGCTAGTAACCTGGTGTCCTGACAACACCTGATGGAGGATTGCACAGCACACCATGATTGTCACACCAGAGGCGTAACTAGAACCTTCAGGGCCCCGGTGCAAGAAACCATGAAGGGCCCCCCCGGACCCCTGGCCGGGGCCCTTCCCTTCAAGCCCCGGGCTCTTCCCACTGATCCTGGGGCCCTTTACTCCGCTTGCGGGGCCCTTTATTGCGGTCCCACAGTGCGTCCCTTTCACAAGTTTTGCAGTGGGCCCCCCTTCCTGCCATCTTGGGGCCTCCCCACGGTGGTGGAATGCCAGGGCCCGGTTGCAAGTGTGACCTTTGCGATCCTGAAAGTTCACCCACTGGTGTCAGTAGTTTTTATTTTTTGGTATTTTAATTGTATTATTTTTTATCATTTTATTTAATTTTTTTACAATGTCACTGACTATGACTCTGCCCATTTAGAGAAGCAAGGAGCTGGTAAATTACATATTTACCGACCCCTTCCTGGTTCTCTATTGTTACACATCCCCTGCAGCAGCCGGCAGGAAAGGGGAGGGATCACAGTGGGGGGGGGGACCAGGGGAGCACACAGGGGCCCAGACAGCAGAACACAAGTGAACTGGATAGGAGGAGTGGCGGGGGTAGCATACAGAGGATCCAATCTCCTCCATTTTCTTTCTGCAGCTACAGGAGGAAAAAGGAGGACAGTGATTTCTCTACATGCTGCCCCCGCCTCCCCTCCTATCCAATGCTGGGCCCCCTGGAGCATTGGGCCCGGTTGCAATCGCAACCCCTGAAACCCCTGTAGTTACGCCCCTGTGTCACACCCACAGGAATGTCAAGGCCATCCTCTGTATTTTGTTTGAGACATTACCCCTATTTAGACTAAAGAAGGACTAACAATAATTCCATTTTGATCAAGTCATGGTATGTTTTGTATAACCAAGCGTCAAATCCTGCAATGAAGATCTTTAAAGTCCTGAATTTAAACAAATGCAAACTTCTCAAAAAAGAAAGTCCTATAAGGCAGACTTTTTAGTGTAGCCCAGGCAATTATGAACCCTTATGTCCTGGCAGTGAAGTTTTATTGTTGTTTTTTTTTTTTAACTTAGACTTTGGTTCTACCATTACTTAGTTCTTGGACATTCCAGAAAGTTACATTTAAAATCATACAAACCACATGCGCTCATTTTAAAGACAGGCGCTCAATTCTAAGGCCAGTCTTCTTCATTCATTTTTGTTTCTTTGAAAAGATAGCATTGGGCATGGCACACTGACACTGATATTTGGTTTGTATTACCCTTCATGGGCAGGGTTTCAATGAGTCTAACAAATAACCTAGTTAGGAATATCAGCAAGTTGAGGAAAGACGCTATGGTGTTGATTTACTAAAGAAGCATAGACTCTGTACTCTGTAAGTGCAGTTGCTTCAGAGATTACTAAATGAGGGAGCTCTGCTAACTTCAATCATTCAATTACGTGTAAACAAAATGCTGATTTTTTTTAACCACTTAAGCCCCGAAAGATTTTAACCCCTTCCTGACCAGGGCCTATTTTGCGATTCGGCACTGCGTGACTTTAACTGACAATTGCGCGGTCGTGCGAAGCTGTACTTAAACAAATTTGACGTCCTTTTTTCCCACAAACAGAACTTGCTTTTGGTGGTATTTGATCACCTGTGTGATTTTTTGATCATGCGCTATAAACAAAAAAAGAGCGTCAATTTTGCAAAAATAACAATATTTTTCACATTTTTTTATATGAAATCCCCCCCCCCCCCCAAAAAATGTAAAAATCAAAATTTTTTAACATTTTCGGCCAATTTGTTTTATGCTACATATGTTTGGTAAAAAAAAATCGCAAAAAGCGTATTATGATTGGTTTGCGCAAAAGTTATCACGTTTACTAACAAAGGGAAAGATTTTTGTCATTTTTGTTGTTTTTTTTTTTTAATGCGTAATGGCGGCGATCTGCGATTTTTTTGCGGTACTGCGACATTGCGGCGGACAGATCGGACCCTTGACTGACATTTTTGACACTTTTGGGGTTACCAGTGACATTACTACAGTAATCAGTGCTATAAATATGCACTGTTACTGTAAAATTACACTGGCAGTGAAGGGGTTAACTTTTTTGAGAGGGAGGGGTTATGTGTGTCCCTAGGGGCGTGATTCTAACTGTGATTGGCTGTGGCTTGAGGTGTAGGAACAGTGATCAACGGTCCTACATAGTCCTACACAGGGGAGAATGACAGGCGGCTTGTTTACATTAGCCGCCTGCCTTTCTCCCTCTGCTCCCGACGATTGTGAGTGACCGGCGGTGCGCGCTCGCTCCCTAGACCCTCACAGGCTAGCGACGTAGTACTACGTCGCTTTGCCTGTGAGGGGCTGACCGCCGCAGTAAATAGTCGTGCGGTGGTCGGCAAGTGGTTAAATTCTCCTTGCATGTAATTGGGTATTATTTACAAAGTGAAGCTTTACCTCATTTACTAAGCTCTGGAGCAACTGCACTTGCAGAGTGCACAGTCTAATTGCCTTTCGTAAATCAACCATATTGTGGTGACACTATACCACAAAAAGGAGGCAAGCAATGGTCAAAAAACAACAGGATCTTGAGAGCAGGTGTCATAACCTGAACAGGCATCAGGGAATGGACCGCAAGGTACTGACACCTATGAAAAGCTACTGTCTACCGAACAAAATTTATATCTACTGCTGGATGATGTCACAGGACACGCTGGATCCTTTAGCAAGGGTGTACAAAGAGGAAGAAGGATGGCAGAATGGAGCTAGCTGATAGACAGGAAGACTGGTGCCTACTGCCTACTCATGGTAATGCAGATGATGCCCACATGGTGTATAGGAGACCCAGCTTTTTACATCTGCCCCTCATCCGAATGACATCCAGCATAATTATTTTAGGAAAACAAAATATGAATATGATATATTAAAATTGGTACCAACATAACATTAACCCTAAGCATTTACAGTAGATGCACATCTGAATATAAATATTAAATATAAGAAAATATACCAAGGTATTTTCCCCGCGCCTGGAGGTATGTAGAAGTGATAAGTAATGTGAAATATAAAGATTAAAAAGCAGCAGCTATAGAATGGTGTTGATAAGTGTCAATAATAGCCTTATAGTAAAACCATCTACAGCGCTTGCTGAAGTTATTTAAACCTTTGTTAGCATATACGTGTAATTAACCATATAAACGGTGCAATATACAATAATAAATATGCGTGTTATTTGACCAATAATATCACTGGGCTCTTAAACATAATTGAAAGTGCTATGTGCAGTAAATACCGTATTTTTCGTCGTATAAGACGCACTTTTTCTTCCCCAAAACTGGGGGGGAAAAGTTGGTGCGTCTTATACGACAAATACACATTTTGCCTGCTGACGTAGCAATGGGGGCGGTGCCGGTGCGTGCGTCAGTCACGCACTGTCACCGCCCGATCTCCTTGCCGCCGGACCGATCGGAAGACCGAGAGAGCCGCCGTCAAAGAAGACAGAAGAGGACGAGAGGAGCAGCGCCTTGGACGGTTCCCGGAATCCCGCCGCCGTCAGAAGAAGAGGACGAGAGGAGAGGAGCAGCGCCATGGACATCTCGCAGGCAGACCAGGAGAGCAGGTAAGTGATTAAAGCCGACCTGTGCCATGCCTGTACCATCACCTGTGCCATGCCTAAAACATCACCTGTGCCATGCCTGTACCATCACCTGTGCCATGCCTAAAACATCACCTGTGCCATGCCTAAACAATCACCTGTGCCATGCCTATACCCTCACCTGTGGCATGCCTATACCATCACCTGTGCCATGCCTATACCCTCACCTGTGCCATGCCTATACCATCACCTGTGCCATGCCTATACCCTCACCTGTGCCATGCCTGTACCATCACCTGTGCCAGGCCTATACCCTCACCTATGCCATGCCTGTACCATGCCTATACCATCACCTGTGCCATGCCTATACCATCACCTGTGCCATGCCTATACCCTCACCTGTTGATATAAAATATTTTACTGCAGTATTTGGTTCAGAATCTTTCCTAGATTTTCCTCCTTTAAAATTGGGTGTGTCTTATATGCCGGTGCGTCTTATACGGCGAAAAATATGGTAAATCCGTGATATTAAACCAATAAAACATCAATTGGTTGTATAGACATAAATACTGTACTCATTGGTATAAATAAAATAAATAAATAATTAAAGGTATATACACTGTGGTGTTGGTTAAAGGTGCACGTGACCCATATGGGTGACCCATATGGGTTAATTCAAGTCCCTATAAAGTGACTGTAGTGATAAAAAAGTTCAAAGAATAATCCTTGTGCAGGTATGCTCATCCAATATACTCAAGGTGCAGGTGCTCAGTGTGGATTATATTCAATTTTCCTTTGTGACATAGATCTCTCCACTGTGGTAAGGGTAAATTGGGTAACTTACCAGAAATACTGGGTCCTATATGCCTTATGGCATTAAGACCACTTGCGCTTGTGTGTCCCCCAGGGCCGAGATAAGTTTCCCCCTTGGCTCTCTGGTAGGATGGTAGGGTGGTATGCCTAGGATGCACAGCCTGTCACTTATACTGCTTTGCATAGTTTTTATGCTATTTTTTCATGCCATTTTACCCTTGGATTTGGAATAAAGCTTTTTTACAATATCACACTATTCGGAGCATTCTTTTTCCTTATATTACCCTGACCCATACCCTGTGAGAGGTGAGAGGAGAGGAGGAATCCCATACCACCCTACCATCCTACCAGAGAGCCAAGGGGGAAACCTATCTCGGCCCTGGGGGCCACACAAGCGCAAGTGGTCTTAATGCCATAAGGCATATAGGACCCACTATTTCTGGTAAGTTTCCCAATTTACCCTTACCACGGTGGAGAGATCTATGTCACAAAGGAAAATGTAATATAATCCACACTGAGCACCTGCACCTTGAGTATATTGGATGAACATACATGCACAAGGATTATTCTTTGAACTTTTTGATCACTACAGTCACTTTATATGGACTTGAATTAACCCTTATGGGTCTCGTGCACCTTTAACCAACACCACAGTGTGTATACCTTTAATTATTTATTTATTTTATTTATACCATTAAGTACAGTATTTGTATTTATGTCTATACACCCAATTGATGTTTTATTGGTTTAATATCACAGATTTATTTACTGCACGTAGCACTTTCAATTATGTTTAGGAGCCCAGTGATATTATTGGTCTAATAACACGTATATATATTATTGTATATAGCACTGTTTATATGGTTTAATTACACGTATATGCTAACAAAGGTTTAAATAACTTCAGCAAGCGATGTAGATAGTCGTACTATAAGGCTATTATTGACACATAAAAAATAAATGCTTTATATAGGAAGAAATGATTAACAATACATCTATGCAATGTACAAATAGGTATTGTCAGAAAAAGAGCCAAAAGGAGTCTTGATGGAATTGTGCACATGTACCCAGGTGTATATGTAGTTATAGAAATAATTCCAGAATGTTGCAGTAATGTCCAGTTGCAGGGGATGCTGATGATGTGATATCTGTCTTTGGGTCATAGACTTGTAAGCAAGATCAGTGATCATGGGGGTATCCTCCAACTATTGTCCGACCAGCCTGGAATGGAACCTCTCACCACAGGAACTATTGTATAGCACTGTATTTCAGAGTCATCTACTTTGTGCCTCCTCCCTAGTAGTGTGTAAGTCCCTCCCTAGTAGTGTGTAAGATAACAAGAGCGGTATATAAACTATATTGCAATAAACAGATTCACTTACTAATATACAACAAGCTGACCACTACATACGTACAGTAGCACAGACCAAGCTAATTGGCTCTGTGCATGTGAGATAATAACAAAGTAATAACAAAGACAGGAGAGAGATACTCTGTCAAGTAGATCATAGCAATACTTACATAATAGTATCTTCAGGCCCAGGATTTAGTAGCAAGGTCAGGACATGTGGCTGAGGCTTTCTATCCCTCTCCACTTTCTTCTTCTGTGGCTTCCAAGCCAACAACCAAGGGCAGGAAGTGTGTACATAATATATATGTAAAGGCATTTATAAAGTCAGACAGTAGAGGGAAATAGGTACATATATATATTATAAAAATTAGAGTTACTTTAGAGGTTACTTTCATAATGACCAGTATATCTAGAGCTATAGGCAGCTGAAATGATATGCAAATCTCAAACTGTTCTGTACAAGTCCAGTTGACCCTGTCCTGTTCCACCTCTGGAGCCTTCCTGCTGGTTGATAAAAGTCCAAAAGGGTGGTTCAGGAAAGGGGGTCGATTTCAATTCTACAGGAACAGTTGAATGTTTGACGTCCGTCTATGTCTCCAGATTGCTTCATCATTTTGACATGCAATTTTTACAGATTTTAAATTTTTTAATCAAATGCTTGATTTGCCCACATTTTAACAAGTGTTATCAGATATCAGTTACATGTTCTATTACAGAGATGCATGTCACATATATAAGGTACATATATATATTTGTATACAGGTGTGTGTCTAGCTTTGTAAACTTTGTGACAGAGCTGTTGGAGCTTGCCACAGACAAAGGGTCACATACCATGACCTCTATTCTGTTGATTTAATTAAATAGCTGAAGGATGGATTTGGTTAGCTCCAGGCACCAGCAAAGAATCAAAGGTTTGTTTGCACGTGTTGTTCTGTGAGAGGAAGAACAGGGACATTTTTATAATATCTCAAACAAAATTAATTTTCATACACAAAACATAAGTCTTTCCAGCCGGGCCCAAGGGGCCGATCCCAGGCCGCCTCTCACAATATATCACTGTGATCTTCCGCTGGATTATTAGGTTTCAACTTGCAGGGAAGAGAACACCTGTAGATCAATTTTGATTTAGAAGTTTTTCTGTGTACATATATGAACATATGCATGTGTAATTTTCATTAGGGTCTGCCTCCAACCCACCCAAGCTCCACCTTCTATTTAACCCTTTAAGGGTGGATCAAGTCCATAGCATTTAGAATGCAAAAAATAATAACTGTTTTTAAAACAGAATTTTGGTCGCAAAACAGCACAGACAGTCCCTATTTCAGAAAATTTGTTAAAGCAGGAGTCATAAAACATATTCTTCTTCCTGGAAGTAGCATTACAAGGTCCCTAATTCCTACCTGGTATTACTGACCCATAAGGTAGTTTGCCCTGCATCTTCAGTAGTTCTGTTAGTAGTGTTCTTAAAGTAGAACTATGGCCTCCCATTAAAAAAAAAAATTGTTCTGCAACACTTAATAATAAGTGCATCTGCACTTAAAGTTTTCTCCAAGTCCTCCTGCAAAGTCCCACATTTTGGGCCTGCCAGTGAAGTCCACCTAATGCAGCTATGATGGGGTGGCAACAATGCTGCACTGCTCCTGAACTCAGAGCAGAGTTGCCATTCTCATGTAGACTATGCATGCTTGTGCTACAGTGGAATGCAAAAATGCTGCTTGTAGGGCCTGTAACTTGTCCATTATCACCTGGGCACATTTAGTCCTACCCATTGCTATCTGAGATGGCAGTGCTGCCACTGTTGCGGAAACTCTTGAACTGTGAGCTGCAGTGTCTGGGAGGGGGAGCATGTGAAACACAAATGAAGGAAGATTGGGCTCAGTCAGGGAAGATAAAAGAAAACTTTTGTTGACTTTATGCGGCTTGTGCATCATATAGTAACCTGGATTTGTTACTTGTTTACACTGTCATAAAGAAGCCTTTTAGCTGTACTTTAAATATTTTTTAAATAAACTCCAACTCTAAAATATTTTTTAAATAAACTCCACCTCTAAAATAAATAATGTTTATTTATGTAAATAGTTTAATATGTGTTAATGTTTTAAATACCTATACGTGGAAGTATATATCTACATATACAGAGTCTGATTTCTGCTTTGAAGAACTACACAATGGCTGGTTTTGCTGCCCCTGCTTCTCACGATGCCAGATTATGAATACGTGCTACTTCTGTGGCTGATATCCTTGGACTGAATTTATTTATTACAAGTAGTTATATAGCGCCGTCAATCTATACAGCGCTTTTACATATATATTGTACATTCACATCAGTCCCTGGCCTAAAGGAGTTTCCAATTTAAGGTCCCTAATGGCGCTTTTCCACTGCATGGAACCCAACGGTTCGGCTCGCTTTTGTGCTTTTCCACTGCTGGTACCGCATGGTACGGTGTAGGAACGGTTCAGGACGGTAGGGTGGCGCTTTTCCACTGCATGGAACCGAACGGTACAGCTCTCTAAAACAGTACCACCTCGATTGTGGTTCCAAGAGGTACCATACCGGTACCATAGCCCACAATCCTTTGCATGCAGTCACTACTAGCCACTGATTGGTCAGAGAATCATTGTTATCCCACCCACTTAACTTTAGTACTACTTTAGTGGAAAAGCAAACCATACCAAACCGTACCGAACCGTTCCAACACCGTACCATGCGGTACCAGCATTGAAAAAGCAAACCGGGCCAAGCAGGGCCGAGTAGAGCCGAGCCGGTACTTGCAGTGGAAAAGTGCCATAACTTACATTCATACATACACATATTAGGGCCAACTTAGAAAGAAGCCAGTCAGGGCCGCCATCAGAAATTTTGGGGCTCCTTACACAGCTTTAGGCCTGGGCCCCCCCAGGCCTGACCACCATCATTTTGCAGGGCCCTCCCTCTGGCCATTCCACCGAATCCACCCACTAGCCATCCCACCGAGTCCTTCAGTGCACCCACTTCTATTTTAACACTCTTACAACTTAATATATATAAAAATGAATCCAAGCCAGCAAAGAGACATCCCAATCCAGTAAAGAGATGGCGTCATATTTAGCAAAGAGACATTACAATCCAAAAAGAGACGGCCTCATATATTCAGCAAAGACACATCCCAATCCAGTAAAGAGGCAGCCTCATATATTCAGCACGGAAACATCCCAATCCTGTAAAGAGACAGCCCCATATTTTCAGAAAAGAGACATCCCTTCAGCTGCATCAGCTTACTCTGCAGCCGCCCTGCTTTAGCAATTGCTGGTTACTACAGCAGCAACAACCTGGTCTTGTTGGTTGGTGCCTGGGCGGCCGGGCCCCTTGGAATGCTCAGGCCCCCTACATGTGTATGGGCTGTCCCCCCGATGGCTGTCCTGGAGCCAGTTAAGCTAGTAGCATGTCTTTGGAGTGTGGAAGAAAACCGGAGTACCTAAAGAAAACCCATGCAGTCACAGGGAGAACATGCAAATTCCATGCAGGTAGTGCCGTGGTTGGGATTTGAACTGAGAGCCCTAATTTTGCTAGGCAGATTGCTAAAGGATTGAAAATTGCTCACACAATAAATTGTGTGAAAATTCACTTCATTTTTCAAATCACATGAAAAGATAAGCCCTCTTTGCTAATTTCATATGCACATGATTGGATAATTAAAGTAAATATTCACACAAATAATTGTGTGAACATTCACACTTAAACCGGAGTTCCACCCAAAAGTGGCACTTAAGCTTATTTGATTCCTCCACCCCCCCCCCCCCCCCCTGGTGTCACATTTGGCAACTTTTGGGGGGGGAGCGGGTACCTGTTTTTGACAGGTACCCTGTTCCCATTTCCCTTGGTCCTCACTGCGACGAGGTACATCAGCAGTTCTGCCCCCCTCCTCCCTCCTTCTCCTGCTGCCGGGCGCATACACAGTAGGCTACTGGCTGTGAAGCCGTAAGGCTTCACTGCCAGGTTCCCTTAATGGCAATGGCAGCGGCAGCACCCGACAGCTGATGGAAACAACGGCTGGGGTGCTGACATCGCTGGATTCCAGGACAGGTAAGTGTCCTAATATTAAAAGTCAGCAGCTACAGTATATGTAGCTGATAACTTACGTTTTTGAAAGGGTGGGGGGGGGGGGCAGAACTCTGCTTTAACTCCCAGTAAACCAGTCTACTAATCTCAACAGTTGGTAAACAGGGAGGTTGAATTACTAAACCTCCCTGTTTACTAATTACTAAATCAATGCCAGGGCTCCCTCTAGTGGGTAAATTGCAAATTTCTATATTTAGCACAGTAACAAATATGAAAAATATAAAAGTCATATTAAAAGTGACAATAATATTAAAAACAACTCACACTAAGTGCTCACTGAAAATACATTCTACTACTCCAGAGGCCATTGACAAATGCTCACATATTTTCTGTTATTATGGATGATATCTTTGGAATTTTGTCTCTGTAAAAACAGAACATTCCATAAACACATCAGCAGTTTTAGGTATAGTTTGGATTACTAAAGATATCTAGAAACAGTGACTGTACTGAAGTCAGAAAGTTTACTCAAATTAAATTTAATAAACATTTTATATAAAAAACTGCACATTTGAACACGCTGCAGCCTCATTTCCCAGTATTCTCTGCTGTGCAACTTCACCCTCTGAGAAGTATAGGGTGGCAGAGCTCAGAATTTGGGAAAACTTTTAGAAAGCTTAGTTTTATTTGGAAGTTAGGAATACCAATACCATGGCAGGATAAAAATTGAAGACATTTAACAGGTAGACTATGTCCCCTGAGTCATTTAAACTAAACTCCAGGCAGCGATAACGTACTCTTTAATTCAGGTATGTATTTGTTACACAATCAATGATTGTATTTTACAAAGAATGTTTAGGGCTCATTCATACCAACCCTGTTGGGCTGCATTGTGCAGTGTTGCTTAACGCAAAGACAAGACAAAAAGCTTTGATTTTGATACGGCCTGTTCATACCAACATGCAGCATTGGTGTGCACTGTGATAAAATGATGGAGGCGTTCATGTGGCAATGGATTGCTCCACTTATATAGTTTACCATACTTCATAGTTCAATATAGTTTAACATAAATCAGGTTAAAAAAATGCAAACACCTAAATCAATTGTAACAACTCTTCGCAGCATATTTGTACACGCAATGCTATGTGCAAACAGGCCCTTCTAAGTACCTGAATCTGTCCTCAGATCAGTGCTCTCTAATCCCCTGCACAGCAGCACTTATACTGGAAAAGGTAGGGGCAACACTCTGAACCAATAGGGCCCTACTGTTTTGCACAGTGCTGTCTGTAAACATACTAAGGGGTGTATTTACAGTGCCTTGAAAAAGTATTCATACCCCTTGAGATTTTCCACATTGTGTCATATTACAACCAAAAATGTAATTTATTGGGATTTTATGTGATAGACCAAGTGGCACATAATTGTGAAGAGGAAGGAAAATTATAAATGGCTTTCAATTTATAAATATATAAAAAGCGTGGCGTACATTTATATTCAGCCCCCCTGAGTCAATGCTTTGTAGAATCACCTTTTGCTGCAATTACAGCTGCAAATCTTTTTGGGGATGTCTCTACCAGCTTTGCACATCTAGAGTGAGATTTTTGCCCATTCTTCTTTGCAAAATAAGTTCAAGCTCTGACAGATTGGATGGAGAATATCTGTGAACAGCAATTTTCAAGTCTTGTCACGGATTCTCAATTAGATTTAGGTCAGGACTTTGACTGGGAAATTGTAACACATGAATATGCCTTGATGTAAACCATTCCATTGTAGCTCTGGCTGTAGGTTTAGGGTCGTTGTTCTGGTGGAAGGTGAACCTCCGCCCCAGTCTCAAGTCTTGTGCAGATTCTAACAGGTTTTCTTCTAAGATTGCCTTGTATTTGGCTCCATCCATCTTCCCATAAACTCTGATCCGCTTCTCTGTCCCTGCTGAAGAAAAGCACCCCCACAATACGATGCTGTCACCACCATGTTTCACAGTGGGGATGGTGTGTTCAGGGCGATGTGCAGTGTTAGTTTTCTGCCACACATAAATTTTTTTTCGCTTGTAGGCCAAAAAGTTCAATTTTGGTCTCATCTGACCAGAGCAACTTTTTCCACATGTTTGCTGTGTCCCCCTTTGCTTTCTTTCAACAATGGCTTTCTTCTTGCCTCTCTTCCATAAAGGGCAGATTTGTGGAGAGTACGACTACTAGTTGTCCTGTGGACAGATTCTCCCACCTGAGCTGTGGATCTCTGCAGCTCCTCCAGAGTTACCATGGGCCTCTTGCCTGCTTCTCTGATTAATGCTTTCCTTGCCCGGCCTGTCAGTTCCAATCAGGTGGATGGCCATGTCTTGTTAGGTTTACAGTTGTGCCATACTCTTTCCATTTTCGGATGATGGATTGAACAGTGCTACGTGAGATGTTCAAAGCTTGGGATATTTTTTATAACCTAACTCTGCTTTAAACTTCTGCACAACTTTATCCCTGACCTGTCTGATGTGTTCCTTGGCCTTCATGATGCTGTTTGTTCACTAAGGTTCTCTAACAAACCTCTGAGGGATTTACAGAACAACTATATGTATACTGAGAATAAACTACACACAAGTGGACTCTTAATTAGGTGACCTCCGAGGGCAATTGATTCCACTAGATTTTAGTTAGGGTTATCAGATTAACCACTTCTGGACCAGAAAGATTTGTCCCCTTAATGACCAGGCCATATTTTGTGATTCAGTACTGCTTTACTTTAACAAACAATTGCGCAGTCCTGCGATGCTGTACCTAAAAAAAATTGATGCTCTTTTTCCCCACAAATAGAGCTTTCATTTGGTGGTATTTGATCACCTGTGCGATTTATATTTTTTATGCTATAAACAAAAAAAGAGCGACAATTCTGAAAAAAAAAACAAAAAAACAATATTTTTCACATTGTGCTGTATAACATTCCCCCCCCCAAAAAATGTAAAAATCAACCTTTTTTAAAATTTTAGGCCAATTTGTTTTCTGCTATATATTTTTGGTAAAAAAAAATCGCAATAAGCATATTTTGATTGATTTGCTTAAAAATTATCGCGTCTATTAACTACGGGAAAGATTTATGTCATTTTTATTGTTTTTTTTTTTTTTTTTTACTTGTAATGGCGGTGATCTGCGATTTTTTGCGGGACTGCGACATTTTGGCGGACAGATTGGACCCCTGACTGACATTTTTGACATTTTTAGGGGGACCAGTGACATTACTACAGTAATCAGTGCTAAAAATATGCACTGTTACTGTAATAATGACACTGGCAGGGAATGGGTTAACACTGTGGGTGATCAACAGGTTAAATGTGTACCCAGGGGCGTGTTTCTAACTCTATCGGGGCGTGGCTTGTGAAATGATCACAGAGACCTGTGATCCTATATAGAAGGATCACAGGAGCTCTGTGATCATTGCAGGGAGAAGAAGGGTCAGCTGTGTTTACAACAGCTGACCGTTCTTCTCTCTCAGCGGGGAGTGATCGCGGGTGTCAGGCAGCAGTCGGAGCTGCCTGCCCCATGCATCCCCGCTGACGAGCGGGGGTGGGAGCGTGCCGCCGGCGGTGCATGCTCGCCCTCTAGCTGCAAGCACGCGACCGACGTATACCTACATTGGTTCACGCAGGAGGGCCGCCCTGCCGCAGTATAAATGCGGCGGGCGGTCGGGAAGCGGTTAAGGGGGCTGAGTACAAATGCATGCTACACTATTTTGGATATTTACTTGTGAAAAGTTTTAAAAACCATTTATCAGTTTCCTTCCACTTCACCATTGTGTGCCAGTTTGTGTTGGTCTATCACATAAAATCCCAATAAAATACATTCACGTTTTTGGTTGTAACATGACAAAATGTGGAAAATTGAAAGGGGCATAAATACATTTTCAAGGCACTGTATAAAAAAATTGCAGAGTTTTTCATCCTGGGAAACTGCATGTCCGTTTGTTCTGTGAAAATGAAGGCATAATTGAATAGTATAAGGCCATTTTGTCTCCAGATTAAATGTTATTCATTCATACAAATTAGAGTAAATCAGGAAATACTGCATTGTGGTCACTAGATATAGATGACTAATAAATAAGTATGAGCAGGTCTTTCCTTTACAAATTGGGAGTATTAAAGAGAACCTGTCACCTAAAAAGCACTTATTATTTTTATTATTATGAAAATTTAACTGTAGTTATAAACAAAATCTCCCCCACCCTATCCTCCACTATCTTGATCTAATTTGTTAGTGCAGTGGATGTGACATTACCATGGACAAATTCCCAAAACCTGGCATCTGTCCTGAAATTCAGGACAGTTGCCAACCATATGTACATATGCGAGAGGACTGTAATTGCTGTGAAATACAAAATGTTTACTCTATTCTCTGAAATGCATAACATTGGGTCAGGATCTGAATATATGCATTGCTAGGTAATTCTCAATGTACCAACTGGATAAAATAAGAGGGTATTCAGGCTGGTCAAGGTTAAAATTAAATATTTTATTAATATCCCCAGGTCATATAATAATAGGGATCTGTGAAGAGTTTAGAAAATGCTTTCCTGCTGTCTGCAAATGTCTGCTCTTTGCTGATATGCCAATTCATCATCATGGAGATTGCTGTTCTCAGCTCTGGTATATTGATAAATTAGAAAATGATGAGATTGCACAGTGAGAGTCCCTAAGAGACAATGTTGCCCTTCCAATGACTGTTTTGAGCATTTAGCATAAATATGATTCCTTCCTTCAGTTTAATGCAGTGATAACGCTTTTTTTGCCCTCTGGAAAGTCCTTAGCAAGTCTATGGTTTTTATTGTCTATTTGCATCTTAATTGTAAAACATCTATAAGGTCTTGGGGGAGGGTGATGTATTATAGTTTGTCCACTAGATGGCAGCAGTTGATACCTTTTCATTAAAGGATCACTGTAGAAAGTTCACCTAAACATTTTTTTACCTTAACCTCCCTGGCGGTATGATTCTTTCCAATTTTAGGTGCTGAAAGCGGTACAATTATTTTGCTAGTAATTCTTAAGGACGAGCAGCCCAAACCAACTATTTACATATGATTTTTTTTTACTGTGCGTTCTTCTTTATAACATCTCAGGTATGACAAAGTTTGAAACACAAAATCAAAAATTATAATATAATAAATAACTATAAATAAGTTAAAGAGTATATATATATATATATATATATATATATATATATATACGTATACATATGTTTTATATATATATATACATATATATATGTATGTGTGTATATTTATATATATATATAGATAGATAGATATACGTATATATATATATATATATATATATATATATATATATATATATATACACACACACATATATATACTGTGTATATATATATATATATATATATATATATAAAACGTACAGTAAAACTGCAGGAAAGGGCACTGGGGGGCAAACTAATATCAGTTTATTTTATTTTGCAATGAAATCAGTGTGCTTGTGTGTATAACTTTTCAAATTTGCCGCCGGTTCCACCCCCCTGCGAGCATCACGTCGCAGGAGACGGAAGCCGGGGCTCTACAGCATCGGGTGGAAGATCCGGCCGCGGTATGCCGAAGGGACACATCGCTGGATCCCGGTGACAAGGTAAGTAACCCTCTACAAGGATCCAGCGATGCTCCCTGGTGGTACTGGCGGCAGCCCGAGTGTGGCTCGGGGTTACCGCTTATGGCAGTGAAATCCCACCCCGAGCCACGCTCGGGAATATCGGCAGGGAGGTTAATGAATTCCCTACATTAGGATAAAAAAAAAAAAAAGTTTCAATGTGTATCCATTGCACAGAGCAGGTAAGTATAGGGTTGCTGTTAGTCTGTACGGGGCCCCGTGTTTTCTATCTGGCAGCCCCCCCGAATATATCAAAACAACATTTTCACTAAAAATATACAAAAATCATTATTAATGGACACAAACATAACAGAGAACTTTTTTGAATTAGTCCTTTTTAATTGTTTTTTACATTGAAAAAAAAAAATCATAACTTATTAAAAAAAAATTTAAAAATGTTTAAAATTATCTTATTTTACAGCTTTTTTAAATAAATGTATTATAATTTTTAATTGTTATTTTTTTTTTTTTTACATTTTTTTTTTTTTTACAGGACAGGGAAGCTTGCAGACACACTGAAAGCGGGGCACACGAGGAGAGGGGGAATCAGAAGCAGACAGAACAGGGAGGGGGGATCAGTGTCAGAGAAGCAATTACAGGAACGATGCCCTGTGTCTCTCCCTGCAGCAGCTGAAAGCTGGCAGGAGGGAGAGAAACTTCTATAATTGCCCCTCTGCCCAACCGCACAGATTCCCCGTGCTGTTGAGGCCCCCCTGTGTGCCTGGGCCCCCTACAGGAGGACTGGTGGTCCCCCCCTATCAGTGGCCCTGGGTAAGTATAACATGTTTGTTAATTTAAAAAGGAAAAATAAAATTGTACTTAAACGCTTTGAAGAGAAACTTCGCTCTCCCTAGGTAAAATTAACTTTCAAATGCCTAATAATTGTCCCTGTATAAAAATAAAAACAAAACATACTTACTAGTCCATGAAGTTCAGAGTTGTCTTCCTGGCAGTCAAAGTCATCCTTCGCCTCTCCTCCTTCTTGAAACGAGGTCCATGGAACCAGGTAGAAACATGTGGCGTGTTTGCTAATGTGCAAGAACCCCCCTGTGCATGTGCAGAGATGTATAGTAACTAAGTAGAACTACTTCACTACTGTACTTAAGTACCGAAAGGCGGTATCTGTACTTTCCTAGAGTAGAATTTTTTTCTCCTACTTCCACTTTTACTTCACTACATTTCTTCAATGATTTCAATACTTCTACTCCGATATTTTTTTTTGTGCTGCATAGTTACTCGTTACTATTATAAAAATTACCACTGCCAGAACAGTAGATGGCAGGTCTCATGAAGCTCAAAACATGTGTATTATCAGCGCATACGAAAATAAATGCTACTGGATGTATAAATAAAAGCTGCATTTGAAATAATAAAAAACAATATGATGTTCAAACTTTTGACTTCTTTCTTTAATAACTACATAACACAGTACTGGTACTTTTACTTTCAGTACTTGAGTAGCAATTTTTTTTTCAAAACTACTGGTACTTTTACTTTCAGTACTTGAGTAGCAAATTTTTTTAATAAACTACTTGCAATACTTAAGTACAAAAAATGTTGAATACTTTAGTACTTCTACTCAAGTCACTTTTTGATCGAGCACTTCCACTTCTACTCAAGTCACTTTTTGATCGAGCACTTGTACTTTTACTCAAGTATGGGTTTTGAGTACTTTATACAACTCTGGTCATATGCCTGCTAGGTTCAATGGACTGGCAGAGACCTGCGGCAAGGGGAATCATGCACTGAAACACTGCCTAGTGCCTACTGGAATGTGGAGCAGACATCCCAAAAGGCAGAGCATAGCTGGATCTCCGTCATCCTTTCGTAGACGAGGTTTCAGGAACTGCAGGCACATGAGATGAAGTTCTTTTCATGGGTCAAGGTCCATTTTTTAAAGGTGCATGCTTTAGATCCCTTTGTTAGTCTTTATGGGATTGCTAAACCTGAAGTGGAGAATGTTCACTTACTTGGGCGTCCGCAGGTAGGGGCGGGGGAGCATCTCAACTTCCCCTTTCAAGTGGTTGTTAAGCCACTTTATACCATCTTGTCTGGTCTGTTTAATAATCCTATGTGCCCCTGTGTCTGTGTTTTATAAAAATAAGCCGTTCTTTACCAGTTTTCAGAGGGCTGAGCGCCGCGCACATGACCCGTCGGCTCTCTCCTCCCCCTATCTAACAGCTGCCTGCAGCGGGCGGGGCCGAGGATTCCTCACTGATGTCAGTCGGGAGGGGGGGAAAGGGAGAGAGGCGGCGGTCATGTGAGCGGCGAGTGGTGCTCTGAAAACTTGTAAAGAATGGCTTATTTTTTTATAAAACACAGACACAGGGGCACACAGGATGATGGAGGCACGAAAAACTGACCACAAAGTGAGGGCTCAGCCGTCATGGTATACCGTGGTCAGTTTACAGAGGCGAGGACATAGCCAGGCAGGATCAGCCAAGTATTTTAGGTGATAGAAAGGGCCAAATTACACAGCAAAGCACTCTGCTGTATAACATGCTTTAACCACTTGCCGACCGCCGCTCAACGTCACTAGCCTGGGAGCCAATAAGGGGCGAGCGCGCGCTGCCAGAGGCGCGCTCCCTCTCCCGCTCGTTCCCTAAGCAGCCCGCGCGTGTGACCGGCGGACCCGATGTCCGCCGGTCACTCGCGATCGTCGGGTGGAGAGGGAGAAAGGCAGGCGGCTAATGTAGACAAAGCCGCCTATCATTCTCCCCTGTGTAAAAGCACAGTCCATACGTTCCTGCTATGTAGGACCGTTGATCTCTGCTGTTACACACACAGCCACATCCAATCACAGTTAGAAGCACGCCCCTAGGGACACACTTAACCCCTCCCTCTCCAATAAAGTTAACCCCTTCCCTCCCAGTGTAATTTTTACACTAACAGTGCATATGTATAGCACTGATTACTGTAGTAATGTCACTGGTACCCCCAAAAGTGTCAAAAATGTCAGTCAGGGGTCCGATCTGTCCGCCGCAATGTCGTAGTCCCGCAAAAAAAACCGCAGATCGCAAAAAAAAAAAAAAACAATAAAAATGACAAAAATCTTTCCCTTAGTTAGTAAACGCAATAACTTTTGCGCAAACCAATCAAAATACGCTTTTTGCAATTTTTTTTTACCAAACATATGTAGCAGAAAACAAATTGGCCTAAAATGTTAAAAAATTTTGATTTTTACACTTTTTTTTAGAGAATTTCATATAAAAAAATTTGAAAAATATTGTTATTTTTGCAAAATTGTCGCTCTTTTTTTGTTTATAGCGCATGATCAAAAAATCGAACAGGTGATCAAATACCACCAAAAGAAAGCTCTGTTTGTGGGAAAAAAAGTACTTTAAATTTGTTTGGGTACAGCGTCGTACGACCGCGCAATTGTCCATTAAAGTCACGCAGTGCCGAATCGCAAAATAGGCCCTGGTCAGGAAGAGGGTAAAATCTTCCAGGGCTTAAGTGGTTTGGGGAACAGGATTTGTGTGTTTTTTTTTTTTTTTTTTAGGTTAACAAATGCTTTAAAAATAAATGCTGCTGTTTGCTCTTTAAAAATAAATACTCAAAATAAGTATAATGACATTGTTGAAAAGAGGCAGAGCATGGGTGGCGTTAAAATATTGCCCCCCCCCCCTGAAAAAAGTTTTGCAGACGCCTATGTTAAAATTAAGAAAACAAAGCTATGTTCACTTTAAACAACCAATCACGTGCAAGGCAATCAAAATAAAAAATACAGTTGGGGGGCCCTTTCATACCTTAGCGTTATGGTGCGCTGCCAAATGCGCATTAAAGTGGATTATTTTAAGGCATCCTGTTAATTTTGAATGGGCTGCCAACCCCCTACAATGCGCACTGGGGTGCCATTCAACGCCCTCTCATTTACTGTCTTACCCCCAGTGATTGACAGTGTAGAGGTAAAAAAAAATATCCGAAGTAGGGCAGCATGACCATCTGGATAAAACTAAACTGCATATTTTAGAGAATAATAATTTTAAGACTAACCACACAAATACTAAAATTAAAGTGTGTAAATTCCATTTGACAGACTAGAAATCAGGCTCTATTAGAAAAATGTGTAAACATATTTAAAGCTATGTATATAAAACATAAAACATGATATAATACATAGTAAATATTAAATGGTGAGACACCAGAAACATTTCTGAAACCAAAGTATATGCTTGCTATACTAGGCATCAACTTTATAAAAGATCAATTAAGAGACTTAAAGCGGTATTAAATTATTATTTTATTTTATTTAAAAGTATTTTAACATTTTATTGCTAAGGGATAATAGTTGATATTAATTTTTAATGAATAATTTTAATTGATACTGCTATTTATTTGTTATGTGCAATATATACAATGTTTACCTCAGGATCAAACCCACCACTAATGGACCTTGTGATTCCGACCATTATTTGCATCCATTGGAATAAATGTGGGGTTGGGGGTACGATATGTTAATATTGTTACCCATATACAATGCGATTAGGAACCGATCGGCAAACCGAGTTAGTTGGTGTGGATGCCCCGCTTGGTTATAACAGGTTAAAACAGCCTGAGCAGGGTGATAATTGTGCCGTCTTGAAGCGGTATTCCTGTTAACAAAAGTAATCGCTCTTAATAAGGGATGCAAGCCGGATCAGGATGGCGTTACTAAGTTTGGTCCGGTCACCCAGAGTCATACTGATTAGATGGGGAAGGTCCTACGAGGTATACATAAGGAAACACAAGACAGCGTATGGGTGTCCTCAGTCGAAGTCAACGTGACGAAACGCGTCAGTACGCACATACGTTGTTTCCAGAGTAAACGGAGACGCTACTGCGGCTAGTTCCGGGAACCGCCGCGGTCTGCGGTCAGCACGGATCTACATCTCGCTCGCGGACGGCGAGCAGCAGTACTCCCGGCTACTACATATACATACAGTGGGTACGGAAAGTATTCAGACCCCCTTAAATTTTTCACTCTTTGTTATATTGCAGCCATTTGCTAAAATCATTTAAGTTCCTTCTTCTTCCTCATGAATGTACACATAGCACCCCATACTGACAGAAAAACACAGAATTGTTGACATTGTTGCAGATTTATTAAAAAAGAAAAACTGAAATATCACATGGTCCTAAGTATTCAGACCCTATGCTGTGACACTCATATATTTAACACAGGTGCTTTCCATTTCTTCTGATCATCCTTGAGATGGTTCTACACCTTCATTTGAGTCCAGCTGTGTTTGATTATACTGATTGGACTTGATTAGGAAAGCCACACACCTGTCTATATAAGACCTTCCAGATCACAATGCATGTCAGAGCAAATGAGAATCATGAGGTCAAAGGAACTGCCTGAAGAGCTCAGAGACAGAATTGTGGCAAGGCACAGATCTGGCCAAGGTTACAAAAAGATGTCTGCTGCACTTAAGGTTCCTAAGAGCACAGTGGCCTCCATAATCCTCAAATGGAAGACGTTTGGGACGACCAGAACCCTTCCTAGAGCTGGCCGTCCGGCCAAACTGAGCTATCGGAGGAGAAGAGCCTTGGTGAGAGAGGTAAAGAAGAACCCAAAGATCACTGTGGCTGAGCTCCAGAGATGCAGTCAGGAGATGGGAGAAAGTTGTAGAAAGTCAACCATCACTGCAGCCCTCCACCAGTCGGGGCTTTATGGCAGAGTGGCCCGACGGAAGCCTCTCCTCAGTGTAAGACACATGAAAGCCTGCATGGAGTTTGCTAAAAAACACCTGAAGGACTCCAAGATGGTGAGAAATAAGATTCTCTGGTCTGATGAGACCAAAATAGAACTTTTTGGCCTTAATTCTAAGCGGTATGTGTGGAGAAAACCAGGCACTGCTCATCACCTGTCCAATACAGTCCCAACAGTGAAGCATGGTGGTGGCAGCATCATGCTGTGGGGGTGTTTTTCAGCTGCAGGGACAGGACGACTGGTTGCAATCGAGGGAAAGATGAATGCGGCCAAGTACAGGGATATCCTGGACAAAAACCTTCTCCAGAGTGCTCTGGACCTCAGACTGGGCCGAAGGTTTACCTTCCAACAAGACAATGACCCTAAGCACACAGCTAAAATAACGAAGGAGTGGCTTCACAACAACTCCGTGACTGTTCTTGAATGGTCCAGCCAGAGCCCTGACTTAAACCCAATTGAGCATCCCTAGAGAGGCCTAAAAATGGCTGTCCACCAACGTTTACCATCCAACCTGACAGAACTGGAGAGGATCTGCAAGGAGGAATGGCAGAGGATCCCCAAATCCAGGTGTGAAAGACTTGTTGAATCTTTCCCAAAAAGACTCCTGGCTGTATTAGATCAAAAGGGGGCTTCTACTAAATACTGAGCAAAGGGTCTGAATACTTAGGACCATATGATATTTCAGTTTTTCTTTTTTAATAAATCTGCAACAATGTCAACAATTCTGTGTTTTTCTGTCAGTATGGGGTGCTATGTGTACATTCATGAGGAAGAAGAATGAACTTAAATGATTTTAGCAAATGGCCGCAATATAACAAAGAGTGAAAAATTTAAGGGGGTCTGAATACTTTCCGTACCCACTGTATGCTTTGTTGACCTATTGTTTATGTAAGCAGATTTGAATAGGGGTGTGGGGGTTCGAGTGTCATATATGGAAATAAAGGTATAAGCAATATTACACTATCCCTTGCCTTTGTTTTGCTTACATTGCATGGGTGGCTTATGGTCCCTGATCCTGGTACTGGGAGGAAATTTCTGTATATCCTGATCCAAATCGCCTGGGATTATTGGATGTCCGGGGAAAAGGGCTCATGCAGCTAAAAGCATACAGGCATAAAAGATCTATTTTCTGGTGAGTGTCCATTTCTATGGGGAGCACAGAAGGTGTGGGAATGGTGATAATAGCATACGCCTAAGGAACACCAGGGTGATTGACTGCAGTTTTGAAAACCATTTGAAACCACCGTTTAACCCTATATGGACACTTGCATTTACGGACATTATGTTTAATATATGAACTAAATATAAGCGCTGCTGAATGTGATTGAATGCTGCTATTTTGTGCAGGAGAGATTACATTTACATAACCTACTGAGATTTCTATACAGCGGCTGCTAGCGCATGATTGAAGTGCTCACTGTGTGCGATTTTGCACAATTGAACTGTTTATATTAATTTTGTTTATTAATTTAAAAAAAAAAATCATTATTTCTGTGGCCACCAGCACTGGGTGGGTGTTTGGGGATTTATTTCCAGACACTTTGGTATATATTTAAAGCTATGTATATTAAACATAAAGCATGATATAATACATAGTAAATATTAAATGGTGAGACACCAGAAACATTTCTGAAACCAAGGTATATGCTTGCTATACTAGGCATTAACTTAAAAGATCAATTAAGAGACTTAAAGCGGTATTAAACCCAAAACCAAAAATGTAATATATTGCAGCTTACCAATCATTAGCTGTGGTTGCTGCATTACTTTTCCTTTTTTTCAGACTTTTTTTCCCTCTGTTTTCACCTGGTGATCTGGCCAGTAACACACTTGCTGTATTAGAGTGCCCTCACTCTGAATAAAGGAACACAGGGGGCACCCTAGGACAGCAGCGTTATCAGTCTGGGGAGAGTGGAGTGTTCGATGTACTAAATGATTTAAAGCGTAACTCCACTTTTGTTGAGGAAAAAAACATTCCCCTCTGGGTGATCCACAGTGCGTCTGGAAAGTATTCACAGCGCTTCCCTTTTTCCACATTTTGTTTTCTTACAGCTTTATTCCAAAATGGATTTAATTCTTGATTTTCCTCAAAATTCTCCAAAAATACCCAATAATGACAACATGAAAGAAGTTTGTTTGAAATCTTTGCAAGCTTATTATAAATAAACAAAAAACCATCCCGTGTATATAAGTATTCACTGCCTTTGCTCAATACTTTGTTGAAGCACCGTTGGCACCAATTACAGCCTCAAGTCTTTCTGAGTATGATTCTACATGCTTGGCACCCCTATTTTTGGGCAGTTTTCTCCCATTATTCTTTGCAGGACCTGTTAAGCTCCATCAGGTTGGATTGGGAGCGTCGGTGCACAGCCATTTTTACATCTCTCTAGAGATGGTCAGTTGGGTTCAGTTCTGGGATCTGGCAGGGTCACTCAAGGACATTCACAGGTTTGTCTCATAGCCACTCCTTTGTGATCTTGGCTGTGCGCTTAGGGTCGTTGTCTTGTTGGGAGATGAACCTTCACCCCAGTCTGAGGTCCAGAGCGCTCTGGAACAGGTTTTCATCAAGGATGTCTCTGTACATTGCTGCATTAATCTTTCTCTCAAACCAGACTAGTTTCCCAGATCCTGCCGCTGAAAAACATACCCACCACCATGCTTCACTGTAGAGATGGTATTGGCCAGGTAATGAGCGATGCCTGGTTTCCTCCAGACATGAATCAGGACAAAAAGTTCAATCTTTGTTTCATCAGACCAGGGAATTTAGTTTCTCATGATATGAGAGTCCGTCAGGTGCCTTTTGGCAAACTCCAAACTCTCCACAGAGAAATGCTGGAGCTCTGTCAGAGTGACCATCAGGTTCTTGGTCACCTCCCTGACTAAGGCCCTTTTGTCCCGATCACTCAGTTTGGCTGAGTCCTGGTGGTTCCAAACTTCTTCCATTTATGGATGATGGAGGGCGGCACAGTGGTGTAGTGGTTAGCACTTTCACATAGCAGCAAGAGGGTCACTGGTTCGAATCCCAACCACGACACTACCTTCCTGGAGTTTGCATGTTCTCCCTGTGCCTGCGTGGATTTTACTCCAGGTACTCCGGTTTCCTCCCACACTCCAAAGACATTCTGGTAGGTTAATTGAATCCTGTATAAAAAAAATTGTCCCTACTGTGTATGTATGTGAGTTAGGGACCTTAGATTGTAAGCTCCTTGAGGGCAGGGACTGATGTGAATATATGTAAAGTGCTGCGTAAATTGACAGCGCTATATAAGTACCTGAAATAAATAAATAAATAAAAAATGGAGGCCACTGTGCTCATTGGGACCTTCAATGATGCAGAAAGGTTTTTGTACCCTTCCCCAGATCTGTGCCTCAATATAAACCTATCTCAGAGGTTTACAGACAATTCCTTGGACTTTATGGCTTGTTTTGTGCTCGGACATGCACTGTTAACTGTGGGACTGTATGTACATTACAAGGATTATAACAACCTTTGTTGCAGATTCCTACCTTGTTATTCTAAAGAAATCACTGTTTGTTTCTCTGTGCTGAGTGGGACTAATGGGAGTGGTTTCATGATTATCAATCAGCTGCAGAACACTAATGAGGAAATCTGCTCGGCCTGCATCCCTTTAGACGCGTTCCTATTGGGAGTATCTAACCAAAAATAGAAATTTTGTAAAATCTTAAAATTATTTTCTCTGAGTCCTCTGACAGTCGCCGCCCATTCATACAGTCTTCACGATTGGGTATTGGCCTTCTCCGCAGGAGCAAGCTAGGCAGTAATTTTGTTAATACAAACAAACTTAAACATATAGACACACCTACAGGGGGCCGTCCCTCTGGCCAATATCCTCCAGCCAGTAACACTCTAATCCAGTTATGTAGCAAGCAGTCCATGAAAGACTGTCACCCCAAAGAGAGGGGCGGGGGCGGCGACTGTCAGAGGACTCAGAGAAAATAATTTTACGGTAAGATTTTACAAAAATTATATTTTCTCTTACGTCCTCTGACAGTCACCGCCCATTCATACAGTCTTCACGATTGGGACGTCCCAAAGCAGTGTAGATGTGAGGGGTGGGAAGACGCAACCTTAAATTAGGAAACGCAGCACCCATGTCAGAGAAAAAACTGAGCTGAACCAAAACGGGGTAAATAAAGCTCAACAGAAGCTAACCCAGGAAAAAATGAAATAAACCCCATGACTAAGAGACAGAAAAAAATAGCATGTCTCTTTAGACCACTGCCACACTCAAAACCTTGCGGCCAAAAGAAGCATCCGAAGATGCCAACACATCAAGTTTGTAAAACTTAGAAAAGGTGTGTACAGTTGACCAGGTCGCCGCTTTGCACACCTGTGCCACCCACGCCTGATGAAAAGCCCAAGACGCACTAACAGCTCTAGTAGAGAGCGCCTTAACAGGGAAGGGAAGAACCCGACCCTTAATCGAATAGGCCTGCACAATCATCTGTCTGATCCATTTGGAAATGGTTGTCGCAGACGCCGATGTACCCTTCCGAGGTCCCTCAGGAAGGACAAACAGACAATCCGACTTCCGGAAAGAGTCCATGGCGGAAAGGTAAACCTTCATCGCCCGGACCACGTCCAAGGAGTGCAAAGCAAACTCCTTTGGATGCTTGGGCTTCGCACAAAGCGAAGGCAACACAATATCCTCATTGAGGTGGAAGGCTGAAACCACCTTAGGAAGAAAAGACTGATTTGGTCGCAAGACCACTTTATCCTTATGAACAACCAGATAAGGGGAGCGGCAAGACAGAGCTGCCAACTCTGACACTCTGAGAGCAGATGTGATCGCCACTAGAAAAGCAACCTTCTGTGACAACACAGGCAGAGGGATCTCTCTGATGTTCTCAAAAGGAGGTCGTTGTAAAACAGACAGAACCAAATTCAGGTCCCAGGGAGGTAAGGTAGCCTTCCTCGGGGGAGCCAGATGACGCACCCCCTGAATAAAGGTGCAAATCAAGGAATTAGATGCCAAAGGACGCTGGAAAAGAATGGCCAAAGCCGACAACTGGCCTTTTATCAGCGCCAGGTGCTGATCCACCCTAGTCTGTAGGAAGGCCAAAATCCTCGCCACTGAAAAGGTGCAGGGTTGAAGACCTTGTGACTCACACCAGGCCAAATATGCCTTCCAGGTGCGATGATAAATCTTCCCAGAGGAAGCTTTTCTAGCTTTTAGCAAGGTAGGAATGACAGCCGACGGAGTACCCCTGTCTCTCAAGACATGGCTTTCAACAGCAAAACAGTCCTCAAAGCCAGCAACTGTAAAGCAGGATGGAAGAACGGTCCTTGAGAGAGAAGATCGTTTCTTAGTGGGAGCCGCCAGGGAGGCTCGACAACCATCTGCATGATGTCCGCGTACCAAGACCGACGCGGCCAATCTGGAGCTACCAGAATCACCAGCATCCGTTCCGAGGCTAACCTGCGGAGTAACCTGGACAACATTTGAATCGGAGGGAAGGCATAGGTCAGCCGATACCAATGCCACAGCACCACTAACGTGTCCGAGGCGTCCGCCAGAGGATCGCGAGATCGAGCCACGAACCTTTCCACCTTTTTGTTGCGACGGGACGCGAACAGATCCATGTCCAGAGACCCCCACCGAACACATAGAAGGCGAAACACCTCTGGGTGTAAGGACCATTCCCCCTGGTTCAGGGTCTGGCGGCTCAGATAGTCCGCCTGCCAGTTTTCCACTCCTGGAATGTGGACGGCCGAAATCGCCGAAACATGCAATTCGGCCCAAGACAGAATCTTGGGCACTGCTGCTGCCCCCCTGATGATTGATGTACGCCACCGCTGTGGAGTTGTCCGTCTGCACTCGCACAGGGCGGCCCTGAAGCCGAGCCGACCAACGGAACACACAGAGCTTGATTGCCCGGAGCTCCAGGACATTTATCGTTAGGGAGGACTCCTCCCCCGACCACGTCCCCTGGGCACAAAGCATGCCCAGAACTCCACCCCAGCCAGACAGGCTGGCATCCGTGGTTAGCACCGTCCACAATAACGGCCAGAAGGACTTGCCTTGTTGCAGAATCAGTGACTGGAGCCACCACAAAAGATCCAATCTCACCTGGTGGCTTAAAGAAATCCTCCTGAGGATTCCTGTCCCACCTGACAAGAATCTCTGCTTGCAGTTTTCTCATGTGAAACTGCGCAATAGGGACCGCCTCGAAAACCGACACCATCAGACCCAGGGACCGCATGCAGGTCCGAAGTGAGGAGAGATCGTTGTCCCTGAGGGACCTGATCTCGTTCTGCAGTGTCTGGAGTTTGTCCTCCGGAAGGAAGACCTCTGCCTGAGCGGAGTCCAAGATCATCCCCAGGTAGGGGAGACAAACCGAAGAGGACAGAGCCGACTTCTGAAAATTGATGGTCCATCGCTCAACAGAGTGGCACTTGAGCTCGACTTTAACAGGAGATCGTCCAGATAACCAAGGATCGCAATCCCCTGCACCCGTAGCAGAGCCAACACAGGAGCCAAAACCTTGGTGAACACCCTTGGAGCCGAAGCGAGACCGAAGGGCAACGCCATAAACTGATAATGCTCCTCTGCGATTGCGAAGCGGAGATACCGCTGATGACCCTCGTAAATAGGGATGTGCAGATACGCATCTTTTAGGTCGATGGAGGCCATGAATTCCCCTGGACTCAGAGATGCCACAACCGACTGGATGGATTCCATCTGAAACTTCTGTACCAGCACAAAGCGGTTCAGTAACTTTCCTGTGTCCCGAAGGCATGAAAGGACCCCCCGGTTAGTCTTAAAGGAGGGACCCCGTCTAGCGCGGGGAGATTTACTCTTCGAGACTTGAGGAAAGAGTGCGCTCTTACCCCCAGTAAGCCCCTTGATCAGCTCATCGAGAGTGTCACCAAAAAGACGATCCCCCGCATAAGGGATGTCAGACACTGTTTTCTTAGAAGCGTGGTCTCCCGATCGCAGATAGACGTGCAACCAAAGGAGCCTCGTCCAAAGCCGCGTCACACAGGTACATCACCTCCTGGGCCATTTGATCCAACATGTCCAGCGCAACAGCAGAAAACGACTCTGCTACCAGAGTGCACCTAAGCACCTTGGTCCATTCTGCGTTAGCCTGAGAGACCATCACAGAGACGAACACCGGTTTCAGCAGGGAACCCGCCAGCATATACATGTGGCGGGAAAGCGTTTCCACCCCTCTATCCGCCGGGTCCTTAAACACTGGGGAGTCTTTCACGGGCATCAAGGTGGATTTATTCAGTCTGGAAATAGTGTGGTCCACTTTGGGAACCACAGTCCAGCGAGAATCAACTGAATCCGCAAAGGGATAACGGTACTTAAATCTCTTAGGTACAACCAGCGTATGCTTAATGCGACGCCATTGGTCATTTACCATTTCCTGAAACTCCTCGGGACAAGGAAAAACCTGACCCGACTTCAGGGCCTTGCGGGTCCCGAAGGAAACCCGCTTACCTGACATGGAGGGCTCATCATCAAGATTTAAAGTCTCCTTAACGGAGCTAATAAGGGCGTTTACCGCAGCGCGGTCACGTGCTATTCCAGACGATGATTCCTCCTCCTCTACATCCAACTGAGAGGACAGGCACCCCTCAGGGGGGACGTCATCCGTGGTAACCAATTCAGGCTCTGAGTCAGAAGACTGAGAGGGCATAGGCCGTTTCTTTGCAACTCGGTCAGACATCAGTAAATCAACTTTTGATGCTAAAGTCGCAAGTGCAGCAGATAAAGAGGCTAAGGAAGTGGAATCAGGAGTACCTGAAGAACCACATGTGGGGAATTTGCTATCCTGGGATTCCATTTTAGCAAAGTGCAAAAATAATGACACTGGCCTTTTAAAACGGCGGTTCCCGCGGGCCCCTATCGCAAACTGCACTACAGGTGGAGACCCTTCTACTAACTAAAGCCACACTGACAAAAGAGTGTTAGCAGGAATATAGCCAAAGAAAACAGGAAAATCCCCCACAGTGTCCCTGTACTTGCCATGCTGCTGAGAAGGCTGATGTAAAAGGAGGAAGTGACCTCACGCCTCTAGAGGCAAACGTCTGTCCTGAGCCACAAAGAAATGGTGCCTGATAGAAGTCAATGGAGGAAAGGCACTTAGAAAATGGCCGCTGCCCAGACAGGACATCCGCCCACACGAAAGATGGCGCCCGATCAGTGCCCACAATGATGATGGAAAATGGCTGCTGCCCTCACTCTGAGGCCAAACAGCCAGCCCTCACCAAACATGGCGGCCGGGCGAAACAGCGCCAAACACCGCAGCAAACGCCCGCACTGGCCCCCACGAGATCTGCACAGAGCACCCCCGGAGAGAAGGAAGCCCCCACACCCCCCGCATGGTGGTCCGCACCACAGGAGTGCCCCCACAGGGGCAGGGTAGGTAAAACACAGGGGGCCATCCCACGGCCATGAGGAGGACATTACAGCAAACTTTACATGTACTGCCATCCCCAGAGTGGGCCCACTCAACACCCCCTCAACCTGTTCCCAGGGACAGAGGGACAATAGTTCTCACCATCCAGCGACCGTGGGCACCGCTCAGACACGGGAAACCTCCCACCTCCCAGCCAGGAAGGATGCTAGCAACACCCAGGCGTTCCAAAGTTGAGACATCCCAGCGAAGATAGGAAACTTCGCAGGCTCGTCCCCGCTTCCAGGGGCACTGTCGTTGCGAGGCCTGGGTGTACCAAAAGCCTGCGACGCTCGATGGCAGACTGGGACTCCATAAGGTTCTATATTAACCAGTGCGAGGCCCAGCTCTGCTGACGCATCTAGTCCTCTAAATTCTGACTAACTAGCGTAGGTGAGAAAAAAATAAAAAGCTATTTTTAAAATGAAAAAAATCACTTTTCAGAAAGAAACAGAAAGAAAAAACTGAGACACTAGGTCCCAGCAGGGAATACCTAGCCTACTCCTGATGCTAGGCAGCAAAGAACAGGATTAGAGCGTTACTGGCTGGAGGATATTGGCCAGAGGGACGACCCCCTGAGTGCCTAGCTTGCTCCTGCGGGGATGGCCAATACCCAATCGTGAAGACTGTATGAATGGGCGGCGACTGTCAGAGAACGTAAGAGAAAATGACATTTTTGTTGCAGGAGATGCCTAAAACCCGAGTTGCAGACTTCTGGGAAAATCGGTGAACCAATCACACAAGCAGGAAATGATGTTTCTGGGGGTGGTCAGTACACATTCTGTGTACAGAACAACTCCAGGTAGCCATATTGCATTGCATTTTCCCAAAATTACAGCAGGTGCAGATTGAAAAGGAATGGTCATTTTTAATAACATTCAAATACAATATGACTTGTGTCGCAATTATATACGCTATATTATTTTTTCTTTATTTACTATTTTTTCCCCCATGAAAGTGGAGTTACCCTTTAAATACACTAACAAATTAAAGCTGCACACTTTATTTATTTTTAACATTCTTTATTTTACCTTTTAAAAAAAAAGTGTTTTTTTTTTTAAATCTTTTTATTGGTATTTTTGTCACAAACATGCAACAAATACATAAGCAAAACCATATATATCAAAGTGACCCTCACAGGGGTTATAAAATACAATACATTTCAGGAATTTATTCAACAAGATAATAGAAGAGTCACACCAATTAGAAGAAAGGCCCGACTCCCTTAGGCCAATGAATAGCACGAGCAATAGCATACATAGCAGAAATGGTAAAAGTCTAAATATAGATCCCCTGAAGAAGTCACGTGGTATCGTGACGTAACGCGTAGGGCGTACACGGAAGCACACTACCGGAAGTGATGTTACGGCGGCACACAAACAGGCAGCAGTAAGTGATCTTAAATTGTAAGTTACTATGTTTTTTAAGTAATAAAACGTTTTAAATACTACACCATGATGGCCCGATTATTTTGAGATACGAGACAGAGGAAAAGAGATAACGGTGTACAAATATCTGTGGTACCCCAGAGAGGTGAAAGAGGTCATTGACTCTTAACGGAGATCGGGGTCGTGCCATGTTGCTAGGATGATCGCCGCTATGCCACGATAGCCGCTCTGCGCACCCCCGCGGGCGCACGAGAGAGGCAGTTCTGGTGCGCCATCATATGACGGCGTCTCAGAACAATGGATGCACCGCTCTGCCGTCATTTGACGGTGGGCGGGTAAAAAGTGGTTAAAGGGCCATACACACTATAAGATTTTCTGAAGACTTTTACCTTCAGATTTACCTTTTCTATGTAGTGCAAGGGCCTGCCAGATGGCATACAAATTTAAAGTGTTTAGGTTTGACCTCATAATATATGATTTTGGTAAATCTAAAGGAAAAAGTCTTCAGAAAATCTTATAGTGTGTATGGTCCATAAGGAGCATAAAAAGACCCACTTAGAGCCGGTTCACATTAGAGCGATCCGACTTGCCGGGGCGACCTCACAAGTCGCGGTGCGCTGCTCGCACAGCGACCTCGGAGCGGCCGGCACGGACTTCATAACATTGAAGTCAATGCAGGTCGCTCCGGGTCGCCCCAAAGAAGCTCCGGACCCTTTTTCTAAGTCGGAGCGACTTGTGTCGCTCCTATTAGAACGGGTCCACAGCTTCTCTATGGCAGGCGACCTACGGCGACCTGTCAGGCGACCAGGTCGCCTGACAGGTCGCCCCAGTGTGAACCGGCTCTTTAGTGTGCTAATAAATAAATAGTCAATATTCTATAAATATGTGCAAAATACACAATCAAATAAATAATAAATAAGTAAATGATTCAAAAGTCCATGTGAACCAAAATAATTAGAATATTGTCCTTTAGTGCCGGTTCGCATTTGTGCGATCACAGAAATCGCATGTAATTTGGAACGCACTGCTCCTAAAATTACATGCGATCTCTGTGCGGTGCAGATTCAGCCATACAGTTTGTGCAATCGCACTGAAACTCGCACAGGACCCTTTTTTGGTCCGCAGCAGAATCGGATCGCATGGTGGTTCACACTAGTACGATCCGATTCTGTGTGAACTTTCAGATCGCACTGAGATATGTGATCTGATGGTGTCATTAACTCTTAATTGACACCCCCAGCGTATAGCATATGGCAGTGTGAACTGCCAGGGGTGCGGATGCGATGCGGGAACACGCTGTATATTCGCAGCGTTCCCGCATCGCACAAATGTGAACCGGCAGTGCAATTTACCATGCCGTGCCTTAACCATCAAAGTACTGGTGCATAAGATCCACAAACAAAAGTGCTGGTATGTGCTTCCCCTGTGCTTACAAGCTGCTCACCTCAACATTTGACTCATGTTTTACCATTGAGTCAAATGCAGCTTTTTCCCTCTAGGGATCGCAATCAGGAAGACACTCTCACTTCTATCCTCTTTCCTCTGGTGAACCCACACTCCGCTTCACAATAAATATTTATACACAGGCGAGTGAATGTGTCTACAAGGGAGGGAGGTGTCTGATGAGCATGATGCCTTGTAACTTCTCGATAAAGAAGGATTGAACAATGACAATGGTGTGAACAATGACAATGGGCACCCTATGCACATATACACATTTTTATTTTTCTCCATTACACACACAGTGATCTATGTACTCCCAAACAGGTATCCCTGGCTCACTGTATATGTATACTTGCTCTCTCCTTCTTTCAATGTATTCCCTGTATTTTTACTTTTTATTACTTTATTATTTTTAGATTAAATCTTATTTAGATAAATTCTCTTTTTAAGATAAATCTCTTTAAAATCCCTTTTGGAGTCTTAACCGGCATCATTTTCTGTAAAACGAGGGTTCCTTTTATTTAGACATATACATATAAAAACCATTGCTCATGTAGCACCACCCCCGCAGGAGCTGCTGATTATATTATTGGGTCTACACCCTGCCTAACAACCCAATCAAATTGGCTCGATCCCTCCTCAGGCACAACTGACCCAGAATAGGACTGGACTATCAAATGGATACACAGATTGGAATACAATACTTCACTATGCAACAATACCTTGTTACCTTCTTGAATGGTAGTCCTTCTGGGTGACACAATGGAACAACGCACAGGATTGTAATTAACCAAACTTAGTTTACTATATATCAAATTGAATAGGGGAGATACAATACAATACAATACAAGTCCATAAAAGGTTATTTAAAACAGCTTTAAAAAGGTAAAAGAATACCCCCACACTCCTCCTGCATTAAGGCTAGACACAGTACCAGGTAGGTGGGCCTATCTGAGTCCCTCCCCCAGAGTTCTCTTCTTTCTTGTTGATCTTCGCTAGCAAGGTTATTGAATAGAGCTCATTTGTAATCCAGATTAGGAATAAAGATCAAGAGAGAGAAAACAACGAGCTGTTAGTTGTCACCGCAGGGTGTCTGCGTAACTGAGCAATAACTTCTGCGAGAGAGATAAGCCTCTGGCGACTCCTTTACAGACCTTATTGTTTGTCTATGAGTCTCCTGAGAGAGTATGGTGATAAACCCCGGGGTTTTATCACCTCCTGCTGCGCTACCGCTATCTGTAGATAAAACTGTCTCTTCAGCAGATAAAGTCAGTTATTGGGCATGTGCCCTCTCACCAACAGAAGTTTCTCCTTCGCGCGCTTCCACTGCGGTCTCAGTCCTTTGGCTATATGCCAGCCGCGCGGGGTCCTTCTGGCGGATGACTTCCGGTCTCGGCAAACAGCAGTATGACCTCCAGGAATGTGCCTCGTGCTTGAGATGGGACGGTTCCACGTCGTCCCTCCAGGCTAAAAGGCTCTGGCCCAATATCCAGTGTCAGTCCTTCACTCTCGCTCGCTGGTTCCTCAGAGTCCAGCGCAGAAAGGCCCCCCCCCCCTTCGCGCGCTTCTCTCTTCCTTTAAATAACCTCCCCCATAGTGCCGTGCGGTGCAGCCGTGCACCCTGGATCTTGCAAAGCAGCCTGGGAGATGTAGTTTCTTCATCTTGTGAAAAGGAAGTCACAGCCCGGGAAATTCCATGCAGCTACCACTAGAGGGAGCCTAGTTCCTGGATCTTGCAAAGCAGCCTGGGAGATGTAGTTTCTTCATCTTGTGAAAAGGAAGTGACAGCCCGGGAAATTCCATGCAGCTACCACTAGAGGGAGCCTAGTTCCTTCCCACATATCAAACAGTGTCTTTAGGCATGTTTAACCCCGCTACACACTCCCCCCACTTGAGAAACTTTGGTCCCCAAAGAGGTCAACAGTATGTACCCTAGTGCATAGGTTGGCATTATACAACAAAAACATTAACATTTTGCTAAAATAAGTCAATCTGAATACATCCAATTTTGTATTCTAATAGCAGTGCAACAGTAAAACGATAAAGTGCAATTAATAAACAAATAAGTGATTTCTACAGTGTTAATATAGTGCTGATTTCTAGTGCTTTTATATAGTGCTCCTTTAAAAAGCACATGTGCCTTTACAATTTCTTAAACACTTACATCTTAAAGTTTGTGTTGGAAAAAAAAACATCAAAAGGTGAGAAAGAGAAAAAAAACATATAGTGAGGTCAGAGCAACAAAATGTGCGCAAACATTAACTCACAAAGTAAACCAAATTGTGAACATCAAAAACTGTGCTTATTATAATGGCCAAACCCAATATCCTTATGTACAAACTTAAATGCAAACGTTTTCTACTTCAATACTTTGTTCTCATGATCTCTCACAGACCCCCCAAAACTTGGGTGGCTTGTACAGTTGTGCCTGGGGGTGAGCTAGGGTTGTCCCCCACCAAATCTACAGTGGAGGAACTAGGCTGGTCAGGAGACCTTTTGGAGATAAAAACAGCTTCTTCCGAACATTCACCCAATTGATCATAGGTCAGTCTCTTAGGTGGGTGAATGACTCTCCTTTCCCTCTGTTCCCGTGGAGGCATGCTCTCAGAGGTACTAGGATCAGGCACTTCTGAGGATTCTTCCATGTCCCCCTCCTCATGTTCCAACACAGAGGCACCTGATGGTTCAAGAGAGGTCAGTTCTTCTTCAGAGAAGGGTGCAACCTCCTCCTCAGGATCTTCATCCTCAGCTGCTTCTTCTGGAAGCATATGAAAGGGTATGAATTCAGGGGCTTCTGCCCGAAGGGCTCCTCTATCAGCCAAGTCAGACGAAGACAGGGAGGCAGGTGTGGGTTCTGGCAACTGAGATGACCACAACCAGTCGGGTACCTCCTCTTCATCTTCCAAATCTTCAGATGGAGAACTTCCCTCTCCCTCATCTGGGAGCATCGTCTGAGATCTGGTAACTGGTCTGGACCGGCGAGAAGTCGAAGGGGCCGCTGACAAGTCTTCCACAGGGGGCATACGAACCGCTTCAGAGAGAGGCAGCAAATGGTTCCGATGCCAAGCCTTCAATGGACCCACACTTCCCTCAGGCCGAATTTGGTACACAGGAAGGTTTGGCAGTTGCTTACAGATAACATAAGGTTGGGACTTCCAGCGGTCTGCCAACTTGTGTTTTCCCGGGACACCCAAGTTTCTCAACAAAACCCTGTCCCCTGGTTGCAGGTCATGGATCCGAACTTTTAGGTCGAAATTTTTTTTATTCCGCAGTCCACGTTGATCAGATGTGGCCTGAGCCTTGTCATAGGCCGCTTTCAGACTCTTCCGCAGTCGGTCCACATATCCTCTATGCGATGCTGAAGAGGTATGATCAGGCGAAATGCCAAAGGCCAAATCCACTGGCAACCGAGCCTCCCTTCCAAACATCAGCCGATAAGGGGAATATCCAGTAGCATCACTGACAGTGCTGTTGTAGGCATGCACAATGGCAGCTACGTGCCTGCCCCAATGCTGTTTCTTCTCTGAGCTCAAAGTCCCCAACATATCCAAAAGAGTCCTGTTAAATCGTTCAGGCTGGGCATCCCCCTGTGGATGGTAGGGAGTGGTTCTAGTCTTTTGAATGCCTAACATATCTAACAGTCTCTTGATCAGTCTGCTTTCAAAGTCCCTTCCCTGATCAGAATGGAGGCGCTGTGGTAACCCATAATGTACAAAGAACTTCTCTACAAGAACTTTGGCTACCGTTGAGGCCTTCTGATCCCTTGTTGGGAATGCTTGAGCATATCTGGTAAAATGGTCTGTTACCACAAGGACATTCCCCTGGCCACTCAGATCAGGCTCTAAGCAAAGGAAATCAATGCACACCAGCTCCATGGGTCCCTGACTTTGTAGATGGCCCATTGGGGCTGCTTGACGTGGCAGAGTCTTCCTCTGTATACACCGGACACAAGAATGACAGTATCCTTCAACTTCGGCCCTCATACAAGGCCAGTAGAACCTGTCCCTGACAAGCTGAAAGGTTCTTTCGGGCCCCAGATGGCCATGATTATCATGAAGAGCGGCCAGAACTCCCTCTCTGTATTTAGCTGGTAAGAACAGTTGCCACTTCTCCTCCAGATCTTCAGATGGACCTCTCCGGTAGGCCACTCCTTCTCTGATCTGTAACCGGGTCCACTCTCTATGCAACAGACGGGCCCCCTGAGGGGAGTCAGTTAGAAGCAACTCAGGGCTCTGGATCTCCAGGGCTTCCAAGAGAAGTTTTCCCAAAGGGTCTTCCAACTGCTCCTTCCGCAAGTCCCTTTTGGACAGCCGGGGCAAACCCTCCCCTTCAACTTGGGTCACCTGGCAGTAGCATTTGGGTACTCCGATAGCCGAAACCCCAATCTCTTCTGCTCTTGACCCTCCTCGGGATCGAAATTCAGTTCCCTGATATAGGGCACGCACCCCTTCTGGAGCCAAATGAGTCCATTCTTCCGCAGGTTCCTGTGGAACATGCAACCTTCTGGATAGGGCATCTGCATCCCTATTTCCGATTCCTGGCCGATACTTCAGGCTAAAATTGAAGCTAGAGAGGGCAGCCAACCATCGATGTCCTGTTGCATCCAGCTTGGCCGTAGTCAACAGATAGGTGAGGGGATTATTATCTGTCTTGACAATGAATTCAGCTCCGTACAGGTAGTCTTTCAATTTGTCAACCACTGCCCACTTCAAGGCCAAGAATTCAAGTTTGTGAGTAGGATAATTCCTTTCAGCAGGCAGTAGGCTTCTGCTCACATAGGCAACAGGTCGCAGATGACCCTCATGCTCCTGATAAAGTACCCCCCCCAGCCCATCTCGGCTGGCATCAACATGCAGTTCATATGGTTTTGTGGGGTCCGCATAGGCCAACACAGGGGCAGTGGTTAGGGTTTCCTTCAGCTGGACAAAGGCCCCTTCGCATTCCGGGGTCCACTGATCCTGGATGGATTCCTTAGCCTTCCGGGGGCCTATGGTGGACTTCGCCGGCTTTACCAACTCAGGGACATCATCTTCTTCATTCTTCAGGAGCTCATTTAGGGGTCGGGCAATCTGGGCGAACCCCTCCACAAACCTCCTGTAATAGGAGCAAAAGCCCAAGAATGACCGGAGTTCGGTCACATTTGTGGGTCTCGGCCAGGAAGCAACAGCATCCAGCTTGTCCGGGTCAGTGGCCACCCCTTCTTCAGACACGATATGGCCCAGGTAATGGACCGAGGACTGATAGAATTGGCACTTCTCAGGAGAAAGTTTCAGACCTTCTTCATGTAGCCTCTTCAAGACCTTTTCCAACCTCTCCTCATGTTCTTCTAAAGTTCTGCCAAACACGATAACATCATCCAAGTATACCAGTACCTCTATCAAATTCATATCTCCAACGGTCCTCTCCATCAGCCTTTGGAAGGTAGCAGGGGCCCCGGACAACCCCTGAGGCATGCGATTGAACTCAAAGAACCCCACAGGGGTGATGAAGGCTGTTTTCTCCCGATCTTCAGGGTGCATGGGGATCTGATAATACCCACTCTTTAAGTCCATCACACTGAACCACTTCGCCCCTGACAGACTCTGTAGGGCATCTTCGATTCGAGGAGTGGTATACTGGTCTGGGATGGTTCTTCTGTTCAGCGTTCGGTAGTCGATACAAAGCCTCAAAGATCCATTTTTCTTCCGGACTACCACTATCGGGGAAGCATACGGGCTCCTGGATTCTCGGATAATCCCGATCTTTTTGAGCTCTGCCAGCTGTTGACGTAGATCTTCTAAGTCACCTAAGGGGACTCGCCGGACTCTCTCCCTGAAAGGCTTGTCCTCACTCAGGCGGATCTTATGAGTGGCGCTCCTGGCACATCCCACGTCAAACTCGTCCTTAGAGAATATTTCCCTACATCGAGCAAGTTGTGCCTTGGCCCTCTTCACCCATTCCGGCGGGAGGGCAGCGTTTCCAGAGCAAAGCTCCTCTATAACCGCTTCACCCTGTTCCTTTTCTTTGAAATCAATGGGGGCAACTGGGGTAGCCGGGTTGACTTGGCCCAGGAGCACTCTGGCCGGTACCTTCACTGGTGTAATAGAGGTGTTTCTGACACTCACTAAAACCCTTCCACGGTTTTCCTGTAACACCTTCAAAGGGATCACCTCAGGGATCACTTCTATCCCTCTCTGTCTCTCCTTTTGACCTGATTCAAAGATAATGAAGGGACCCGGCTGTTGCCATGTGAGTTTAACAGAAGCCTTAAAACAGGCCACCTCTCCTGGCTGTAAGACCTTTTCTGCTCTATCCAGCTTCCAGAGTCGTCCAACTCCTTCTGCGGGGGTCTCTTGCTCCAACACTAATCGTTGGTAGGCCTGCCGTAGCATGGGATGGATCCTTGGCGCCTGAGCATCTTGTCCCTGGACCAGTTGTATCAGAAGGCGCCTTACCAGGTCAGTGTTTGTTCCTACGATGAGAGAGCTTTTGTTGGCCCCTGGTGGACGAGGACAGACCACCGCTAAGGTGTCGAAGGTTTCCGCTTCACCAGCCACTGATGGATCAAAGGTCAACTTGATTGGCAGATACCCGTCATAGGGAAAACTTTGGGTCCCAATACCCCATATCTCCAGATCTTCCAACTTCTGCAAAGGTAGATGGGTAAGATATTTATCATAGAAGTCTCTATACAAAAGAGTCACCTGGGCCCCTGTGTCAAGGAGGGCTCTTGTGTAAATTCCTTCCACCTGAACCGAGACCACTGGGGAGGGCCCGACCAAGTTAGTTGGGAATTCTCTTGATGTAGCCTTGTTATCTGATTCAGTTCTCTGTACCCTGGCCCTCTTCTCCTTTTTCTTCCTTGATCTAGGCCCCCGCCGAATCCGGTGTGCATTGACTTTCCTTCCCTCAGTAACCCGGAGTCTAGAACTGGGGGTGTTATATTTGGGTCTGACCCCCTGACTCAGTTTCCCTGATCCTGCACCACTTCTGGAGTCCCTTAAGACTGGCGGACACCCGGTTGACTCCTTCACCGGTGTCCTCTGAAGTTTCCCGCTGGCTCGCGAGGTTTCGCGGCAGCATTTCCTGAGCTGGGACATACCCTTCTAACATGCCCAACTCCCCCGCAGTTGAAACAAGTTAACAATCTTGCAGGCCGTGGCTCTGGATCTGTGCTGAGACTAACAGGTTCATCTGGCCTCTCCGATATACTCCCCTTGGGTAGAGTGGATACCTGACCAGTCAGGATGGACACCATTTCTATCAACTGAGACACTTGGGTCTTTAGGAGTTCAACTTGAGAGTCACCCTCTTCCACACTTATCACTCCAACCCGGGCAGTTGAGTCAAACTGCCGACTTTTCTTCTTGTTGTCCAACATGACCTCTTCCTCTCTGACCATTCGAATCAGATCGGGGTATTCTAGAATGCCGCCATCTCGACGAGTTCGTAACAGTATGGCAATGGGATCTAAAGGTTGAGCCCCTTTCAGAACCTGTCGTGCACGAGTCTCATCTATTTTCCGGGGGTCTATTCCTTTCTTTAACAGAATCTGGTGGATAATCCTATCCAGACGTTTAATGAATTCGGACAACTTCTCCCCCTCTTCTTGATAACAGTGGTCCAACTGGTAGAGAAGTTCAGCCGCGTTCTCCGTCCGACCAAACACATCTTGCAGAATGTCCAAATAATCCTGTGCAGTGCAGTTCTTCTTGCTAAGCTTTAGATTACGTACAGCCTCTAATGCAGGTCCCCTTAAACTCTCTGTGATCCTCTGCTTCTTGTGCTGTTCTGGTACCTCCCATTCCTCCAAAGCCTGAGTGGCGGTATCTAGCCACTCTTCGAACCCATCTTCTGCTGAAGGCACAGGCTGTTTCCCAGAGAATGTCCGGAGCTTCCTATATCCAGTCATCAGATAGCTCGAGGAGTCCCTGCTACATTTTGCCACAATCTCCCCAAGAACAGCACACAGTTCTGAGCTAAAAGTCGACAAAGGTGATGACTCAGGATGCCCTTCTTGGACACCTTTTTCTTGGCTGGATACCCCAGGGGTGGTGGATGAGGGACCCGCAGTAGGAACTCCTGGATGTATCAGGAAAAGTTCTGTTTGGTCAATAGTTTTTACACTGTTTCCATTGAAATAATCAGGGACCCCTTTCCTCCACTCACACAGTGCATACGTGTGTGGGGCAGTGGTGTCAGTTTTTATGTCAATCACCCAGAATTTCCTGTCTGTGGATAGTGCCCTTAAAACAGGGAGGAGCTTTTCTTCAGTCCAGGCTTCTCCCTTGATTTCAACCACCAGGCCATTTTCCACTATGACATTCTCTTCCTTGCACCACTCAGCAGCAGCGACAGGATCCATTTCTGCGTGGGAGGGGATTCTGGGGCTGAGAGGGTTGTGTTGCAGGACTGTAGAAATCCCGGACGAGCCCCCACGTGTAGCACCACCCCCGCAGGAGCTGCTGATTATATTATTGGGTCTACACCCTGCCTAACAACCCAATCAAATTGGCTCGATCCCTCCTCAGGCACAACTGACCCAGAATAGGACTGGACTATCAAATGGATACACAGATTGGAATACAATACTTCACTATGCAACAATACCTTGTTACCTTCTTGAATGGTAGTCCTTCTGGGTGACACAATGGAACAACGCACAGGATTGTAATTAACCAAACTTAGTTTACTATATATCAAATTGAATAGGGGAGATACAATACAATACAATACAAGTCCATAAAAGGTTATTTAAAACAGCTTTAAAAAGGTAAAAGAATACCCCCACACTCCTCCTGCATTAAGGCTAGACACAGTACCAGGTAGGTGGGCCTATCTGAGTCCCTCCCCCAGAGTTCTCTTCTTTCTTGTTGATCTTCGCTAGCAAGGTTATTGAATAGAGCTCATTTGTAATCCAGATTAGGAATAAAGATCAAGAGAGAGAAAACAACGAGCTGTTAGTTGTCACCGCAGGGTGTCTGCGTAACTGAGCAATAACTTCTGCGAGAGAGATAAGCCTCTGGCGACTCCTTTACAGACCTTATTGTTTGTCTATGAGTCTCCTGAGAGAGTATGGTGATAAACCCCGGGGTTTTATCACCTCCTGCTGCGCTACCGCTATCTGTAGATAAAACTGTCTCTTCAGCAGATAAAGTCAGTTATTGGGCATGTGCCCTCTCACCAACAGAAGTTTCTCCTTCGCGCGCTTCCACTGCGGTCTCAGTCCTTTGGCTATATGCCAGCCGCGCGGGGTCCTTCTGGCGGATGACTTCCGGTCTCGGCAAACAGCAGTATGACCTCCAGGAATGTGCCTCGTGCTTGAGATGGGACGGTTCCACGTCGTCCCTCCAGGCTAAAAGGCTCTGGCCCAATATCCAGTGTCAGTCCTTCACTCTCGCTCGCTGGTTCCTCAGAGTCCAGCGCAGAAAGGCCCCCCCCTTCGCGCGCTTCTCTCTTCCTTTAAATAACCTCCCCCATAGTGCCGTGCGGTGCAGCCGTGCACCCTGGATCTTGCAAAGCAGCCTGGGAGATGTAGTTTCTTCATCTTGTGAAAAGGAAGTCACAGCCCGGGAAATTCCATGCAGCTACCACTAGAGGGAGCCTAGTTCCTGGATCTTGCAAAGCAGCCTGGGAGATGTAGTTTCTTCATCTTGTGAAAAGGAAGTGACAGCCCGGGAAATTCCATGCAGCTACCACTAGAGGGAGCCTAGTTCCTTCCCACATATCAAACAGTGTCTTTAGGCATGTTTAACCCCGCTACACTCATATATGTACATAATTTCCTTTGATCTCCTTGCTAGGTTGCTTATACTTGTGTATTTTTTAATATATAATTTTTTTATATATAAACAGATCCCCTTGCTATTCTAACAATGACACGCTCCCGTCAATATCTTCTGGCAGTGGTGGAGTGAATGACAACTTTAAAGCAGAGGTCAGTGTTAGGCTGACGAAGGAAATGTGGCCTTGCCTACGAAACGCGTTACGAATAGCCAGCACTGCAACAGGCTGCACAGGTTTTGACAGCTCTCCACCTTCCAGGGATCTGTCTGGCGTCTTCCCAAGCCCCCCCACAACCAGCCGATACACGGTGCCCGCTGCTGCTCCTCCAGAATCACTCATGCTGACACTGTTCACCTGACAAGCCTGTTACACTTACTACAAAGTGAGTGCATTATATGCTTTTTTATTATTGTACCCATAAATAAAATGTTAATGCACTAGAGGGGGCTTGGCACTTTTCTCTACGGTATTACGCCTATCCAATCAGATATACACCATAATAAATTACATAAAACAACCAAATTGCTGTGTTAATTGCAACGTACTGTTGTAGCACCCTCCTAGATGGGTGCCAGGCAGGTGACGCCTAGTTGCTCCTTCCGCTTATCAGGGGAGCCTGATCAGTAGCTAGGCCAGCTTAACATGCGATTCACATGGGCTGAGGGAGTGCCCCCACTGTATCCGATGGGGAGGTTAGTTGAACAATGGAGGAAACATGGCCAAGGATGCACAGGCTTTTCTCCCGGAATGAGAATGGGAATGAGAATAAGAATGAGTCGAATGAGAATGAGTCAAATGAAAATGAGAATGATTAAAATGAGAATGAGTAGAATGAGAAAGAGAATGAGAATGAGTCGAATAAGAATGAGTCAAATGAGAATGAGAATGAGAGTGAGAATGAGAGTGAGAATGAGTCAAATGAGAATGAGAAGAAGTCAAATGAGAATGAGAAGAATGAGAATGAGTCAAATGAGAATGAGTCAAATGAGAATGAGAATTAGTCAAATGAGAATGAGTCGAATGAGTCAAATGAGAATGAGAATGAGTCAAATGAGAATGAGTCGAATGAGAATGAGTCGAATGAGAATGAGTCGAATGAGTCAAATTAGAATGAGTAGAATGAGACAAATGAGAATGAGTCAAATGAGAATGAGTCGATTGGGAATGAGTCGAATGAGCTGATTGGGAATGAGTCGAATGAGCTAAATGAGAATGAGTCAAATGAGAATGGGTTTGAATGGGTCAAATGAGAATGGGTCAAATGAGAATGGATTTGATGAGAATTATAATGAGAATGAGTTGAATGAGAATGAGTCAAATGAGAGTGAGAATGAATGAAATGAGAATGAGTCAAATGTGACAGAAAATGGGTCAAATGAGAATGAGAGTGAGAATGAGTCAAATGAGAAGGAGAGTGAGAGTAAGAATGAGTCAAATGAGAATGAGTCAAATGAGAATGAGAAGAATGAGAATGAGTCAAAAGAGAATGAGTCAAATGAGAAAGAGAATGAGTCAAATGATAATTAGAATGAGTCAAAGGAGAATGAGAATGAGTCAAATGAGAATGAGTCAAACGAGAATGAGAACGAGTCGAATGAGAATGAGTCAAATGAGAATGAGTCGAATGAGAATGAGTCAAATGAGAATGATTCAAATGAGAATGATTCAAATGAGAATGAGCTAAATGGGAATGATTCAAATGAGAATGAGTCAAATAAGAATAAGAATGAGTCAAATGAGAATGAGTCAAATGAGAATGAGTCAAATGAGAACGAGAATGAGTCGAATGAGAATGAGTCAAATGAGAATGGGTCAAATGAGAATGGGTCGAATGAATCAAATGAGAATGAGTGAAATGAGAATGAGTCAAATGAGAATTATAATGAGAATGAGTGAAATGAGAATGAGTGAAATGAGAATGAATCAAATGAGAATGATTCAAATGTGAAAGAGAATGAGTCAAATGAGAATGAGTGAAATGAGAATTATAATTAGAATAAGTGAAATGAGAATGAGTTGAATGAGAATGAGTCGAATGAGAATGGGTCAAATGATAATGAGTCAAATGAGAATGAGTCGAATGAGAATGCGTCGAATGAGAATGCGTCGAATGAGAATGAGTCAAATGAGAATGAGTCGAATGAGAATGAGTCGAATGAGAATGGGTCAAATGATAATGAGTCGAATGAGAATGAGTCGAATGAGAATGCGTCGAATGATAATGAGTCAAATGAGAATGAGTCAAAGGAGAATGAGTCGAATGGGAATGAGTCGAATGAGTCAAACGAGAATGAGTCGAATGAGAATGGGTCGAATGAGTGAAATGAGAATGAGTCAAATGAGAATGAGTCAAATGAGAATGAGTCAAATGTGAAAGAGAATGAGTCAAATGAGAATGAGTCAAATGAGAATGATTCTAATGAGAATTATAATGAGAATGATTTGAATGAGAATGAGTCGAATGAGAATGGGTCAAATGAGAATGAGTCGAATGGGAATGGGTCAAATGATAATGAGTAAAATGAGAATGAGTCAAATGAGAATGAGTCAAATGAGAATGAGCATGAGTCGAATGAGTCAAATGAGTCCAATGAGAAGGAGTCGAATGAGTTAAATGAGAATGATTCGAATGAGTCAAAAGAGAATGAGAATGAGTCAAATGAGAATGAGTCAAATGAGAATGAGTCAAATGAGAATGAGTCAAATGAGAATGAGTCAAATGAAAAAGAGAAAGATTCGAATGAGAAAGATAATGAGAAAGGGAACGATTGCAACGTGTTGTAGCACCCTCCTAGATGGGTGCCAGGGAGGTTCATTGGACAGCAGAGGCCACCCGGCCAAGGGTGCACAGGCTTTTCTCCCGGAATGAGAATGAGAATGGTTGTAAGGGTCCAAAGCCTAAAGTGTAAACAGAGTCAAGGTAGACAGACCGCGCTCCTGCGGTACTACGCCCATCCAACCAGATGTACACCGTTATAATAAACTGCCTAAAACGACCAAATTGCCGCGTTGATTGCAACGTACTCTTGTAGCGCCCTCCCAGATGGGTGCCAGGCAGGTGACGCCTTGTTGCTCCTTCCGCTCATCAGTGGGGCCTGATCGGGTAGCTATGCGATGGGGAGGTTCATTGGACAGCAGAGGCCACCCGGCCAAGGGTGCACAGGCTTTTCTCCCGGAATGAGAATGAGAATGAGAATGAGAATGAGAATGAGAATGAGAATGAGAATGAGAATGATTGTAAGGGTCCAAAGCCTAAAGTGTAAACAGAGTCAAGGTAGACAGACCGCGCTCCTGCGGTACTACGCCCATCCAACCAGATGTACACCGTTATAATAAACTGCCTAAAACGACCAAATTGCCGCGTTGATTGCAACGTACTCTTGTAGCGCCCTCCCAGATGGGTGCCAGGCAGGTGACGCCTTGTTGCTCCTTCCGCTCATCAGTGGGGCCTGATCGGGTAGCTATGCGATGGGGAGGTTCATTGGACAGCAGAGGCCACCCGGCCAAGGGTGCACAGGCTTTTCTCCCGGAATGAGAATGAGAATGAGAATGAGAATGAGAATGAGAATGATTGTAAGGGTCCAAAGCCTAAAGTGTAAACAGAGTCAAGGTAGACAGACCGCGCTCCTGCGGTACTACGCCCATCCAACCAGATGTACACCGTTATAATAAACTGCCTAAAACGACCAAATTGCCGCGTTGATTGCAACGTACTCTTGTAGCGCCCTCCCAGATGGGTGCCAGGCAGGTGACGCCTTGTTGCTCCTTCCGCTCATCAGTGGGGCCTGATCGGGTAGCTATGCGATGGGGAGGTTCATTGGACAGCAGAGGCCACCCGGCCAAGGGTGCACAGGCTTTTCTCCCGGAATGAGAATGAGAATGAGAATGAGAATGATTGTAAGGGTCCAAAGCCTAAAGTGTAAACAGAGTCAAGGTAGACAGACCGCGCTCCTGCGGTACTACGCCCATCCAACCAGATGTACACCGTTATAATAAACTGCCTAAAACGACCAAATTGCCGCGTTGATTGCAACGTACTCTTGTAGCGCCCTCCCAGATGGGTGCCAGGCAGGTGACGCCTTGTTGCTCCTTCCGCTCATCAGTGGGGCCTGATCGGGTAGCTATGCGATGGGGAGGTTCATTGGACAGCAGAGGCCACCCGGCCAAGGGTGCACAGGCTTTTCTCCCGGAATGAGAATGAGAATGAGAATGAGAATGATTGTAAGGGTCCAAAGCCTAAAGTGTAAACAGAGTCAAGGTAGACAGACCGCGCTCCTGCGGTACTACGCCCATCCAACCAGGTGTACACCGTTATAATAAACTGCCTAAAACGACCAAATTGCCGCGTTGATTGCAACGTACTCTTGTAGCGCCCTCCCAGATGGGTGCCAGGCAGGTGACGCCTTGTTGCTCCTTCCGCTCATCAGTGGGGCCTGATCGGGTAGCTATGCGATGGGGAGGTTCATTGGACAGCAGAGGCCACCCGGCCAAGGGTGCACAGGCTTTTCTCCCGGAATGAGAATGAGAATGAGAATGAGAATGATTGTAAGGGTCCAAAGCCTAAAGTGTAAACAGAGTCAAGGTAGACAGACCGCGCTCCTGCGGTACTACGCCCATCCAACCAGATGTACACCGTTATAATAAACTGCCTAAAACGACCAAATTGCCGCGTTGATTGCAACGTACTCTTGTAGCGCCCTCCCAGATGGGTGCCAGGCAGGTGACGCCTTGTTGCTCCTTCCGCTCATCAGTGGGGCCTGATCGGGTAGCTATGCGATGGGGAGGTTCATTGGACAGCAGAGGCCACCCGGCCAAGGGTGCACAGGCTTTTCTCCCGGAATGAGAATGAGAATGAGAATGAGAATGATTGTAAGGGTCCAAAGCCTAAAGTGTAAACAGAGTCAAGGTAGACAGACCGCGCTCCTGCGGTACTACGCCCATCCAACCAGATGTACACCGTTATAATAAACTGCCTAAAACGACCAAATTGCCGCGTTGATTGCAACGTACTCTTGTAGCGCCCTCCCAGATGGGTGCCAGGCAGGTGACGCCTTGTTGCTCCTTCCGCTCATCAGTGGGGCCTGATCGGGTAGCTATGCGATGGGGAGGTTCATTGGACAGCAGAGGCCACTCGGCCAAGGGTGCACAGGCTTTTCTCCCGGAATGAGAATGAGAATGAGAATGAGAATGAGAATGAGAATGAGAATGATTGTAAGGGTCCAAAGCCTAAAGTGTAAACAGAGTCAAGGTAGACAGACCGCGCTCCTGCGGTACTACGCCCATCCAACCAGATGTACACCGTTATAATAAACTGCCTAAAACGACCAAATTGCCGCGTTGATTGCAACGTACTCTTGTAGCGCCCTCCCAGATGGGTGCCAGGCAGGTGACGCCTTGTTGCTCCTTCCGCTCATCAGTGGGGCCTGATCGGGTAGCTATGCGATGGGGAGGTTCATTGGACAGCAGAGGCCACCCGGCCAAGGGTGCACAGGCTTTTCTCCCGGAATGAGAATGAGAATGAGAATGAGAATGAGAATGAGAATGAGAATGAGAATGAGAATGGTTGTAAGGGTCCAAAGCCTAAAGTGTAAACAGAGTCAAGGTAGACAGACTGCGCTCCTGCGGTACTACGCCCATCCAATCAGACGTACACCGTTATAATAAACTGCCTAAAACGACCAAATTGCTGCGTTGATTGCAACGTACTCTTGTAGCGCCCTCCCAGATGGGTGCCAGGCAGGTGACGCCTTGTTGCTCCTTCCGCTCATCAGTGGGGCCTGATCGGGTAGCTATGCGATGGGGAGGTTCATTGGACAGCAGAGGCCACCCGGCCAAGGGTGCACAGGCTTTTCTCCCGGAATGAGAATGAGAATGAGAATGAGAATGAGAATGAGAATGAGAATGAGAATGATTGTAAGGGTCCAAAGCCTAAAGTGTAAACAGAGTCAAGGTAGACAGACCGCGCTCCTGCGGTACTACGCCCATCCAACCAGATGTACACCGTTATAATAAACTGCCTAAAACGACCAAATTGCCGCGTTGATTGCAACGTACTCTTGTAGCGCCCTCCCAGATGGGTGCCAGGCAGGTGACGCCTTGTTGCTCCTTCCGCTCATCAGTGGGGCCTGATCGGGTAGCTATGCGATGGGGAGGTTCATTGGACAGCAGAGGCCACCCGGCCAAGGGTGCACAGGCTTTTCTCCCGGAATGAGAATGAGAATGAGAATGAGAATGAGAATGAGAATGATTGTAAGGGTCCAAAGCCTAAAGTGTAAACAGAGTCAAGGTAGACAGACCGCGCTCCTGCGGTACTACGCCCATCCAACCAGATGTACACCGTTATAATAAACTGCCTAAAACGACCAAATTGCCGCGTTGATTGCAACGTACTCTTGTAGCGCCCTCCCAGATGGGTGCCAGGCAGGTGACGCCTTGTTGCTCCTTCCGCTCATCAGTGGGGCCTGATCGGGTAGCTATGCGATGGGGAGGTTCATTGGACAGCAGAGGCCACCCGGCCAAGGGTGCACAGGCTTTTCTCCCGGAATGAGAATGAGAATGAGAATGAGAATGAGAATGAGAATGATTGTAAGGGTCCAAAGCCTAAAGTGTAAACAGAGTCAAGGTAGACAGACCGCGCTCCTGCGGTACTACGCCCATCCAACCAGATGTACACCGTTATAATAAACTGCCTAAAACGACCAAATTGCCGCGTTGATTGCAACGTACTCTTGTAGCGCCCTCCCAGATGGGTGCCAGGCAGGTGACGCCTTGTTGCTCCTTCCGCTCATCAGTGGGGCCTGATCGGGTAGCTATGCGATGGGGAGGTTCATTGGACAGCAGAGGCCACCCGGCCAAGGGTGCACAGGCTTTTCTCCCGGAATGAGAATGAGAATGAGAATGAGAATGAGAATGAGAATGATTGTAAGGGTCCAAAGCCTAAAGTGTAAACAGAGTCAAGGTAGACAGACCGCGCTCCTGCGGTACTACGCCCATCCAACCAGATGTACACCGTTATAATAAACTGCCTAAAACGACCAAATTGCCGCGTTGATTGCAACGTACTCTTGTAGCGCCCTCCCAGATGGGTGCCAGGCAGGTGACGCCTTGTTGCTCCTTCCGCTCATCAGTGGGGCCTGATCGGGTAGCTATGCGATGGGGAGGTTCATTGGACAGCAGAGGCCACCCGGCCAAGGGTGCACAGGCTTTTCTCCCGGAATGAGAATGAGAATGAGAATGAGAATGAGAATGAGAATGAGAATGATTGTAAGGGTCCAAAGCCTAAAGTGTAAACAGAGTCAAGGTAGACAGACCGCGCTCCTGCGGTACTACGCCCATCCAACCACAACCAGATGTACACCGTTATAATAAACTGCCTAAAACGACCAAATTGCCGCGTTGATTGCAACGTACTCTTGTAGCGCCCTCCCAGATGGGTGCCAGGCAGGTGACGCCTTGTTGCTCCTTCCGCTCATCAGTGGGGCCTGATCGGGTAGCTATGCGATGGGGAGGTTCATTGGACAGCAGAGGCCACCCGGCCAAGGGTGCACAGGCTTTTCTCCCGGAATGAGAATGAGAATGAGAATGAGAATGAGAATGATTGTAAGGGTCCAAAGCCTAAAGTGTAAACAGAGTCAAGGTAGACAGACCGCGCTCCTGCGGTACTACGCCCATCCAACCAGATGTACACCGTTATAATAAACTGCCTAAAACGACCAAATTGCCGCGTTGATTGCAACGTACTCTTGTAGCGCCCTCCCAGATGGGTGCCAGGCAGGTGACGCCTTGTTGCTCCTTCCGCTCATCAGTGGGGCCTGATCGGGTAGCTATGCGATGGGGAGGTTCATTGGACAGCAGAGGCCACCCGGCCAAGGGTGCACAGGCTTTTCTCCCGGAATGAGAATGAGAATGAGAATGAGAATGAGAATGATTGTAAGGGTCCAAAGCCTAAAGTGTAAACAGAGTCAAGGTAGACAGACCGCGCTCCTGCGGTACTACGCCCATCCAACCAGATGTACACCGTTATAATAAACTGCCTAAAACGACCAAATTGCCGCGTTGATTGCAACGTACTCTTGTAGCGCCCTCCCAGATGGGTGCCAGGCAGGTGACGCCTTGTTGCTCCTTCCGCTCATCAGTGGGGCCTGATCGGGTAGCTATGCGATGGGGAGGTTCATTGGACAGCAGAGGCCACCCGGCCAAGGGTGCACAGGCTTTTCTCCCGGAATGAGAATGAGAATGAGAATGAGAATGAGAATGAGAATGAGAATGATTGTAAGGGTCCAAAGCCTAAAGTGTAAACAGAGTCAAGGTAGACAGACCGCGCTCCTGCGGTACTACGCCCATCCAACCAGATGTACACCGTTATAATAAACTGCCTAAAACGACCAAATTGCCGCGTTGATTGCAACGTACTCTTGTAGCGCCCTCCCAGATGGGTGCCAGGCAGGTGACGCCTTGTTGCTCCTTCCGCTCATCAGTGGGGCCTGATCGGGTAGCTATGCGATGGGGAGGTTCATTGGACAGCAGAGGCCACCCGGCCAAGGGTGCACAGGCTTTTCTCCCGGAATGAGAATGAGAATGAGAATGAGAATGAGAATGAGAATGATTGTAAGGGTCCAAAGCCTAAAGTGTAAACAGAGTCAAGGTAGACAGACCGCGCTCCTGCGGTACTACGCCCATCCAACCAGATGTACACCGTTATAATAAACTGCCTAAAACGACCAAATTGCCGCGTTGATTGCAACGTACTCTTGTAGCGCCCTCCCAGATGGGTGCCAGGCAGGTGACGCCTTGTTGCTCCTTCCGCTCATCAGTGGGGCCTGATCGGGTAGCTATGCGATGGGGAGGTTCATTGGACAGCAGAGGCCACCCGGCCAAGGGTGCACAGGCTTTTCTCCCGGAATGAGAATGAGAATGAGAATGATTGTAAGGGTCCAAAGCCTAAAGTGTAAACAGAGTCAAGGTAGACAGACCGCGCTCCTGCGGTACTACGCCCATCCAACCAGATGTACACCGTTATAATAAACTGCCTAAAACGACCAAATTGCCGCGTTGATTGCAACGTACTCTTGTAGCGCCCTCCCAGATGGGTGCCAGGCAGGTGACGCCTTGTTGCTCCTTCCGCTCATCAGTGGGGCCTGATCGGGTAGCTATGCGATGGGGAGGTTCATTGGACAGCAGAGGCCACCCGGCCAAGGGTGCACAGGCTTTTCTCCCGGAATGAGAATGAGAATGAGAATGAGAATGAGAATGAGAATGAGAATGAGAATGATTGTAAGGGTCCAAAGCCTAAAGTGTAAACAGAGTCAAGGTAGACAGACCGCGCTCCTGCGGTACTACGCCCATCCAACCAGATGTACACCGTTATAATAAACTGCCTAAAACGACCAAATTGCCGCGTTGATTGCAACGTACTCTTGTAGCGCCCTCCCAGATGGGTGCCAGGCAGGTGACGCCTTGTTGCTCCTTCCGCTCATCAGTGGGGCCTGATCGGGTAGCTATGCGATGGGGAGGTTCATTGGACAGCAGAGGCCACCCGGCCAAGGGTGCACAGGCTTTTCTCCCGGAATGAGAATGAGAATGAGAATGAGAATGAGAATGAGAATGATTGTAAGGGTCCAAAGCCTAAAGTGTAAACAGAGTCAAGGTAGACAGACCGCGCTCCTGCGGTACTACGCCCATCCAACCAGATGTACACCGTTATAATAAACTGCCTAAAACGACCAAATTGCCGCGTTGATTGCAACGTACTCTTGTAGCGCCCTCCCAGATGGGTGCCAGGCAGGTGACGCCTTGTTGCTCCTTCCGCTCATCAGTGGGGCCTGATCGGGTAGCTATGCGATGGGGAGGTTCATTGGACAGCAGAGGCCACCCGGCCAAGGGTGCACAGGCTTTTCTCCCGGAATGAGAATGAGAATGAGAATGAGAATGAGAATGAGAATGATTGTAAGGGTCCAAAGCCTAAAGTGTAAACAGAGTCAAGGTAGACAGACCGCGCTCCTGCGGTACTACGCCCATCCAACCAGATGTACACCGTTATAATAAACTGCCTAAAACGACCAAATTGCCGCGTTGATTGCAACGTACTCTTGTAGCGCCCTCCCAGATGGGTGCCAGGCAGGTGACGCCTTGTTGCTCCTTCCGCTCATCAGTGGGGCCTGATCGGGTAGCTATGCGATGGGGAGGTTCATTGGACAGCAGAGGCCACCCGGCCAAGGGTGCACAGGCTTTTCTCCCGGAATGAGAATGAGAATGAGAATGAGAATGAGAATGAGAATGATTGTAAGGGTCCAAAGCCTAAAGTGTAAACAGAGTCAAGGTAGACAGACCGCGCTCCTGCGGTACTACGCCCATCCAACCAGATGTACACCGTTATAATAAACTGCCTAAAACGACCAAATTGCCGCGTTGATTGCAACGTACTCTTGTAGCGCCCTCCCAGATGGGTGCCAGGCAGGTGACGCCTTGTTGCTCCTTCCGCTCATCAGTGGGGCCTGATCGGGTAGCTATGCGATGGGGAGGTTCATTGGACAGCAGAGGCCACCCGGCCAAGGGTGCACAGGCTTTTCTCCCGGAATGAGAATGAGAATGAGAATGAGAATGAGAATGATTGTAAGGGTCCAAAGCCTAAAGTGTAAACAGAGTCAAGGTAGACAGACCGCGCTCCTGCGGTACTACGCCCATCCAACCAGATGTACACCGTTATAATAAACTGCCTAAAACGACCAAATTGCCGCGTTGATTGCAACGTACTCTTGTAGCGCCCTCCCAGATGGGTGCCAGGCAGGTGACGCCTTGTTGCTCCTTCCGCTCATCAGTGGGGCCTGATCGGGTAGCTATGCGATGGGGAGGTTCATTGGACAGCAGAGGCCACCCGGCCAAGGGTGCACAGGCTTTTCTCCCGGAATGAGAATGAGAATGAGAATGAGAATGAGAATGATTGTAAGGGTCCAAAGCCTAAAGTGTAAACAGAGTCAAGGTAGACAGACTGCGCTCCTGCGGTACTACGCCCATCCAACCAGATGTACACCGTTATAATAAACTGCCTAAAACGACCAAATTGCCGCGTTGATTGCAACGTACTCTTGTAGCGCCCTCCCAGATGGGTGCCAGGCAGGTGACGCCTTGTTGCTCCTTCCGCTCATCAGTGGGGCCTGATCGGGTAGCTATGCGATGGGGAGGTTCATTGGACAGCAGAGGCCACCCGGCCAAGGGTGCACAGGCTTTTCTCCCGGAATGAGAATGAGAATGAGAATGAGAATGAGAATGATTGTAAGGGTCCAAAGCCTAAAGTGTAAACAGAGTCAAGGTAGACAGACCGCGCTCCTGCGGTACTACGCCCATCCAACCAGATGTACACCGTTATAATAAACTGCCTAAAACGACCAAATTGCCGCGTTGATTGCAACGTACTCTTGTAGCGCCCTCCCAGATGGGTGCCAGGCAGGTGACGCCTTGTTGCTCCTTCCGCTCATCAGTGGGGCCTGATCGGGTAGCTATGCGATGGGGAGGTTCATTGGACAGCAGAGGCCACCCGGCCAAGGGTGCACAGGCTTTTCTCCCGGAATGAGAATGAGAATGAGAATGAGAATGAGAATGAGAATGATTGTAAGGGTCCAAAGCCTAAAGTGTAAACAGAGTCAAGGTAGACAGACCGCGCTCCTGCGGTACTACGCCCATCCAACCAGATGTACACCGTTATAATAAACTGCCTAAAACGACCAAATTGCCGCGTTGATTGCAACGTACTCTTGTAGCGCCCTCCCAGATGGGTGCCAGGCAGGTGACGCCTTGTTGCTCCTTCCGCTCATCAGTGGGGCCTGATCGGGTAGCTATGCGATGGGGAGGTTCATTGGACAGCAGAGGCCACCCGGCCAAGGGTGCACAGGCTTTTCTCCCGGAATGAGAATGAGAATGAGAATGAGAATGAGAATGAGAATGAGAATGATTGTAAGGGTCCAAAGCCTAAAGTGTAAACAGAGTCAAGGTAGACAGACCGCGCTCCTGCGGTACTACGCCCATCCAACCAGATGTACACCGTTATAATAAACTGCCTAAAACGACCAAATTGCCGCGTTGATTGCAACGTACTCTTGTAGCGCCCTCCCAGATGGGTGCCAGGCAGGTGACGCCTTGTTGCTCCTTCCACTCATCAGTGGGGCCTGATCGGGTAGCTATGCGATGGGGAGGTTCATTGGACAGCAGAGGCCACCCGGCCAAGGGTGCACAGGCTTTTCTCCCGGAATGAGAATGAGAATGAGAATGAGAATGAGAATGAGAATGAGAATGAGAATGATTGTAAGGGTCCAAAGCCTAAAGTGTAAACAGAGTCAAGGTAGACAGACCGCGCTCCTGCGGTACTACGCCCATCCAACCAGATGTACACCGTTATAATAAACTGCCTAAAACGACCAAATTGCCGCGTTGATTGCAACGTACTCTTGTAGCGCCCTCCCAGATGGGTGCCAGGCAGGTGACGCCTTGTTGCTCCTTCCGCTCATCAGTGGGGCCTGATCGGGTAGCTATGCGATGGGGAGGTTCATTGGACAGCAGAGGCCACCCGGCCAAGGGTGCACAGGCTTTTCTCCCGGAATGAGAATGAGAATGAGAATGAGAATGAGAATGATTGTAAGGGTCCAAAGCCTAAAGTGTAAACAGAGTCAAGGTAGACAGACCGCGCTCCTGCGGTACTACGCCCATCCAACCAGATGTACACCGTTATAATAAACTGCCTAAAACGACCAAATTGCCGCGTTGATTGCAACGTACTCTTGTAGCGCCCTCCCAGATGGGTGCCAGGCAGGTGACGCCTTGTTGCTCCTTCCGCTCATCAGTGGGGCCTGATCGGGTAGCTATGCGATGGGGAGGTTCATTGGACAGCAGAGGCCACCCGGCCAAGGGTGCACAGGCTTTTCTCCCGGAATGAGAATGAGAATGAGAATGAGAATGAGAATGAGAATGATTGTAAGGGTCCAAAGCCTAAAGTGTAAACAGAGTCAAGGTAGACAGACCGCGCTCCTGCGGTACTACGCCCATCCAACCAGATGTACACCGTTATAATAAACTGCCTAAAACGACCAAATTGCCGCGTTGATTGCAACGTACTCTTGTAGCGCCCTCCCAGATGGGTGCCAGGCAGGTGACGCCTTGTTGCTCCTTCCGCTCATCAGTGGGGCCTGATCGGGTAGCTATGCGATGGGGAGGTTCATTGGACAGCAGAGGCCACCCGGCCAAGGGTGCACAGGCTTTTCTCCCGGAATGAGAATGAGAATGAGAATGAGAATGAGAATGAGAATGATTGTAAGGGTCCAAAGCCTAAAGTGTAAACAGAGTCAAGGTAGACAGACCGCGCTCCTGCGGTACTACGCCCATCCAACCAGATGTACACCGTTATAATAAACTGCCTAAAACGACCAAATTGCCGCGTTGATTGCAACGTACTCTTGTAGCGCCCTCCCAGATGGGTGCCAGGCAGGTGACGCCTTGTTGCTCCTTCCGCTCATCAGTGGGGCCTGATCGGGTAGCTATGCGATGGGGAGGTTCATTGGACAGCAGAGGCCACCCGGCCAAGGGTGCACAGGCTTTTCTCCCGGAATGAGAATGAGAATGAGAATGAGAATGAGAATGATTGTAAGGGTCCAAAGCCTAAAGTGTAAACAGAGTCAAGGTAGACAGACCGCGCTCCTGCGGTACTACGCCCATCCAACCAGATGTACACCGTTATAATAAACTGCCTAAAACGACCAAATTGCCGCGTTGATTGCAACGTACTCTTGTAGCGCCCTCCCAGATGGGTGCCAGGCAGGTGACGCCTTGTTGCTCCTTCCACTCATCAGTGGGGCCTGATCGGGTAGCTATGCGATGGGGAGGTTCATTGGACAGCAGAGGCCACCCGGCCAAGGGTGCACAGGCTTTTCTCCCGGAATGAGAATGAGAATGAGAATGAGAATGAGAATGAGAATGAGAATGAGAATGAGAATGATTGTAAGGGTCCAAAGCCTAAAGTGTAAACAGAGTCAAGGTAGACAGACCGCGCTCCTGCGGTACTACGCCCATCCAACCAGATGTACACCATTATAATAAACTGCCTAAAACGACCAAATTGCCGCGTTGATTGCAACGTACTCTTGTAGCGCCCTCCCAGATGGGTGCCAGGCAGGTGACGCCTTGTTGCTCCTTCCGCTCATCAGTGGGGCCTGATCGGGTAGCTATGCGATGGGGAGGTTCATTGGACAGCAGAGGCCACCCGGCCAAGGGTGCACAGGCTTTTCTCCCGGAATGAGAATGAGAATGAGAATGAGAATGAGAATGATTGTAAGGGTCCAAAGCCTAAAGTGTAAACAGAGTCAAGGTAGACAGACCGCGCTCCTGCGGTACTACGCCCATCCAACCAGATGTACACCGTTATAATAAACTGCCTAAAACGACCAAATTGCCGCGTTGATTGCAACGTACTCTTGTAGCGCCCTCCCAGATGGGTGCCAGGCAGGTGACGCCTTGTTGCTCCTTCCGCTCATCAGTGGGGCCTGATCGGGTAGCTATGCGATGGGGAGGTTCATTGGACAGCAGAGGCCACCCGGCCAAGGGTGCACAGGCTTTTCTCCCGGAATGAGAATGAGAATGAGAATGATTGTAAGGGTCCAAAGCCTAAAGTGTAAACAGAGTCAAGGTAGACAGACCGCGCTCCTGCGGTACTACGCCCATCCAACCAGATGTACACCGTTATAATAAACTGCCTAAAACGACCAAATTGCCGCGTTGATTGCAACGTACTCTTGTAGCGCCCTCCCAGATGGGTGCCAGGCAGGTGACGCCTTGTTGCTCCTTCCGCTCATCAGTGGGGCCTGATCGGGTAGCTATGCGATGGGGAGGTTCATTGGACAGCAGAGGCCACCCGGCCAAGGGTGCACAGGCTTTTCTCCCGGAATGAGAATGAGAATGAGAATGAGAATGAGAATGAGAATGATTGTAAGGGTCCAAAGCCTAAAGTGTAAACAGAGTCAAGGTAGACAGACCGCGCTCCTGCGGTACTACGCCCATCCAACCAGATGTACACCGTTATAATAAACTGCCTAAAACGACCAAATTGCCGCGTTGATTGCAACGTACTCTTGTAGCGCCCTCCCAGATGGGTGCCAGGCAGGTGACGCCTTGTTGCTCCTTCCGCTCATCAGTGGGGCCTGATCGGGTAGCTATGCGATGGGGAGGTTCATTGGACAGCAGAGGCCACCCGGCCAAGGGTGCACAGGCTTTTCTCCCGGAATGAGAATGAGAATGAGAATGATTGTAAGGGTCCAAAGCCTAAAGTGTAAACAGAGTCAAGGTAGACAGACCGCGCTCCTGCGGTACTACGCCCATCCAACCAGATGTACACCGTTATAATAAACTGCCTAAAACGACCAAATTGCCGCGTTGATTGCAACGTACTCTTGTAGCGCCCTCCCAGATGGGTGCCAGGCAGGTGACGCCTTGTTGCTCCTTCCGCTCATCAGTGGGGCCTGATCGGGTAGCTATGCGATGGGGAGGTTCATTGGACAGCAGAGGCCACCCGGCCAAGGGTGCACAGGCTTTTCTCCCGGAATGAGAATGAGAATGAGAATGAGAATGAGAATGAGAATGAGAATGAGAATGAGAATGAGAATGATTGTAAGGGTCCAAAGCCTAAAGTGTAAACAGAGTCAAGGTAGACAGACCGCGCTCCTGCGGTACTACGCCCATCCAACCAGATGTACACCGTTATAATAAACTGCCTAAAACGACCAAATTGCCGCGTTGATTGCAACGTACTCTTGTAGCGCCCTCCTAGATGGGTGCCAGGCAGGTGACGCCTTGTTGCTCCTTCCGCTCATCAGTGGGGCCTGATCGGGTAGCTATGCGATGGGGAGGTTCATTGGACAGCAGAGGCCACCCGGCCAAGGGTGCACAGGCTTTTCTCCCGGAATGAGAATGAGAATGAGAATGAGAATGAGAATGAGAATGAGAATGATTGTAAGGGTCCAAAGCCTAAAGTGTAAACAGAGTCAAGGTAGACAGACCGCGCTCCTGCGGTACTACGCCCATCCAACCAGATGTACACCGTTATAATAAACTGCCTAAAACGACCAAATTGCCGCGTTGATTGCAACGTACTCTTGTAGCGCCCTCCCAGATGGGTGCCAGGCAGGTGACGCCTTGTTGCTCCTTCCGCTCATCAGTGGGGCCTGATCGGGTAGCTATGCGATGGGGAGGTTCATTGGACAGCAGAGGCCACCCGGCCAAGGGTGCACAGGCTTTTCTCCCGGAATGAGAATGAGAATGAGAATGAGAATGAGAATGAGAATGAGAATGAGAATGAGAATGAGAATGAGAATGATTGTAAGGGTCCAAAGCCTAAAGTGTAAACAGAGTCAAGGTAGACAGACCGCGCTCCTGCGGTACTACGCCCATCCAACCAGATGTACACCGTTATAATAAACTGCCTAAAACGACCAAATTGCCGCGTTGATTGCAACGTACTCTTGTAGCGCCCTCCCAGATGGGTGCCAGGCAGGTGACGCCTTGTTGCTCCTTCCGCTCATCAGTGGGGCCTGATCGGGTAGCTATGCGATGGGGAGGTTCATTGGACAGCAGAGGCCACCCGGCCAAGGGTGCACAGGCTTTTCTCCCGGAATGAGAATGAGAATGAGAATGATTGTAAGGGTCCAAAGCCTAAAGTGTAAACAGAGTCAAGGTAGACAGACCGCGCTCCTGCGGTACTACGCCCATCCAACCAGATGTACACCGTTATAATAAACTGCCTAAAACGACCAAATTGCCGCGTTGATTGCAACGTACTCTTGTAGCGCCCTCCCAGATGGGTGCCAGGCAGGTGACGCCTTGTTGCTCCTTCCGCTCATCAGTGGGGCCTGATCGGGTAGCTATGCGATGGGGAGGTTCATTGGACAGCAGAGGCCACCCGGCCAAGGGTGCACAGGCTTTTCTCCCGGAATGAGAATGAGAATGAGAATGAGAATGAGAATGAGAATGAGAATGAGAATGATTGTAAGGGTCCAAAGCCTAAAGTGTAAACAGAGTCAAGGTAGACAGACCGCGCTCCTGCGGTACTACGCCCATCCAACCAGATGTACACCGTTATAATAAACTGCCTAAAACGACCAAATTGCCGCGTTGATTGCAACGTACTCTTGTAGCGCCCTCCCAGATGGGTGCCAGGCAGGTGACGCCTTGTTGCTCCTTCCGCTCATCAGTGGGGCCTGATCGGGTAGCTATGCGATGGGGAGGTTCATTGGACAGCAGAGGCCACCCGGCCAAGGGTGCACAGGCTTTTCTCCCGGAATGAGAATGAGAATGAGAATGAGAATGATTGTAAGGGTCCAAAGCCTAAAGTGTAAACAGAGTCAAGGTAGACAGAGAATGAGAATGAGAATGAGAATGAGAATGATTGTAAGGGTCCAAAGCCTAAAGTGTAAACAGAGTCAAGGTAGACAGACCGCGCTCCTGCGGTACTACGCCCATCCAACCAGATGTACACCGTTATAATAAACTGCCTAAAACGACCAAATTGCCGCGTTGATTGCAACGTACTCTTGTAGCGCCCTCCCAGATGGGTGCCAGGCAGGTGACGCCTTGTTGCTCCTTCCGCTCATCAGTGGGGCCTGATCGGGTAGCTATGCGATGGGGAGGTTCATTGGACAGCAGAGGCCACCCGGCCAAGGGTGCACAGGCTTTTCTCCCGGAATGAGAATGAGAATGAGAATGAGAATGAGAATGAGAATGATTGTAAGGGTCCAAAGCCTAAAGTGTAAACAGAGTCAAGGTAGACAGACCGCGCTCCTGCGGTACTACGCCCATCCAACCAGATGTACACCGTTATAATAAACTGCCTAAAACGACCAAATTGCCGCGTTGATTGCAACGTACTCTTGTAGCGCCCTCCCAGATGGGTGCCAGGCAGGTGACGCCTTGTTGCTCCTTCCGCTCATCAGTGGGGCCTGATCGGGTAGCTATGCGATGGGGAGGTTCATTGGACAGCAGAGGCCACCCGGCCAAGGGTGCACAGGCTTTTCTCCCGGAATGAGAATGAGAATGAGAATGAGAATGAGAATGATTGTAAGGGTCCAAAGCCTAAAGTGTAAACAGAGTCAAGGTAGACAGACCGCGCTCCTGCGGTACTACGCCCATCCAACCAGATGTACACCGTTATAATAAACTGCCTAAAACGACCAAATTGCCGCGTTGATTGCAACGTACTCTTGTAGCGCCCTCCCAGATGGGTGCCAGGCAGGTGACGCCTTGTTGCTCCTTCCGCTCATCAGTGGGGCCTGATCGGGTAGCTATGCGATGGGGAGGTTCATTGGACAGCAGAGGCCACCCGGCCAAGGGTGCACAGGCTTTTCTCCCTGAATGGAATGAGAATGAGAATGAGAATGAGAATGATTGTAAGGGTCCAAAGCCTAAAGTGTAAACAGAGTCAAGGTAGACAGACCGCGCTCCTGCGGTACTACGCCCATCCAACCAGATGTACACCGTTATAATAAACTGCCTAAAACGACCAAATTGCCGCGTTGATTGCAACGTACTCTTGTAGCGCCCTCCCAGATGGGTGCCAGGCAGGTGACGCCTTGTTGCTCCTTCCGCTCATCAGTGGGGCCTGATCGGGTAGCTATGCGATGGGGAGGTTCATTGGACAGCAGAGGCCACCCGGCCAAGGGTGCACAGGCTTTTCTCCCGGAATGAGAATGAGAATGAGAATGAGAATGAGAATGAGAATGATTGTAAGGGTCCAAAGCCTAAAGTGTAAACAGAGTCAAGGTAGACAGACCGCGCTCCTGCGGTACTACGCCCATCCAACCAGATGTACACCGTTATAATAAACTGCCTAAAACGACCAAATTGCCGCGTTGATTGCAACGTACTCTTGTAGCGCCCTCCCAGATGGGTGCCAGGCAGGTGACGCCTTGTTGCTCCTTCCGCTCATCAGTGGGGCCTGATCGGGTAGCTATGCGATGGGGAGGTTCATTGGACAGCAGAGGCCACCCGGCCAAGGGTGCACAGGCTTTTCTCCCGGAATGAGAATGAGAATGAGAATGAGAATGAGAATGAGAATGAGAATGAGAATGATTGTAAGGGTCCAAAGCCTAAAGTGTAAACAGAGTCAAGGTAGACAGACCGCGCTCCTGCGGTACTACGCCCATCCAACCAGATGTACACCGTTATAATAAACTGCCTAAAACGACCAAATTGCCGCGTTGATTGCAACGTACTCTTGTAGCGCCCTCCCAGATGGGTGCCAGGCAGGTGACGCCTTGTTGCTCCTTCCGCTCATCAGTGGGGCCTGATCGGGTAGCTATGCGATGGGGAGGTTCATTGGACAGCAGAGGCCACCCGGCCAAGGGTGCACAGGCTTTTCTCCCGGAATGAGAATGAGAATGAGAATGAGAATGAGAATGAGAATGAGAATGAGAATGAGAATGATTGTAAGGGTCCAAAGCCTAAAGTGTAAACAGAGTCAAGGTAGACAGACCGCGCTCCTGCGGTACTACGCCCATCCAACCAGATGTACACCGTTATAATAAACTGCCTAAAACGACCAAATTGCCGCGTTGATTGCAACGTACTCTTGTAGCGCCCTCCCAGATGGGTGCCAGGCAGGTGACGCCTTGTTGCTCCTTCCGCTCATCAGTGGGGCCTGATCGGGTAGCTATGCGATGGGGAGGTTCATTGGACAGCAGAGGCCACCCGGCCAAGGGTGCACAGGCTTTTCTCCCGGAATGAGAATGAGAATGAGAATGAGAATGAGAATGAGAATGAGAATGATTGTAAGGGTCCAAAGCCTAAAGTGTAAACAGAGTCAAGGTAGACAGACCGCGCTCCTGCGGTACTACGCCCATCCAACCAGATGTACACCGTTATAATAAACTGCCTAAAACGACCAAATTGCCGCGTTGATTGCAACGTACTCTTGTAGCGCCCTCCCAGATGGGTGCCAGGCAGGTGACGCCTTGTTGCTCCTTCCGCTCATCAGTGGGGCCTGATCGGGTAGCTATGCGATGGGGAGGTTCATTGGACAGCAGAGGCCACCCGGCCAAGGGTGCACAGGCTTTTCTCCCGGAATGAGAATGAGAATGAGAATGAGAATGAGAATGATTGTAAGGGTCCAAAGCCTAAAGTGTAAACAGAGTCAAGGTAGACAGACCGCGCTCCTGCGGTACTACGCCCATCCAACCAGATGTACACCGTTATAATAAACTGCCTAAAACGACCAAATTGCCGCGTTGATTGCAACGTACTCTTGTAGCGCCCTCCCAGATGGGTGCCAGGCAGGTGACGCCTTGTTGCTCCTTCCGCTCATCAGTGGGGCCTGATCGGGTAGCTATGCGATGGGGAGGTTCATTGGACAGCAGAGGCCACCCGGCCAAGGGTGCACAGGCTTTTCTCCCGGAATGAGAATGAGAATGAGAATGAGAATGAGAATGAGAATGAGAATGAGAATGATATGTAAGGGTCCAAAGCCTAAAGTGTAAACAGAGTCAAGGTAGACAGACCGCGCTCCTGCGGTACTACGCCCATCCAACCAGATGTACACCGTTATAATAAACTGCCTAAAACGACCAAATTGCCGCGTTGATTGCAACGTACTCTTGTAGCGCCCTCCCAGATGGGTGCCAGGCAGGTGACGCCTTGTTGCTCCTTCCGCTCATCAGTGGGGCCTGATCGGGTAGCTATGCGATGGGGAGGTTCATTGGACAGCAGAGGCCACCCGGCCAAGGGTGCACAGGCTTTTCTCCCGGAATGAGAATGAGAATGAGAATGAGAATGAGAATGAGAATGAGAATGAGAATGAGAATGAGAATGAGAATGATTGTAAGGGTCCAAAGCCTAAAGTGTAAACAGAGTCAAGGTAGACAGACCGCGCTCCTGCGGTACTACGCCCATCCAACCAGATGTACACCGTTATAATAAACTGCCTAAAACGACCAAATTGCCGCGTTGATTGCAACGTACTCTTGTAGCGCCCTCCCAGATGGGTGCCAGGCAGGTGACGCCTTGTTGCTCCTTCCGCTCATCAGTGGGGCCTGATCGGGTAGCTATGCGATGGGGAGGTTCATTGGACAGCAGAGGCCACCCGGCCAAGGGTGCACAGGCTTTTCTCCCGGAATGAGAATGAGAATGAGAATGAGAATGAGAATGATTGTAAGGGTCCAAAGCCTAAAGTGTAAACAGAGTCAAGGTAGACAGACCGCGCTCCTGCGGTACTACGCCCATCCAACCAGATGTACACCGTTATAATAAACTGCCTAAAACGACCAAATTGCCGCGTTGATTGCAACGTACTCTTGTAGCGCCCTCCCAGATGGGTGCCAGGCAGGTGACGCCTTGTTGCTCCTTCCGCTCATCAGTGGGGCCTGATCGGGTAGCTATGCGATGGGGAGGTTCATTGGACAGCAGAGGCCACCCGGCCAAGGGTGCACAGGCTTTTCTCCCGGAATGAGAATGAGAATGAGAATGAGAATGATTGTAAGGGTCCAAAGCCTAAAGTGTAAACAGAGTCAAGGTAGACAGACCGCGCTCCTGCGGTACTACGCCCATCCAACCAGATGTACACCGTTATAATAAACTGCCTAAAACGACCAAATTGCCGCGTTGATTGCAACGTACTCTTGTAGCGCCCTCCCAGATGGGTGCCAGGCAGGTGACGCCTTGTTGCTCCTTCCGCTCATCAGTGGGGCCTGATCGGGTAGCTATGCGATGGGGAGGTTCATTGGACAGCAGAGGCCACCCGGCCAAGGGTGCACAGGCTTTTCTCCCGGAATGAGAATGAGAATGAGAATGAGAATGAGAATGAGAATGATTGTAAGGGTCCAAAGCCTAAAGTGTAAACAGAGTCAAGGTAGACAGACCGCGCTCCTGCGGTACTACGCCCATCCAACCAGATGTACACCGTTATAATAAACTGCCTAAAACGACCAAATTGCCGCGTTGATTGCAACGTACTCTTGTAGCGCCCTCCCAGATGGGTGCCAGGCAGGTGACGCCTTGTTGCTCCTTCCGCTCATCAGTGGGGCCTGATCGGGTAGCTATGCGATGGGGAGGTTCATTGGACAGCAGAGGCCACCCGGCCAAGGGTGCACAGGCTTTTCTCCCGGAATGAGAATGAGAATGAGAATGAGAATGAGAATGAGAATGATTGTAAGGGTCCAAAGCCTAAAGTGTAAACAGAGTCAAGGTAGACAGACCGCGCTCCTGCGGTACTACGCCCATCCAACCAGATGTACACCGTTATAATAAACTGCCTAAAACGACCAAATTGCCGCGTTGATTGCAACGTACTCTTGTAGCGCCCTCCCAGATGGGTGCCAGGCAGGTGACGCCTTGTTGCTCCTTCCGCTCATCAGTGGGGCCTGATCGGGTAGCTATGCGATGGGGAGGTTCATTGGACAGCAGAGGCCACCCGGCCAAGGGTGCACAGGCTTTTCTCCCGGAATGAGAATGAGAATGAGAATGAGAATGAGAATGATTGTAAGGGTCCAAAGCCTAAAGTGTAAACAGAGTCAAGGTAGACAGACCGCGCTCCTGCGGTACTACGCCCATCCAACCAGATGTACACCGTTATAATAAACTGCCTAAAACGACCAAATTGCCGCGTTGATTGCAACGTACTCTTGTAGCGCCCTCCCAGATGGGTGCCAGGCAGGTGACGCCTTGTTGCTCCTTCCGCTCATCAGTGGGGCCTGATCGGGTAGCTATGCGATGGGGAGGTTCATTGGACAGCAGAGGCCACCCGGCCAAGGGTGCACAGGCTTTTCTCCCGGAATGAGAATGAGAATGAGAATGAGAATGAGAATGATTGTAAGGGTCCAAAGCCTAAAGTGTAAACAGAGTCAAGGTAGACAGACCGCGCTCCTGCGGTACTACGCCCATCCAACCAGATGTACACCGTTATAATAAACTGCCTAAAACGACCAAATTGCCGCGTTGATTGCAACGTACTCTTGTAGCGCCCTCCCAGATGGGTGCCAGGCAGGTGACGCCTTGTTGCTCCTTCCGCTCATCAGTGGGGCCTGATCGGGTAGCTATGCGATGGGGAGGTTCATTGGACAGCAGAGGCCACCCGGCCAAGGGTGCACAGGCTTTTCTCCCGGAATGAGAATGAGAATGAGAATGATTGTAAGGGTCCAAAGCCTAAAGTGTAAACAGAGTCAAGGTAGACAGACCGCGCTCCTGCGGTACTACGCCCATCCAACCAGATGTACACCGTTATAATAAACTGCCTAAAACGACCAAATTGCCGCGTTGATTGCAACGTACTCTTGTAGCGCCCTCCCAGATGGGTGCCAGGCAGGTGACGCCTTGTTGCTCCTTCCGCTCATCAGTGGGGCCTGATCGGGTAGCTATGCGATGGGGAGGTTCATTGGACAGCAGAGGCCACCCGGCCAAGGGTGCACAGGCTTTTCTCCCGGAATGAGAATGAGAATGAGAATGATTGTAAGGGTCCAAAGCCTAAAGTGTAAACAGAGTCAAGGTAGACAGACCGCGCTCCTGCGGTACTACGCCCATCCAACCAGATGTACACCGTTATAATAAACTGCCTAAAACGACCAAATTGCCGCGTTGATTGCAACGTACTCTTGTAGCGCCCTCCCAGATGGGTGCCAGGCAGGTGACGCCTTGTTGCTCCTTCCGCTCATCAGTGGGGCCTGATCGGGTAGCTATGCGATGGGGAGGTTCATTGGACAGCAGAGGCCACCCGGCCAAGGGTGCACAGGCTTTTCTCCCGGAATGAGAATGAGAATGAGAATGAGAATGAGAATGAGAATGATTGTAAGGGTCCAAAGCCTAAAGTGTAAACAGAGTCAAGGTAGACAGACCGCGCTCCTGCGGTACTACGCCCATCCAACCAGATGTACACCGTTATAATAAACTGCCTAAAACGACCAAATTGCCGCGTTGATTGCAACGTACTCTTGTAGCGCCCTCCCAGATGGGTGCCAGGCAGGTGACGCCTTGTTGCTCCTTCCGCTCATCAGTGGGGCCTGATCGGGTAGCTATGCGATGGGGAGGTTCATTGGACAGCAGAGGCCACCCGGCCAAGGGTGCACAGGCTTTTCTCCCGGAATGAGAATGAGAATGAGAATGATTGTAAGGGTCCAAAGCCTAAAGTGTAAACAGAGTCAAGGTAGACAGACCGCGCTCCTGCGGTACTACGCCCATCCAACCAGATGTACACCGTTATAATAAACTGCCTAAAACGACCAAATTGCCGCGTTGATTGCAACGTACTCTTGTAGCGCCCTCCCAGATGGGTGCCAGGCAGGTGACGCCTTGTTGCTCCTTCCGCTCATCAGTGGGGCCTGATCGGGTAGCTATGCGATGGGGAGGTTCATTGGACAGCAGAGGCCACCCGGCCAAGGGTGCACAGGCTTTTCTCCCGGAATGAGAATGAGAATGAGAATGATTGTAAGGGTCCAAAGCCTAAAGTGTAAACAGAGTCAAGGTAGACAGACCGCGCTCCTGCGGTACTACGCCCATCCAACCAGATGTACACCGTTATAATAAACTGCCTAAAACGACCAAATTGCCGCGTTGATTGCAACGTACTCTTGTAGCGCCCTCCCAGATGGGTGCCAGGCAGGTGACGCCTTGTTGCTCCTTCCGCTCATCAGTGGGGCCTGATCGGGTAGCTATGCGATGGGGAGGTTCATTGGACAGCAGAGGCCACCCGGCCAAGGGTGCACAGGCTTTTCTCCCGGAATGAGAATGAGAATGAGAATGATTGTAAGGGTCCAAAGCCTAAAGTGTAAACAGAGTCAAGGTAGACAGACCGCGCTCCTGCGGTACTACGCCCATCCAACCAGATGTACACCGTTATAATAAACTGCCTAAAACGACCAAATTGCCGCGTTGATTGCAACGTACTCTTGTAGCGCCCTCCCAGATGGGTGCCAGGCAGGTGACGCCTTGTTGCTCCTTCCGCTCATCAGTGGGGCCTGATCGGGTAGCTATGCGATGGGGAGGTTCATTGGACAGCAGAGGCCACCCGGCCAAGGGTGCACAGGCTTTTCTCCCGGAATGAGAATGAGAATGAGAATGATTGTAAGGGTCCAAAGCCTAAAGTGTAAACAGAGTCAAGGTAGACAGACCGCGCTCCTGCGGTACTACGCCCATCCAACCAGATGTACACCGTTATAATAAACTGCCTAAAACGACCAAATTGCCGCGTTGATTGCAACGTACTCTTGTAGCGCCCTCCCAGATGGGTGCCAGGCAGGTGACGCCTTGTTGCTCCTTCCGCTCATCAGTGGGGCCTGATCGGGTAGCTATGCGATGGGGAGGTTCATTGGACAGCAGAGGCCACCCGGCCAAGGGTGCTTTTCTCCCGGAATGAGAATGAGAATGAGAATGAGAATGAGAATGATTGTAAGGGTCCAAAGCCTAAAGTGTAAACAGAGTCAAGGTAGACAGACCGCGCTCCTGCGGTACTACGCCCATCCAACCAGATGTACACCGTTATAATAAACTGCCTAAAACGACCAAATTGCCGCGTTGATTGCAACGTACTCTTGTAGCGCCCTCCCAGATGGGTGCCAGGCAGGTGACGCCTTGTTGCTCCTTCCGCTCATCAGTGGGGCCTGATCGGGTAGCTATGCGATGGGGAGGTTCATTGGACAGCAGAGGCCACCCGGCCAAGGGTGCACAGGCTTTTCTCCCGGAATGAGAATGAGAATGAGAATGAGAATGAGAATGAGAATGAGAATGAGAATGATTGTAAGGGTCCAAAGCCTAAAGTGTAAACAGAGTCAAGGTAGACAGACCGCGCTCCTGCGGTACTACGCCCATCCAACCAGATGTACACCGTTATAATAAACTGCCTAAAACGACCAAATTGCCGCGTTGATTGCAACGTACTCTTGTAGCGCCCTCCCAGATGGGTGCCAGGCAGGTGACGCCTTGTTGCTCCTTCCGCTCATCAGTGGGGCCTGATCGGGTAGCTATGCGATGGGGAGGTTCATTGGACAGCAGAGGCCACCCGGCCAAGGGTGCACAGGCTTTTCTCCCGGAATGAGAATGAGAATGAGAATGATTGTAAGGGTCCAAAGCCTAAAGTGTAAACAGAGTCAAGGTAGACAGACCGCGCTCCTGCGGTACTACGCCCATCCAACCAGATGTACACCGTTATAATAAACTGCCTAAAACGACCAAATTGCCGCGTTGATTGCAACGTACTCTTGTAGCGCCCTCCCAGATGGGTGCCAGGCAGGTGACGCCTTGTTGCTCCTTCCGCTCATCAGTGGGGCCTGATCGGGTAGCTATGCGATGGGGAGGTTCATTGGACAGCAGAGGCCACCCGGCCAAGGGTGCACAGGCTTTTCTCCCGGAATGAGAATGAGAATGAGAATGATTGTAAGGGTCCAAAGCCTAAAGTGTAAACAGAGTCAAGGTAGACAGACCGCGCTCCTGCGGTACTACGCCCATCCAACCAGATGTACACCGTTATAATAAACTGCCTAAAACGACCAAATTGCCGCGTTGATTGCAACGTACTCTTGTAGCGCCCTCCCAGATGGGTGCCAGGCAGGTGACGCCTTGTTGCTCCTTCCGCTCATCAGTGGGGCCTGATCGGGTAGCTATGCGATGGGGAGGTTCATTGGACAGCAGAGGCCACCCGGCCAAGGGTGCACAGGCTTTTCTCCCGGAATGAGAATGAGAATGAGAATGATTGTAAGGGTCCAAAGCCTAAAGTGTAAACAGAGTCAAGGTAGACAGACCGCGCTCCTGCGGTACTACGCCCATCCAACCAGATGTACACCGTTATAATAAACTGCCTAAAACGACCAAATTGCCGCGTTGATTGCAACGTACTCTTGTAGCGCCCTCCCAGATGGGTGCCAGGCAGGTGACGCCTTGTTGCTCCTTCCGCTCATCAGTGGGGCCTGATCGGGTAGCTATGCGATGGGGAGGTTCATTGGACAGCAGAGGCCACCCGGCCAAGGGTGCACAGGCTTTTCTCCCGGAATGAGAATGAGAATGAGAATGATTGTAAGGGTCCAAAGCCTAAAGTGTAAACAGAGTCAAGGTAGACAGACCGCGCTCCTGCGGTACTACGCCCATCCAACCAGATGTACACCGTTATAATAAACTGCCTAAAACGACCAAATTGCCGCGTTGATTGCAACGTACTCTTGTAGCGCCCTCCCAGATGGGTGCCAGGCAGGTGACGCCTTGTTGCTCCTTCCGCTCATCAGTGGGGCCTGATCGGGTAGCTATGCGATGGGGAGGTTCATTGGACAGCAGAGGCCACCCGGCCAAGGGTGCACAGGCTTTTCTCCCGGAATGAGAATGAGAATGAGAATGATTGTAAGGGTCCAAGTCAAGGTAGACCGACCGCGCTCCTGCGGCATTACAACGCCCCATACCAAATCCAGATGTACACAGTTAGTAAATAAAACTGCCGTAAAACGCCACAAGTTGCCGCGTTTGATAGTTCAAACGTAACATCTTGTAGAGCCCTGGTCCAGATGTGGTTGCCCAGGCAGGTGACCGCCTTGTTGCTCCTTCCGCTCATCAGTGGGCCTGATCGGGTAGCTATGCGATGGGAGGTTTCATTGGACAGCAGAGGCCACCCGACCAATCTGCGTATCGAGTAATGGAATGAGAATGAGAATGAGAATGATTGTAAGGGTCCAAAGCCTAAAGTGTAAACAGAGTCAAGGTAGACAGACCGCGCTCCTGCGGTACTACGCCCATCCAACCAGATGTACACCGTTATAATAAACTGCCTAAAACGACCAAATTGCCGCGTTGATTGCAACGTACTCTTGTAGCGCCCTCCCAGATGGGTGCCAGGCAGGTGACGCCTTGTTGCTCCTTCCGCTCATCAGTGGGGCCTGATCGGGTAGCTATGCGATGGGGAGGTTCATTGGACAGCAGAGGCCACCCGGCCAAGGGTGCACAGGCTTTTCTCCCGGAATGAGAATGAGAATGAGAATGATTGTAAGGGTCCAAAGCCTAAAGTGTAAACAGAGTCAAGGTAGACAGACCGCGCTCCTGCGGTACTACGCCCATCCAACCAGATGTACACCGTTATAATAAACTGCCTAAAACGACCAAATTGCCGCGTTGATTGCAACGTACTCTTGTAGCGCCCTCCCAGATGGGTGCCAGGCAGGTGACGCCTTGTTGCTCCTTCCGCTCATCAGTGGGGCCTGATCGGGTAGCTATGCGATGGGGAGGTTCATTGGACAGCAGAGGCCACCCGGCCAAGGGTGCACAGGCTTTTCTCCCGGAATGAGAATGAGAATGAGAATGATTGTAAGGGTCCAAAGCCTAAAGTGTAAACAGAGTCAAGGTAGACAGACCGCGCTCCTGCGGTACTACGCCCATCCAACCAGATGTACACCGTTATAATAAACTGCCTAAAACGACCAAATTGCCGCGTTGATTGCAACGTACTCTTGTAGCGCCCTCCCAGATGGGTGCCAGGCAGGTGACGCCTTGTTGCTCCTTCCGCTCATCAGTGGGGCCTGATCGGGTAGCTATGCGATGGGGAGGTTCATTGGACAGCAGAGGCCACCCGGCCAAGGGTGCACAGGCTTTTCTCCCGGAATGAGAATGAGAATGAGAATGATTGTAAGGGTCCAAAGCCTAAAGTGTAAACAGAGTCAAGGTAGACAGACCGCGCTCCTGCGGTACTACGCCCATCCAACCAGATGTACACCGTTATAATAAACTGCCTAAAACGACCAAATTGCCGCGTTGATTGCAACGTACTCTTGTAGCGCCCTCCCAGATGGGTGCCAGGCAGGTGACGCCTTGTTGCTCCTTCCGCTCATCAGTGGGGCCTGATCGGGTAGCTATGCGATGGGGAGGTTCATTGGACAGCAGAGGCCACCCGGCCAAGGGTGCACAGGCTTTTCTCCCGGAATGAGAATGAGAATGAGAATGATTGTAAGGGTCCAAAGCCTAAAGTGTAAACAGAGTCAAGGTAGACAGACCGCGCTCCTGCGGTACTACGCCCATCCAACCAGATGTACACCGTTATAATAAACTGCCTAAAACGACCAAATTGCCGCGTTGATTGCAACGTACTCTTGTAGCGCCCTCCCAGATGGGTGCCAGGCAGGTGACGCCTTGTTGCTCCTTCCGCTCATCAGTGGGGCCTGATCGGGTAGCTATGCGATGGGGAGGTTCATTGGACAGCAGAGGCCACCCGGCCAAGGGTGCACAGGCTTTTCTCCCGGAATGAGAATGAGAATGAGAATGATTGTAAGGGTCCAAAGCCTAAAGTGTAAACAGAGTCAAGGTAGACAGACCGCGCTCCTGCGGTACTACGCCCATCCAACCAGATGTACACCGTTATAATAAACTGCCTAAAACGACCAAATTGCCGCGTTGATTGCAACGTACTCTTGTAGCGCCCTCCCAGATGGGTGCCAGGCAGGTGACGCCTTGTTGCTCCTTCCGCTCATCAGTGGGGCCTGATCGGGTAGCTATGCGATGGGGAGGTTCATTGGACAGCAGAGGCCACCCGGCCAAGGGTGCACAGGCTTTTCTCCCAGAATGAGAATGAGAATGAGAATGATTGTAAGGGTCCAAAGCCTAAAGTGTAAACAGAGTCAAGGTAGACAGACCGCGCTCCTGCGGTACTACGCCCATCCAACCAGATGTACACCGTTATAATAAACTGCCTAAAACGACCAAATTGCCGCGTTGATTGCAACGTACTCTTGTAGCGCCCTCCCAGATGGGTGCCAGGCAGGTGACGCCTTGTTGCTCCTTCCGCTCATCAGTGGGGCCTGATCGGGTAGCTATGCGATGGGGAGGTTCATTGGACAGCAGAGGCCACCCGGCCAAGGGTGCACAGGCTTTTCTCCCGGAATGAGAATGAGAATGAGAATGATTGTAAGGGTCCAAAGCCTAAAGTGTAAACAGAGTCAAGGTAGACAGACCGCGCTCCTGCGGTACTACGCCCATCCAACCAGATGTACACCGTTATAATAAACTGCCTAAAACGACCAAATTGCCGCGTTGATTGCAACGTACTCTTGTAGCGCCCTCCCAGATGGGTGCCAGGCAGGTGACGCCTTGTTGCTCCTTCCGCTCATCAGTGGGGCCTGATCGGGTAGCTATGCGATGGGGAGGTTCATTGGACAGCAGAGGCCACCCGGCCAAGGGTGCACAGGCTTTTCTCCCGGAATGAGAATGAGAATGAGAATGATTGTAAGGGTCCAAAGCCTAAAGTGTAAACAGAGTCAAGGTAGACAGACCGCGCTCCTGCGGTACTACGCCCATCCAACCAGATGTACACCGTTATAATAAACTGCCTAAAACGACCAAATTGCCGCGTTGATTGCAACGTACTCTTGTAGCGCCCTCCCAGATGGGTGCCAGGCAGGTGACGCCTTGTTGCTCCTTCCGCTCATCAGTGGGGCCTGATCGGGTAGCTATGCGATGGGGAGGTTCATTGGACAGCAGAGGCCACCCGGCCAAGGGTGCACAGGCTTTTCTCCCGGAATGAGAATGAGAATGATTGTAAGGGTCCAAAGCCTAAAGTGTAAACAGAGTCAAGGTAGACAGACCGCGCTCCTGCGGTACTACGCCCATCCAACCAGATGTACACCGTTATAATAAACTGCCTAAAACGACCAAATTGCCGCGTTGATTGCAACGTACTCTTGTAGCGCCCTCCCAGATGGGTGCCAGGCAGGTGACGCCTTGTTGCTCCTTCCGCTCATCAGTGGGGCCTGATCGGGTAGCTATGCGATGGGGAGGTTCATTGGACAGCAGAGGCCACCCGGCCAAGGGTGCACAGGCTTTTCTCCCGGAATGAGAATGAGAATGAGAATGATTGTAAGGGTCCAAAGCCTAAAGTGTAAACAGAGTCAAGGTAGACAGACCGCGCTCCTGCGGTACTACGCCCATCCAACCAGATGTACACCGTTATAATAAACTGCCTAAAACGACCAAATTGCCGCGTTGATTGCAACGTACTCTTGTAGCGCCCTCCCAGATGGGTGCCAGGCAGGTGACGCCTTGTTGCTCCTTCCGCTCATCAGTGGGGCCTGATCGGGTAGCTATGCGATGGGGAGGTTCATTGGACAGCAGAGGCCACCCGGCCAAGGGTGCACAGGCTTTTCTCCCGGAATGAGAATGAGAATGAGAATGATTGTAAGGGTCCAAAGCCTAAAGTGTAAACAGAGTCAAGGTAGACAGACCGCGCTCCTGCGGTACTACGCCCATCCAACCAGATGTACACCGTTATAATAAACTGCCTAAAACGACCAAATTGCCGCGTTGATTGCAACGTACTCTTGTAGCGCCCTCCCAGATGGGTGCCAGGCAGGTGACGCCTTGTTGCTCCTTCCGCTCATCAGTGGGGCCTGATCGGGTAGCTATGCGATGGGGAGGTTCATTGGACAGCAGAGGCCACCCGGCCAAGGGTGCACAGGCTTTTCTCCCGGAATGAGAATGAGAATGAGAATGAGAATGAGAATGAGAATGATTGTAAGGGTCCAAAGCCTAAAGTGTAAACAGAGTCAAGGTAGACAGACCGCGCTCCTGCGGTACTACGCCCATCCAACCAGATGTACACCGTTATAATAAACTGCCTAAAACGACCAAATTGCCGCGTTGATTGCAACGTACTCTTGTAGCGCCCTCCCAGATGGGTGCCAGGCAGGTGACGCCTTGTTGCTCCTTCCGCTCATCAGTGGGGCCTGATCGGGTAGCTATGCGATGGGGAGGTTCATTGGACAGCAGAGGCCACCCGGCCAAGGGTGCACAGGCTTTTCTCCCGGAATGAGAATGAGAATGAGAATGAGAATGAGAATGATTGTAAGGGTCCAAAGCCTAAAGTGTAAACAGAGTCAAGGTAGACAGACCGCGCTCCTGCGGTACTACGCCCATCCAACCAGATGTACACCGTTATAATAAACTGCCTAAAACGACCAAATTGCCGCGTTGATTGCAACGTACTCTTGTAGCGCCCTCCCAGATGGGTGCCAGGCAGGTGACGCCTTGTTGCTCCTTCCGCTCATCAGTGGGGCCTGATCGGGTAGCTATGCGATGGGGAGGTTCATTGGACAGCAGAGGCCACCCGGCCAAGGGTGCACAGGCTTTTCTCCCGGAATGAGAATGAGAATGAGAATGAGAATGAGAATGAGAATGATTGTAAGGGTCCAAAGCCTAAAGTGTAAACAGAGTCAAGGTAGACAGACCGCGCTCCTGCGGTACTACGCCCATCCAACCAGATGTACACCGTTATAATAAACTGCCTAAAACGACCAAATTGCCGCGTTGATTGCAACGTACTCTTGTAGCGCCCTCCCAGATGGGTGCCAGGCAGGTGACGCCTTGTTGCTCCTTCCGCTCATCAGTGGGGCCTGATCGGGTAGCTATGCGATGGGGAGGTTCATTGGACAGCAGAGGCCACCCGGCCAAGGGTGCACAGGCTTTTCTCCCGGAATGAGAATGAGAATGAGAATGAGAATGAGAATGATTGTAAGGGTCCAAAGCCTAAAGTGTAAACAGAGTCAAGGTAGACAGACCGCGCTCCTGCGGTACTACGCCCATCCAACCAGATGTACACCGTTATAATAAACTGCCTAAAACGACCAAATTGCCGCGTTGATTGCAACGTACTCTTGTAGCGCCCTCCCAGATGGGTGCCAGGCAGGTGACGCCTTGTTGCTCCTTCCGCTCATCAGTGGGGCCTGATCGGGTAGCTATGCGATGGGGAGGTTCATTGGACAGCAGAGGCCACCCGGCCAAGGGTGCACAGGCTTTTCTCCCGGAATGAGAATGAGAATGAGAATGAGAATGAGAATGAGAATGATTGTAAGGGTCCAAAGCCTAAAGTGTAAACAGAGTCAAGGTAGACAGACCGCGCTCCTGCGGTACTACGCCCATCCAACCAGATGTACACCGTTATAATAAACTGCCTAAAACGACCAAATTGCCGCGTTGATTGCAACGTACTCTTGTAGCGCCCTCCCAGATGGGTGCCAGGCAGGTGACGCCTTGTTGCTCCTTCCGCTCATCAGTGGGGCCTGATCGGGTAGCTATGCGATGGGGAGGTTCATTGGACAGCAGAGGCCACCCGGCCAAGGGTGCACAGGCTTTTCTCCCGGAACGAGAATGAGAATGAGAATGAGAATGAGAATGAGAATGATTGTAAGGGTCCAAAGCCTAAAGTGTAAACAGAGTCAAGGTAGACAGACCGCGCTCCTGCGGTACTACGCCCATCCAACCAGATGTACACCGTTATAATAAACTGCCTAAAACGACCAAATTGCCGCGTTGATTGCAACGTACTCTTGTAGCGCCCTCCCAGATGGGTGCCAGGCAGGTGACGCCTTGTTGCTCCTTCCGCTCATCAGTGGGGCCTGATCGGGTAGCTATGCGATGGGGAGGTTCATTGGACAGCAGAGGCCACCCGGCCAAGGGTGCACAGGCTTTTCTCCCGGAACGAGAATGAGAATGAGAATGAGAATGAGAATGATTGTAAGGGTCCAAAGCCTAAAGTGTAAACAGAGTCAAGGTAGACAGACCGCGCTCCTGCGGTACTACGCCCATCCAACCAGATGTACACCGTTATAATAAACTGCCTAAAACGACCAAATTGCCGCGTTGATTGCAACGTACTCTTGTAGCGCCCTCCCAGATGGGTGCCAGGCAGGTGACGCCTTGTTGCTCCTTCCGCTCATCAGTGGGGCCTGATCGGGTAGCTATGCGATGGGGAGGTTCATTGGACAGCAGAGGCCACCCGGCCAAGGGTGCACAGGCTTTTCTCCCGGAACGAGAATGAGAATGAGAATGAGAATGAGAATGAGAATGATTGTAAGGGTCCAAAGCCTAAAGTGTAAACAGAGTCAAGGTAGACAGACCGCGCTCCTGCGGTACTACGCCCATCCAACCAGATGTACACCGTTATAATAAACTGCCTAAAACGACCAAATTGCCGCGTTGATTGCAACGTACTCTTGTAGCGCCCTCCCAGATGGGTGCCAGGCAGGTGACGCCTTGTTGCTCCTTCCGCTCATCAGTGGGGCCTGATCGGGTAGCTATGCGATGGGGAGGTTCATTGGACAGCAGAGGCCACCCGGCCAAGGGTGCACAGGCTTTTCTCCCGGAACGAGAACGAGAACGAGAACGAGAACGAGAATGATTGTAAGGGTCCAAAGCCTAAAGTGTAAACAGAGTCAAGGTAGACAGACCGCGCTCCTGCGGTACTACGCCCATCCAACCAGATGTACACCGTTATAATAAACTGCCTAAAACGACCAAATTGCCGCGTTGATTGCAACGTACTCTTGTAGCGCCCTCCCAGATGGGTGCCAGGCAGGTGACGCCTTGTTGCTCCTTCCGCTCATCAGTGGGGCCTGATCGGGTAGCTATGCGATGGGGAGGTTCATTGGACAGCAGAGGCCACCCGGCCAAGGGTGCACAGGCTTTTCTCCCGGAACGAGAACGAGAACGAGAACGAGAACGAGAACGAGAATGATTGTAAGGGTCCAAAGCCTAAAGTGTAAACAGAGTCAAGGTAGACAGACCGCGCTCCTGCGGTACTACGCCCATCCAACCAGATGTACACCGTTATAATAAACTGCCTAAAACGACCAAATTGCCGCGTTGATTGCAACGTACTCTTGTAGCGCCCTCCCAGATGGGTGCCAGGCAGGTGACGCCTTGTTGCTCCTTCCGCTCATCAGTGGGGCCTGATCGGGTAGCTATGCGATGGGGAGGTTCATTGGACAGCAGAGGCCACCCGGCCAAGGGTGCACAGGCTTTTCTCCCGGAACGAGAACGAGAACGAGAACGAGAACGAGAACGAGAACGAGAACGAGAACGAGAACGAGAACGAGAACGAGAATGATTGTAAGGGTCCAAAGCCTAAAGTGTAAACAGAGTCAAGGTAGACAGACCGCGCTCCTGCGGTACTACGCCCATCCAACCAGATGTACACCGTTATAATAAACTGCCTAAAACGACCAAATTGCCGCGTTGATTGCAACGTACTCTTGTAGCGCCCTCCCAGATGGGTGCCAGGCAGGTGACGCCTTGTTGCTCCTTCCGCTCATCAGTGGGGCCTGATCGGGTAGCTATGCGATGGGGAGGTTCATTGGACAGCAGAGGCCACCCGGCCAAGGGTGCACAGGCTTTTCAACGAGAACGAGAACGAGAACGAGAACGAGAACGAGAACGAGAACGAGAACGAGAACGAGAACGAGAAGGAGAAGGAGAAGGAGAAGGAGAAGGAGAACGAGAAGGAGAAGGAGAAGGAGAAGGAGAACGAGAAGGAGAAGGAGAAGGAGAAGGAGAAGGAGAAGGAGAAGGAGAAGGAGAAGGAGAAGGAGAAGGAGAAGGAGAAGGAGAAGGAGAAGGAGAAGGAGAAGGAGAAGGAGAAGGAGAAGGAGAAGGAGAAGGAGAAGAAGGAGAAGGAGAAGGAGAAGGAGAAGGAGAAGGAGAAGGAGAAGGAGAAGAAGGAGAAGGAGAAGGAGAAGGAGAAGGAGGAGAAGGAGAAGAAGGAGAAGAAGAAGGAGAAGGAGAAGGAGAAGGAGAAGGAGAAGGAGAAGGAGAAGAAGAAGGAGAAGGAGAAGGAGGAGGAGGAGAAGGAGAAGGAGAAGGAGAAGGAGAAGGAGAAGGAGGAGAAGGAGGAGGAGGAGGAGAAGGAGAAGGAGAATGAGAAGGAGAATGAGAAGGAGAATGAGAAGGAGAACAAGGAGAACAAGGAGAACAAGGAGAACAAGGAGAACGATTGCATGGGGAGGTTTGTTGGACAGCAGAGGCCACCTAGCCAAGGACGCACAGGCTTTTCTCCCGGAATGAGAATACGAGAGAACGAGAATGACGTGAACAAGAAAGATCCCCCTGATGTAGGGACACCACCACCCTGCAAAATGATTTCTTGCACCGCCCCATATAGATTCTATGTAAGTGATCTGGGGATATGAAGTGCAGGTTGGAAGGGAAGGGAAGAACCTTTCTGGCAGATATGATCGAAACTCAATCTTGTAGCCGGATGAAAGGAATTTGTGGACCCAATTGTGAATCAGGGAGGTCCACGGGTCTGGAAACCAGCAATGATGTCCCCCCCATCCTTGATACGGGTGAGGGCACCCTTTTATGCGGAGGAGTGTTTTTGTCCGCAGTCTTGGCAGACCCCACTTTTGGTTTGCCCCGACCAAGAATTCTTGGAACCCCCATTGGAGGCACGAAACGTTTTAGATCGCTCGTCTTGAGATCCAGAGCGCCGAAAAAAAGACTGCTTGTGAGCAGAAAAGCAAGGACCCCGTCTGACAGGACTCCTCACCCTTGGAAGCCTAAGGAAGAAGAGTACTCTTTCCCCCTGTGAGGCATTTGATAGGAAGCTCCGAACAGGCAATCCACCATGACTTGAAGATCGGACAAGGCCTTCTTAGCCTGGTCAATAGACCAGCACTTCAGCCAGATAATGCGCAGTAGTACCACTGCTGAGACACTGGCATTCAATGAGGCGTCACAGATGAACTGCAGCCCTTGAACTAACTGATTCGCTAGCTCCACAAACTCAGGGGGAGGCATTTCATCTCCAGGTCCCGGCGTAAAACTTTTGCCCATTCAGACAAAGCTTGTGACACCAGGGTAATGGTTAACACCAGCCAAAGTGAAGACCCAGCCACAGAACATATGGCAGGTCAAGGCCTCTGACCGCCTATCAGCCGGATCAGAGAAGACCGGAGACTCCTCCGGTATGACAGTGGATTTATTCAGCCAGGAAACCGGAGAGTCCACTACAGGAGGTACCATCAATTTTTTTAAAGGAGGGGACTCCTCATAATGTTACCGTATTGCATAACGCTTTGGGATTGCAAGCGTGCATTTTGGGGACCCCCACTGTTGAAACAATATCGTCAAAGACGGTGGGAAGGGGAACACCCTTGCCGCTTTGGAGGGCTTATGGGTGCTATAGGTGACCCGCACCTCTGATGCTGCATTAGTCCCATCTTCCATATGCAAGGTTTCCCTGCACTGATACAGTGTGCACCCATTAGTGCCTGTATGTGCAGGGTGCCATGGACACAGATCCAGAAGGGTAACTCATCCGCGGCAGCCGAATCAGACCATGGATCTAACGAGACAGAGCAAGCAGGTGAAGGCGGGGGACACTTTGGTAGCCCGTTTGCTCAGGACAGAATCCACTTTGGACAGCAGGACCACCGTCAGTGCAGCCAGTTGTGGAGCCCCGGAAGCCTCAGAGGGGATCCAGTGGTGAGACATGCTTCAGAAACTCCATTAAGGGAGAACAACAAAGTGTAAAAACCACTGCAAGGGACACCGCCACTGCACTGTTGGCACCACAAACCCAGCACAGCACTACCGCTGGATAGCAGCAGAGGGAGAGACAACCACACCAGGCACTCCCCACCACTGGTCAGCAGCACTTTGGACAGCAGGACCACCGTCAGTGCAGCCAGTTGTGGAGCCCCGGAAGCCTCAGAGGGGATCCAGTGGTGAGACATGCTTCAGAAACTCCATTAAGGGAGAACAACAAAGTGTAAAAACCACTGCAAGGGACACCGCCACTGCACTGTTGGCACCACAAACCCAGCACAGCACTACCGCTGGATAGCAGCAGAGGGAGAGACAACCGCACCAGGCACTCCCCACCACTGGTCAGCAGCAGCAAAGCTATCTGCACCCACATGGTGATCAGGGAGAGGAACAGCACTATTTCAAACACTAGAGGCCGAGACTTCCCACCGCCAAATCCCCACCTATCTAAACTCCAAAAACATGGCCGCTGCTATTTGCAATGGGGAAATGAATGACCGCTGATCTGTAGCACATAAGGCTACAAGAAAATGGTGGCACCACACGGCTCCCAGGGCCGAAAAAATTATTCCATCGGGGGGGGGGTGAGCAGATTGATGTCACAAGCAGCAATAGACCACCGAGCTGGGGAGGAGGGGAGATGCAATTTGGGAGGGAGGGGAACCCGGGGGGTCCTACCATCCTTGAGAGGGGCCCACGTCCACCCCAAAATCCATCAGGGAAAGATGGGAGTTGGAAGTAAATAGCCAAGGCAGACACCTGGCCCGAGATAGTCCAATGCCAAGCGCTGCTCAACCCCTTTTTGCAAAAAGGCCAGATCCCTAGCTATCGAAAAAGAACGAGGGTGCAGCTGCAGTGATTCATACCATGAAATGTGCGATTTCCACATGCGATGATAGATCTTCCTAGATGTAGATTTCCTAGCCTTCAAAGGGGTAGGAATCATTGAATCAGAGAGACCTATCCCTCAACAGCTTGCTTTCAACAGCCAAACCATTAAAGCCAGCGACCGTAAAGCAGGATGGAAGATCCGTCCTTGAGATAGAAGATCTCCCCGCAGAGGAAGACGCCATGGAGGATCCACGACCCTATTTACCAGGTCTGCGTACCAAGACCGCCGAGGCTAGTCTGGAGCCACTGGAAGGCCTTCCATCGCTACCCAGTGAAGAAACCACAGTAAGAGAACGAGCAGAGGGAAGGCATTTAACAGACAATACCGACCCCAAGGAGCCACCAGAGCGTCTGTGGCGTAGGCTAGAGGATCCCGAGACCTGGCCACAAACCTCTGAACTTTCCTGTTGAGGCGAGATGCGAACAGATCCTCCTCTGGAGTCCCCCACCAGGCACACAGGAGATGAAACACCTCTGAATGCAGGGACAACTCCCCCTGATCCAACACCTGAGGAATCAGGTAATCCGCTTGCCAATTCTCCACACCTGTGGACTGCGGAAAGAGCCGGAACAGTGTGTTCCGCCCATACCAGAATCTTGGCCACCTCCCTGGCCACCAGGGCACTCCTGGTGCCCCTTTGATTGATGCAAGCTACAGCTGTGGCATTGTCCGACTGGACCCGAAACGGAGAGCTACGTAGTCGGCCCAGTGAAGCAGGCAGAGCTTGATCGCTCTCAGCTCCAAGATACTAATTGGCAAGGAAGACTGTTGTCCATGTTCCCTGGGCACAGAGCTTCCCCAGCACTCCACCCTAGCCTGACAGATCACCGTACAAAACACCGTCAGGAAGGACTTGCCCTGGCATAGGACAGGCAATTGGAGCCAAGAGCCGACTTCGTGAGATGGCTCAACTGAATCCTCTGGTCTAATGACTAAGGATCTCTGTTCCATTTGACAGAATCTTTCTGCAGCTGTCGTGTGAGACTGAGCAAACGGGACCGCTTTGAAGGTCGAGACCATCAGACGCAGGGCCCTCATGCAAGCCCGCAAGGAGGGCTGATCAGCCTCCATGAGCAACCTGACTGCCCCTTGCAACTTCTGAAGCTTGTCCAATGGAAGGAAGACCCTCGCCAGAGCAGAGTCAAGGATCAGCCCCAGATAGGTGACCCGACCCGCACAGATGGAGTCAGGGCAGATTTGGTGACATTTATCATCCACCCCAATTCCTGAAGGGTCCGAATGGTGATGGAGACTTTGACCAGCAGATCCGAATGGGAAAATGCTCACAACAGGATATCGTTCAGATACCCCACAATGGAGATACCTACCTTGTTGATGCAACAAGGCCAGCTCAGGGGCTAGGACCTTAGTAAAAACTCTTGGGAGCCGAGGTGAGACCAAAGGGTAACACCACAAATTAAAAGTGCTCCTCTGCCATCGCAAAGCGGAGGAATCGCTGGTGTCCCTCAAATATGGGGACATGGAGATACGCATCTTTGAGATCAATGGAAGCCATAAAATCCCCGATTCAAAGATGCCACTACCAACCGAATAGACTCCATTCAAAACTTCTGCACCCACACAAAGGTTGAGAGCCTTGAGGTCCAGGATTGGACACACTTTGCCCTCCTTTCTGGGCACAGTTAACAGGTTTGAATAGAAACCGAGAGCGTTCAGCACAATCACCCCTTGAGCCAGGAGATCTCGCACAGCCTCCCATACATCCTTCAAATGCTCCGGAGACAGGTGAAGATTTGACTCAAACAATCTGTCCCATGGCGGGGACCGAAATTCAATCTTGTACTGTTGTGGAAATTAATGGAGTTTGGAGCATAGAAATTCACTCGCTGCGCTGAAAAGCGCACTTGTGGATATTAATACGCACCAAGCGCCTTTAATCCCATGTACGAAGTACAACATACAGCTCTTTTGTATAAGGTTATCCCAGCGCGCTCAGCAACAAAGAAAGGAACAGACGCAATTTAACAGGTGTCAATTTAATGCCAGCTGAAGTTTATCTGTTCTCTGGCTGTAAATAAACCTGAGCTCTGCTCTGTAGGACAAAGGGGGTTACAAGGGAGTGGCTTCAAGACCACCAATCACAGACATGTATACTTTCAAAAGTACAATATAAAGGAGTGAATGTATATGGAATAGCACAGCCGTGTGCAGAGACTAACTGCCAAGTGAACAAAGCAACATGTCAGAATGTTTATACTGATCTGATAAGCTGTCCATTTATGCAATAAGCAAGGATCTGTAAGGAGATTCTCAACATATTTCCATAAAACAAAAATTCGAGATCGTTTTAGTGGCACTAACCTTAAGATAAGAGGAATACAATTTTGTGCAAAAATATATTTATTAAATAAAATCAGTGCAGAATAATGTCAAACAGATAACTGGTAATAAACACAAAATGCAGAACATAATTCAAGATGTATCACACAGGTAATGTGAGAAATCCAATCAAAGGATATTACAGAATATCAAGGTAACCAAAGCCCATAACTTCTGGAATATGAATAGCTTTCCATGAGCTCACAAAAGATGGAAACAAAATCTAACAGATTTGACACGCGACTTCCCAGCCAACAGATGTTCACAACTCAATGATAAAAGAAAATGCATGGACAATAATTGTTACACCATGCACCAAGACTTGCTAGAAGTCCAGATAATGTTTTGTAAAATTTAAGTTCATTTTAAGAATGCATCACAACTGCCCCATTTACTATGGGCTAAAATCAGCCAAAAATTCCCAAGATAAAAAAATTAGACCAGTCATACTGCAGTTAGAATAATCTAAATTCAAATCTTGGTACTATAAGGATAACCATGGTTCAGTCAGATGTATATGGTAAGCAAATGGACTATAGCAAATATAGAAATGTCTTTACAAAACCGTGCCGGTTTAGGAGATATTATTTGTACCTACAGGTAAGCCTTATTATAGGCTTACCTGTAGGTAAAAGTGTCAAAAAGCGGGATACTACTGCTTTAAGGGCTGATGCCTTTCATAACGTGGATGTATTTGAGACACATACTGACAGATACAATCTTAAAAACCGAACAGCATAATCATATATTTTATCTTTGGTTGCCTGCACATTATGCTTGACGGTTAACAAAGTCACCTGTTACTGATGATGGTCAGGAGAGAAATAGTGACAATGGACAAACTGCAACAATTGCTGCCATGTACGACTGGTGAAGAAGTACCGTCCATAGAAATGTTAGAATTATTACAAACTACTGTAGACGAAGACCCGTTTGAATTTAAAATTAAATTTTGCAAAGCATATAAAATTTTGGGTGTAGACGATAACTGACACTGGATTGATACATTTGTGAAAAAGTTAAAATATCTTGATCCAACTTCATTAGCCATAGCACAGGAACGACAAAATTTGAACGATATAGTAAACTTAATTGATAAAATAAGGAGACAATTGAAACAGAGCAATCTCACATATGAGGTAGCTATGATTTATTGTGATGAAAATAGACAGCAGACATGTCAGACACTACAGATCTCAGCAAGAATGCCAGGTGCAGGCAAGTGGAGGCAAGGTGGTCATAAATTTGGCCTTATGAAAAAACATTGTTGTAAACTTGAGAGACTCACAAACATTCAACACATGGAGAATGAAAAAACAGCTTTTGAACAACCTGCTGTTTTATGTCCAGATACATTTTTGACTGAATTGCCTTATGCCACCGAAGTCAAACAGATCAGTAATTTAACTGTTCACAGCAGTTCAGACAACATGGCAAAAGGAGCTGTCACTGACAGAGATGGTTTATTGCCATTGCCAAAATTAGAATCATAGCGACTTTCAATTTCTCTACCATTAGAATATGTTGCACCAATTATATTGGATGAGAATGGTAGACCACATATACAAGGTTTTCTGAATGGCAAAAAAAATGAATCTTCTCATTGATAGCGGAGATGAGATTAGTCTAACCAGAGAAAACATACCTGTGAAACCAAATTCTCCTATATGTCATAGTGAGTTTTAATAATACAGGTAATTCCACTGCTAGACAGGTGTCTAATGTAACATTTGAAGTACAAAAACAAGGTTTTTCTAACCTAACAAAACTTAAAGAACATATTTCATAAACAATGCATGAAGAAACAGAAGAGACTATTTACTAGATAAATAATTAAGGACTGAAACATTATTTGTTCACATATACATTTTTGATACAAGGTTGTGTATATGAGATGAATGTTGTGTGTGGATTTATTTTAATATGATTAATCATAATTCAGGGGGAATCGTTCTATATTTATTCCAAATTCATAATTTGGCACTTATTGGAATTATATTATATTCACAGCAAGCTTGCAAAATATATGATGTTTTATGATTAATAATATTAATGTGTGAATGACCTTGTTCTGGTGATTAGTAATTAAAGTTCTTCATCTGAGCTGAGGCAGTAAAATGTAGCTAGTTGGAAGATGCCATACAAGGTATCTGGTATAGAATGTCATGGGAAGTCAAGAATAGACCGGATCCATGCAATACTAGGAATTATACGTATATTAGTTTAAATAATGTTAGTTAGAATTAGTGTAATCCCAGTCATAATTAATAGTATTTGTATGTATTACTTAATGTTGTACAAGTTGGTAATATGATACTTTTGTATAAGACTTTTGGTTATATAACATGACATCAGCCACAGTAGACGTTACAAGAATAGAGTGTTACATGTGGGACTGTCAATCAAAGTTCATATATGACTTTATGAGTTTAGTACCTCCTCTTGTATAGAATACAATAAGTTAGCAGAAATATCTGCTGAAGCACAAATTATGTATGCCATACAAGGTTTGGAGTGTTGAGAGTTTAGGACGTCTACATGCAAGATAAATTGCCAAGGGATCGATACGGAGCAGGACACAGGGACACACAGACTCGAAGAGATCACACACATCACTTCTCCACAAAAACTACACATTGACTTTTTGACAACTGAAGCAAGTGCTTGTTGTCTGAAACCTAGAGACGTAATCTCCTGCTTATTCCTGTGCTTGAACATTACACTGAAGAACAGAGGAACACACGTCTATACAGCCATGATTTCAAGCTGGACACATTTTTCAGAAGTATTGTTTTTATCCCTTATATTTTTACCTACACTGAACTGTTATACCCTTTACATTGTATTGAGGCCATTTGTGCGATTGAATTCATACTTTTTTAAGTCAATCTGGCTATCAATGCTAATCGTCCGTAAACACCTAAAGATACTAAAATATTAGATATATTCTATATTTTACAGCGGCGATCTGCATTTTTTTGCAGGACTGCGACATTGCGGCAGACAAATCGGACCCCTGACATTTGACACTTTTGGGGGGGACCAGTTTCATTACTACAGTAATTAGTGCTAAAATATGCACTGTTACTGTAATAATGACACTGGCAGGGAAGGGGTTAACACTGTTGGTGATCAAGGGGTTAAATGTGTGCCTCATGCTTACTGACGTGTGTGGGGGAGGGGGTTGTGTGACAGACACAGATCGCAGGTTCAGCTATGCTGAATCCTGTGATCTGTCCCTGCCCATTACAGAGGAGATCCGCCCGCTGTGTTAACAAAGCGGGCGGATTTCCTCAGTCTTTCCCCGACGATCGGGGAAGAGCGGCGGTGATCACCGCATCACCTCCCCTGGCCCGACTCCCGCTGTGTCTAAACACTGCCGAGAGAGGGAGGAATCTGGCGACGTAGGTTTACGTCGCCAGACCCAGGGCTGCCACCTTGCTGCAGTAGTAGCAACATGAGCAGTCCGGATGCGGTTAAAAATTAAACATTCTGATCTCTTGTTCATTGTTAAAATTGTAACAGACAAGAATTACATCACTCATAATCTAGCTTGGCACCATCAGAGTTGTATAAAGTACTCAAAACCCATACATGAGTAAAAGTACAAGTGCTCGATCAAAAAGTGACTTGAGTAGAAGTGCTCAATCAAAAAGTGACTCGAGTAGAAGTACTAAAGTATTCAACATTTTTTGTACTTAATATTGCAAGTAGTTTTTTTTAAAATGTTGCTACTCAAGTACTGAAAGTAAAAGTACAAGTACTGTTTTATGTAGTTATTAAAGAAAGAAGTCAAAAGTTTGAACATCATTGTTTTTGATTATTTCAAATGCAGCTTTTATTTATACATACAGTAGCATTTATTTTCGTATGCACTAATACACGTTTTGAGCTTCATGAAATCTGCCATCTACTGTTCTGGCAGTGGTAATTTTTATAATAGTAACGAGTAACTATGCAGCACAAAAAAAAATATTGGAGTAGAAGTATTGAAATCATTGAAAAAATGTAGTGAAGTAAAAGTGGAAGTAGGAGAAAAAAATTCTACTCTAGGAAAGTACAGATACCGCCTTTCGGTACAAGTACAGTAGTGAAGTAGTTCTACTTAGTTACTATACATCTCTGGGCACCATGATTAGCCATTATCTTAGCATTTAGTCTGTGGCCCCTTAAATTCATTGCTTGAGAAGGTCTTTGCTGAGACTCAGATTGTATGTAAGAATCTTTACCCAAGGACAAACGTATTCACCTAATGACAAAAAGGCTGCCCAATAAAATATGTATAAAATATGTATGGGCCTTAAAGGATTCCCCCCCCCCTTCTTCCCAATATTCAGGTGAGCAACCTTAGACATTTGGGAAAAAGGTCAGAAGAAATGTTTTGTCCTTTTAAAAGATTAGTTCATATTGGAATTGTTCATGATGACGTATTTCGGTAGAACGCAAAATCAGTTTGAATGCAAGTTTGAAGTAGCTATAATATTGTTAACTACGTCCACCAATTGTTCCATATTAGTCTTTTGAATTTTGATTTCCTGGTAAAGATACTCAATATTTTCCTTTAAATCTCCAACTTCAGCTTGTAAAGTCTTTATGGAGACAAAATTGACTGCTGAGGTGGGGTTGGCAACCACCAAAGCGTAGTGAAAATGCTAGCAATTGGGAATCCGAGGAATCTTTGGACGTTCATTCTTGGATGTTGGTTGGCTAATAAATGGTTTCCTTGCATGTTCTAGAATGTCTCGCACCCTAGACTGAGCTCTGCTTACATGTGCAATATACCATTCTCGCATCTCCTCCAACTGAAAATAGGGTGTATTGTAATTCCTCTCAATGGATATCTTTGGATCCAAACTCACAAAGATCTTTTGAAACAATCTTCCTTTCCATTAAGAATCCAGGGGCATCTTGCAAAATGATTCCTGAGGAAGGACCGGACTCATTGGGTTCTGTCCTTAACTGGGCACCAAGGATTAGGACGACCCATCCGAGCGCTGCATTTTTGGTATTCATCATCGTCTGTACCAATCAACGACCTGGTTTGGAAGGTCAATTTCCTCCTATTAGATAAAACAGACTGTGTAAATATATATTCTTATCAATTGATATTTTGCAAGATCAATGCAACTATGGAGAAGTGTAACGGATCTTTGTACCCCAGCTGGGCACATCCGCCGAAACTGTCTCCTGTCCTCCAAACGCACCCACAGCCTGCAGAGAAGCCATATCCAGCCCTTAACCCCTCAATCACGAGACAATCCACACAGGTGTTGAGGGTTAACCATGCAGAGCTTAAACTGTTTATTACATTCCAAGACACAGTTTTACATACAGTTAGGGAAACTCCCCTTAGCCTTTCCACAGAAGGGGGGGAAGGGAACATAGACCAACCAATGAGAACTGAACATTTGTACATTTGAAACAAGCAGTCTTAATACACACCCCCTGCGGAGAGATGTCTCCAACTCAGACCATTGTCTGCCATGAATCCACACACTTAGACACAGAAACAGGAGGGGGGGGGGGGATGGGTTGTAACATTACATTACATTAACTCAATGCCATGAGTCAGTTCAGAGGATGAATAAAGGGAAAATAAAATGCAATGTCCCAAACTCATAAGAAAATGACACAAAGGGGTTTACAACCCAGGGACAGGGTGATCCGTCACCCATAGTGACGGCTAGTACCGTCACAAGAAGATTTACTTGTAAAGATCTGTCAAATGAGAGAAAAAAAAAAATCACAATGTCAAATTACAGTGGGTACGGAAAGTTTTCAGACCCCCTTAAATTTTTCACTCTTATATTGCAGCCATTTGCTAAAATCATTTAAGTTCATTCTTCTTCCTCATGAATGTACACATAGCACCCCATACTGACAGAAAAACAATTGTTGACATTGTTGCAGATTTATTAAAAAAAAGAAAAACTGAAATATCACATGGTCCTAAGTATTCAGACCCTTTGCTCAGTATTTAGTAGAAGCCCCCTTTTGATCTAATACAGCCAGGAGTCTTTTTGGGAAAGATGCAACAAGTCTTTCACACCTGGATTTGGGGATCCTCTGCCATTCCTCCTTGCAGATCCTCTCCAGTTCTGTCAGGTTGGATGGTAAACGTTGGTGGACAGCCATTTTTGGGTCTCTCCAGAGATGCTCAATTGGGTTTAAGTCAGGGCTCTGGCTGGGCCATTCAAGAACAGTCACGGAGTTGTTGTGAAGCCACTCCGTTATTTTAGCTGTGTGCTTAGGGTCATTGTCTTGTTGGAAGGTAAACCTTTGGCCCAGTCTGAGGTCCAGAGCACTCTGGAGAAGGTTTTTGTCCAGGATATCCCTGTACTTGGCCGCATTCATCTTTCCCTCGATTGCAACCAGTCGTCCTGTCCCTGCAGCTGAAAAACACCCCCACAGCATGCTGCTGCCACCACCATGCTTCACTGTTGGGACTGTATTGGACAGGTGATGAGCAGTGCCTGGTTTTCTCCACACATACCGCTTAGAATTAAGGCCAAAAAGTTCTATTTTGGTCTCATCAGACCAGAGAATCTTATTTCTCACCATCTTGGAGTCCTTCAGGTGGTTTTTAGCAAACTACATGCAGGCTTTCATGTGTCTTACACTGAGGAGAGGCTTCCGTCGGGCCACTCTGCCATAAAGCCCCAACTGGTGGAGGGCTGCAGTGATGGTTGACTTTCTACAACTTTCTCCTATCTCCTGACTGCATCTCTGGAGCTCAGCCACAGTGATCTTTGGGTTCTTCTTTACCTCTCTCACCAAGGCTCTTCTCCCCCGATAGCTCAGTTTGGCCGGACGGCCAGCTCTAGGAAGGCTTCTGGTCGTCCCAAACGTCTTCCATTTGAGGATTATGGAGGCCACTGTGCTCTTAGGAACCTTAAGTGCAGCAGAAATCTTTTTGTAACCTTGGCCAGATCTGTGCCTTGCCACAATTCTGTCTCTGAGCTCTTCAGGCAGTTCCTTTGACCTCATGATTCTCATTTGCTCTGACATGCATTGTGATCTGGAAGGTCTTATATAGACAGGTGTGTGGCTTTCCTAATCAAGTCCAATCAGTATAATCAAACACAGCTTGACTCAAATGAAGGTGTAGAACCATCTCAAGGATGATCAGAAGAAATGGAAAGCACCTGAGTTAAATATATGAGTGTCACAGCAAAGGGTCTGAATACTTAGGACCATGTGATATTTCAGTTTCTTTTTTAATAAATCTGCAACAATGTCAACAATTCTGTGTTTTTTTGTCAGTATGGGGTGCTATGTGTACATTCATGAGGAAGAAGAATGAACTTAAATGATTTTAGCAAATGGCTGCAATATAACAAAGAGTGAAAAATTTAAGGGGGTCTGAATACTTTCCGTACCCACTGTATATACACATCCTCTGGATATACTTATTCGGTTTCTTCTTCGGCTTCACCTTCCAGTATTCTCAGTTCAGACCTAAGATGAAAAGCACATGATTGACATGAACCCATTTTTCTACAAAATAATTGACAATTATGTAAACCACAGGTGAGATCTTGTCAATTATGTTGCAAGGACCTTTCCAGGAAGAAAGGAAGACATTTCTTTAACTATCTCGAGCAAAATTGTACAGATACACCTTATCCCCTGTCTCATACTCATCCTTGGTGGTTTTGAGATCAGAATAAGTTTGGTTACGGCTTTCAAGATTCTTCTGTGCAAAAGCATGCTGAAGATGTTGACGTAAGCTTTTCCACATACTGATGTGTCGTGGCTGCATTGATCAGGTTATGATCTGATGTGCAATACAGATTATGTGGAAGGACCATTTTACTACCTGTCATTAGTTCAAAGGGTGACATCTTGGTAGCAATGCTTGGTGTGGCTCTAATAGCCATGAGCACTAAAGGCAACTATGTCCCAGTCTTTACCTAATTATTTGATGAATTTAAAGGATGTTGACACCTGACTGGTTATAGCGCTCCAATAGATGCTGGACGATATGCAATGTGCAATTTCTGTTTGACCCCCAACATTTTCCACAGTTTAGACATTACCTCACTTGTTAAGTGCCGGCCTTGATCCGACTCGATCCTTAATGGTAGACCAAATCTGGAAAATACATGGTTAATAAGCAAAGTGGCACATGTTTTGGCAGTGTTATGAGCTGGTAAACACTCAACCCACTTGGTAAAAACACAAGTGACTGTTAACATTTGTTTCCCCTTGATGACTTTGTAACAGGACCTATAAAGTCAATCTGTATTTCGGACCATGGCAATGAGAAACCCTTACTCTGAAGTGGGGTACGATATGTAGGACCTTGAGGTTGGAACTGAGCACAGACCAGACAACCCTGACAGTAAGTTTGGACATCTTTCAACATATGAGGCCAGTAGGCATAATCACATAGGAATTCGTAGGTAACCTGCTGTAGGTGCGTCATGAGGATGTTGTAACATAAGGCCTCTAAATATAGTGGGAACTATCCATTGTTGAAGACCATTCTTACATGTCCTCATTAGTAAACCATCTTGGATGTTAAACTAAGATTTGGTTTTCACAAGTAAATCGGAGGTCTTTTTGGGCATAAACCTCCTCTGATATGTGATTGTTACTAGGATCTTCAATGTGCTTAAAAAAAAATGTCAAGTATAGGATCTTCCTTTTTTCTTTTAATTAGATCCTCACGTGGACTCTACTCCATTGTGCCACATTTGTAGTCTGTGCTCTAGCTCGTTTTCTAGTGACAGCTTCAATGTGTATCAGTCCTAGTAGATGCTCTATGTCTACATTTGCGCCATTGATTGCACCTTGTTTGGTAGGTTGATTGGCTAGATCATCATTACCTTCTTTGTCCATGTTCTGGGTTTTAGAATGACCTTTAGTATTCTTCCAATAAATGGTTAGACCATTACTTTGGACTAATGCATCAATGGCACAGAACAATTTGGCATGTTTTACAGGTTATTAGACCGCAACATGTTATTTCTTTTCCAAGCAGGCAGTCATTCAACAAAACTGTTACGTACATAATTGGAGTCAGTGACTAACAAATTTGGTGATATTATTGCTCTTCAGCAATTTGAACAGTTTTGTATACAGCTGCTAATTCCGCTACTTGGCTGCTTTTAGCACCAATGCTGTATCCCACCAAAACATTTGGGAATTCCCTTGTCCAAGTGATTCAAATACCTACCAGTTTTTTCTCATTCCCTACGGTGGTGTGATCAGCACAACCATCAATATATACACATGGGAGTAAAGGACAGTAATCCTCATCATATGCTTTGTAAGGGGGAAGAGATTTGTTCCTGCAAGAAATCCTCTAATGGCTCCTCTTTATGAGAATGAGCCGCACAATAATGAAGTTCGGCAAGTCCTTAAGCTCCTGGACTCCACTTTGTTTATACTGGACATCAAATGGCCAACCTTGTAAAGATAATGTCCATGCAGTTATTCTGCTTTTGGACAAATTGCCATCTCCGATTTTGTTACTTTGTAAATATTGTAGTGGTTGGTGTGCCATTACCAGAGTTGTATAAAGTACTCAAAACCCATACTTGAGTAAAAGTACAAGTGGTCAATCAAAAAGTGACTTGAGTAGAAGTGCTCGATCAAAAAGTGACTTGAGTAGAAGTACTAAAGTATTAAACATTTTTTGTACTTAAGTATTGCAAGTAGTTTTTTTAAAAAATGTTGCTACTCAAGTACTGAAAGTAAAAGTACCAGTAGTTTTTTAAAAAACATTTGCTACTCAAGTACTGAAAGTAAAAGTACAAGTACTGTGTTATGTAGTTCTTAAAGAAAGAAGTCAAAAGTTATTAAAGTTAAAGTTATTAAAGAAAAGTCAAAAGAAGTCAAAAGTACACATGACATACACTTTTTTTGAGCTTCATGAAACCTGCCATCTACTGTTCTGGCAGTTGTAATTTTTATAATAGTAACGAGTAACTATGCAGCACAAAAAAAAATATCGGAGTAGAAGTATTGAAATCATTGAAAAAATGTAGTGAAGTTAAAGTGGAAGTAGGAGAAAAAAATTCTACTCCAAGATACCGCCTTTCGGTACTTAAGTACAGTAGTGAAGTCGTTCTACTTAGTTACTATACATCTCTGGCTGTTCCAATGATGAATTTCTCACCTTGAATGTAACTTCTAAAGTTTTGAAGGGCTTAGACTGTGGCTAACAAATCTCAGTCATTAAATTTTACCTCTACAGGTGACCGGGACTTGCTGGCATATGCGATGACCTTGTTCAATTTGTCTTGTTTTTGACATAGTACAGCCCTGATACTGAGGTTTACCCCGCTCTGGATATAGGAGACATGGGGTTTGCGTGAGTTTTCTTTTAAGCTCAACCATGGATTGTTCCTGGTCTTCCCCCCCATGTCCATGGTACATCCTTTAGCAATGTCAACAATTGTTTGCTGATTTCTGCATCGTTATCAAACTTTCGTAAATAATTCATCATACCCAAAAATGATCTCAGTTCACTGACATTGGTAGGCGTTTTAGACTTTCACAGCCTCCACTTTCTTCTTTTGAGGATTTAGGCCTTCGGAAGTGACCTCATGTCCCAGGAAGTTTACCTTGGTACAACACCATTGGGCTTTCTGTTATGAAATTTTAACACCTGCCTCTCAACTGATAAAACACATGCCTAATCTCTTGGATATGCTTTTCAAATGAGGTGCTTTTTAACAAAATATCATCCACAGATGTTAAAATTTCCCCTTTCAGTGGCATCAGGCATAGCCTTATGTAAGAACACAGCAAATTCATCAACTGCATTTATATAACCAAACGACATTAGATTCCAAGTAAACTGTTCCTTACCAAAGGTAAATGCTAGTTTATATTGGTCTTCAGGACTTAGGATTGTGCCCAAGGCTATTGGACCATCAAGGTGTGTGGTAAAAATCTTGGCGCCTTGCATTTGTCACAAGCATTGTTCGAAATATGGCACAGGCCAGCCGGACATATACACACGTTTATTGAGCTGTCTGAGATCAGCACATAAACGCCATTGACCATTCGATTTAAGGATACCAAGGATAGGATTATTATAAGAACTGTGCACCGATCTTATAATGCCTCTTGAGATTTCTTATTTCCGCTAGCGAATCATAAGCTAGTGGAAGACTATATTGCTTGACAAACAGGAGGTGCCTCTGGATCAGTCTGAATCTTGGCAATGTGTATGTCTGTTACACCACAATCATAGGAATCATTAGAAAAGATATCCTGATATCCTGACACTCCAGGAGAACTTTAATTTTTGGCGCTGTGAGTCAGAGCATCAGCTAAGGAGATTTCCTGCTGGACCATTTCCAAAAATCCTGGAAAAGCTTCAGGTTGAGCTATTTAATAGGCTTCTTTAAGCCTGTCAGTGAGGTCATGACTTGGCAGACTAGTCTTTCCGATAAACACACTATATTCCTTGGCTTCCTGCTCATTAAGTGGATGATCAAAGCTAAGTGGATGAATCTTCACTTTGTTCGACCATTTGCTCCTAGGTGAGATATTGTTCAGGAATTAGGCCAATGATAACATTTTGAAACCCAAAAGTATAATAATCTGAATCTAAGGCCAGACCAATTACAGTGTCCTCAGACAAAGATAATTCATTTGGAGTACCATTATTAATTTTTTGGGTTTTGGATTGATGGATATTTACGATTGGGATAGGACTTACTGAAATCCCCAGTTGTTGCACCCCATTTGAGAGGCATATTGATGCATTAAGGTTCTTTAATTTTTGGCCTTTTGGTACCTGGATGGGTAATAGAAAATTGGAACCTGGAGGAATGACAGCATTTTGTGGTACTAATACACATACTGCATATGGCAGTATCTCGGATGATCTGAGGGCCTCATTCATTCATGAAAGTACATAAATCCTCTTAATCTAGTCCACAATATAGAATTCACTAAATCCACTTGAATAGCAAACCGGTGTAATATCATTGCCAATGTTCATTTGACACTGTGGCTCTTTGAGTACCAGGAATAAATGAGTGGCTGTTTTACTCCCAATAGAATTGGATAACATTGCATTTTGCAATGATTATACAACTATCAGAGTTATCATCAAATTCATGGACCCAGTTATCTTGAGGGTTTTGATACCCAATTACTTTAGGATCGGCCACTTGTTTTAGTAGATCCCTACTAATGTAACTGTGCTCCTGGCGTAGATCCAGTTTAGCCCTTTTAGTTCTTCCCAGGTCATTAACCTGTAGGGAAAAACATTCACCTTTTCAATTCCTGCTAAGAATTGGGTATGATCACTGAACCCACTAGAGTCAGTATTTTCTGGATGAAGGTGAATGGTCAGATCATCACTTTCCAAGCAACATTTTTAACTCTTTTAGGGGACACACATGGTGTTCTCCTCCTGTCCACCTATGGTTAAGGTGGGTGTTGCTTGTAAGAATGAGATATCTGGAACTTGGGAATTCCTAAAATGGATCTCAATAGAGTCAGTTCTTTCCTCAATCACATGGCAGTTACGCTGACTGTGGTAGGCCTGGGAATGCTCATAGTTAATGGGCATTTTTACTTGGGACCAAATAACCCGATTGATAAAATCTACAATGGGATTCGATCTCTTAAGGAGATCTATGCTAATAATGAAACGATCATAGGGCAAATCAACTATCAGTGTGGGATGGCAAATTTTATTTCCTAAGTTGAGGTTCAACCAAGCTTCTCTGACCTTTAAAGCAGTGCCTGAAACATTTATAAGGTTAGCTTTAAAACTTTTTAGCTTGTATTTCAAAATAAATCCTGGATTTGTTGAAAATATTTCTTAGATAAAATGGTTGCATGGCCACCCGTGTCCAATAAAGCCATTATTTGTGGTAAATTATGCAATTTAACCTCCATGAAAACTTACCGTTAGTTCACTGGTAACGGTCTTTTCTTCCGAGCCTTTCCAGGAAGGCCCAACAAAGATGAGAGGCTCCACCCTACCGGAAACACAATCAATTAAGATTAGTTAAAAGGCCCCACCTTTCCCTCTAGCCCTCAGTTGTAATAGAGTATTTTCCACAACCAATTTTTCGAGGGAAGTGTTGTAATAATTTTTATAGGTATACATCACCTACATTTAGCCATATTTTTCACCCTTTCAACAAGGGCGGGTAGGCGGGCCGTCCTGGAAGGCTCGGAAGAAAAGACCATTACCAGTGAAAGGTAAGTTTTCGCTCCTCGCCTTTCCATGACAGCCCAACAATGAGAGGATAAGAGATCCTTTTTGCCTACCTTAGGGTGGGACCACTGCCTGCAAGACCTTCCGGCCAAAGGCTAGGTCTTGTTGAGACAGTATGTCAATACGGTAATGCTTCAGGAAAGTGTCATGACTAGACCAGGTGGCTGCAGTGCAAATTTGTTCCCATGAAGCTCCAGCCTTCTCTGCCCAGGATGTGGCAATGGCTCTTGAGTGCGCTTTTACCTTAGTTGGAGCAGGAAGTCCTAATGTCTCATAAGAGGTGGTAACTGCTTGTCTAATCCACGTGGCCAATGAAGGCTTAGAAGCCTGCAATCCCTTCCTAGGCCCTGAATGAAGAACTAGGAGATGGTTTGATCTCCTGAAGGTTTTTGTTCTCTCTTAAATAGGTGAGAAAAGTTCTTCTCACATCTATACAGTGGAATTCCCTTTATTATTTTTTGGTTTGTCACAAAAAGGCAGATTTATCTCCTGAGTTCTATGGAACGAGGATGCTACCTTGGGTAAATACAGAGGATCTGGTTTTAGAACGATCCTATCTGGGAAGACCACCATAAAATGTTCTTTAATAGAAAGCTTGTAGATCACCGATTCCTCTTGCTGTAGTGATGGCTAACAGGAAAGCTACTTTTAAAAGACAAAAATTTAAATGAGATTTCCTTTATAGGTTCAAAGGGATCCTTAGATAACGCCTCTAAGACCCTATTCAGGTCCAAAGGAGGGAAACTGACTTTAGTAATAGGGGTAAACCTATTCCTAAGGCAAAAAATAGTGCAGCGCTATCCAATATGGCGTAACCCATATATCAAAGTGAAGTATTCAATGACATAAGATACACAGTGAACAAAAGTCCATAAAATGTGTTCCAAAAATTAATAGGTGGTAATAAAAGTCCCAGAGAGGTGATGATAGACCCGAAGACTTGAATCCAGAAATGGAGGCAGGAGTGCACCTGTGGAATATAAGTAGCAAAATGGCAGCTTACCAGAAGCTCAGGCCTCCAACTTAATGGAACGGCCGCATACGCAAAAGCAATGATTCCAATGGATCACCTCCAAAAGCCAGGTATATTCCTCTACATCATATAGGAACTCCACACATGGTATAAATCCGTCACCAACAGTCACCTCTCCTAAGGTCTGTAGTGTGTCTAGGACAAGTGAGGTGAGAGCGCTCCGGGGGGCCTCGTCTGGTTCGGAAGTGTGGAGGCTCCTGAAGGAGGGAGGAGAGGTGACTGTTGGTGACGGATTTACGATACCATGTGTTGAGTTCCTATATGATATAGAGGAATATTCCTGGTTACCTGGCTTTTGGAGAAGATCCATTGGAATCATTGCTTTAGCGTATGCGGCCGTTCCATTAAGTTGGAGGCCTGAGCTTCTGGTAAGCTGCCATTTTGCTACTTATATTCCACGGGTGCACTCCTGCCTCCATTTCTGGATTTAAGTCTTCGGGTCTATCATCACCTCTCTGGGACTTTTATTACCACCTATTAATTTTTGGAACACATTTTATGGACTTTTGTTCACTGTGTATCTTATGTCATTGAATACTTCACTTTGATATATGGGTTACACCATATTAGATAGCGCTGCACTATTTTTTGCCTTATATTGTCGATCTTACTATTGATCAAGTGTTTTTCAGCTGCTTTCACATTTATTCACTTTTTGCTTACTAGTTTATTCACTGTTAGCGCAGGATTTTTTGTGTTTTATTAATCCTATTCCTAGCCAACAAAAATCTTAACGGCTCTTTTGCCAGACTAGTGTCCAAAAATACCGAAAGAGCCGCTATCTGTACCTTAAGGGTGTTAACCGCCACACCCTTATCTACTCCATCTTGTAAAAATTCCAGAATAATGGGAGTAGAGGTAGAAGCAAAACCCTTTTGCCTCTGCCAGGCACAGAATTTTTTCCATATTTTTAAATAAATCTTTCTAGTGACTGGTTTTCTGCTCAGTAAGATTGTATCTACCACTCTATCTGAGCATCCCTTTTCTTTAAGCAATTGGCATTCAGTAGCCAGGCTGTCAATTGGAAGAAGCCTGGATCCTGACACTGAACAGGTCCCTGAGACAGAAGGTCTGGGAAAACGGAGATGCCAAGGGCAAGCCACCGACATGGCTTTTAGGAATGGGAACCTTGGTCTTTTGGGCCACCATGGAGCAATCAGGATTAGATTTAGATCCTGAGACCTGCTCAACTTCTGGAGCACTCTGGGAATTAGCATCAGAGGGGGAGGGGGGAGGCATAGGCCAGATCGAACTGCCATGGCTGAGCTAGAGCATCCAGTCCAGCCATCTCTTATGTCGTGGTCATGGAGAAAAAATTCACTTTTGTTCTGGGCTGAGGCAAATAGATCTATCTCTGGTTGTCCAAACCTCTCTACTAATAACTGGAAGATTTTGGGATTCAGTTCCCACTCCCCCTCTTTGATGCAGTGGTGGCTGAGGAAATCTGCCTGCAGATTGTCCTTCCCCTTGATGTGGACCGCTACTAGGGAAATTAACCTCCCTTCGATCCACCCCAAGATGTCTTGGGTCAGGGTAAGAAGTGACCTTGATCTGGTTCCACCCTGTCAATTCAAGTAGGCTACAGTCGTGGTGTTGTCTGATAATACTAAAACTTCTCTGTTAGATATGAATTTCCTGAATGCTTTCAAAGCTTTCCCGACCGCCTTCAGTTCTCTGAAGTTGGACGAGGCCTGAGCTGTTTTTTGCCCCAAATCCCCTAGGCCTGCGCCCCTTCTAGGTGTGCTCCCCAGCCTCTGGTACTGGCATCTGTGGTGACCCTTACTGGGTCCCATTGACCCCAAGGTCTGCCCTCTGCTAGGTTGTCCTGATTGGTCCACCACTCCAGAGAGTTCTGGATCTGTGGAGAGAAGCTGACCATTTCGTCTAGGGATATTATTTTGTCCCAGGACGACAGATGGAAGAACAAGAGTTCTTTTGCGTGGAGTTGAGCCCACACAATGGTTGGGATGCTGGCTGACATGAGGCCTAAGAACTTTAGAATTTTTCTCCTGGTACAGGATTGAGCATTCTTTAGGTCTAAGACTTTTGAAACTATTTGTTCCCTCTCGTCTTTGGGAAGAAAAAGTCTGACACAGAGTCCACTTGAAATCCTAGGAAGGTTTGTACTTGAGTCGACACCAGGGAGGATTTTTCCCCAATTTATAAGCCAACCTAGCTTCTGTAGGTAGGCTACTACTTGCTGGGTGTCTTATCTTTATTTGCGCCTCTGATCTTGCAAAGATCAGCAAGTCGTCCAGGTAAGGGATCAGGGCTATCCCCTGGTTGTGTAAGTGAGCCACTGGCTCCGCTATGATCTTGGTAAAGATTCTTGGACTTGATAGGCCAAATGGTAGTGTTCTGAACTGCCAATGGGAAGTCCCTGCATTTGTCACTATTGCAAACCTCAGAAATGGCTAGATGGTCCTGGTGAATAGGAACATGCAGGTATGCATCCATGAGGTCCACAGTGGTCATGAACACATCTTTCAGTAGATTTTTTCTTACTGAGTAGATGGTTTCCATAGTGAATTTTTTTGTAGAGAAGGAACTTAAGATTTCTCAGGTTTATTATCAGGCAATGTTTTCCTGAGGGTTTTGGTACCATGAAAACGTGAGAATAAAACCCCTGGAAAGCCTGATCCTTTGGCACTGGGATGATTACTTGCTGTTCTGCCAGCTCCTGAATCCCTAATAAGGCTTGCCCTTTTGCAGTTTTTTCGGGGATGTAAGGATCATTGTTGGAGGGGTTATTGATACAAATTCTAGTTTGTAGCCCTCCAAGGTACTGAGGATGTATGGGGAGACTCATTTCTTCCCGACTGGGAAAAAATTGACTTCGTCTGCCCCCCACTTTGATTTTTGAGTCATTTCTTATTCCTTGTGATTGAGGTGGAAGGGAAGGAGGAATTGTTCCTTGATCAGTTTTTTGTGGGTTCCCTTTTCTTTGCTGCTTTTTATCCCGGGGCCACGAAAACATTTCCTACTAGTCTCCTTAGGCTTAGTGGGAAATTTAATTCCTTTTTCTGAAGATCTGGAAAGGACTTCGTCTAACCCTGCACCAAACATCGGCTGCAGGTGCCAAATCAGACCTTTCAGCAGAAGACTGGGTGGGAGACAATGTGAAGGAACTGGAGGCACCGTCAGCAATCCAATCTATCGCCTGTACTTGTTCTGGCCTCAACATTGTAGAGGCACATTAGGCCCTGCCAAATACTGCTGCAGGTTCTGCACCTCACCCCACTGCAAATCTACAAAAACCTGGCCGTCCCTCTAAACTTTCAGCTCATACAAGGAGAAGACTGATCAGAGATGCAGCCAAGTTGCCCATGATCACTCTGGATGAACTGCAGAGATCTACAACTAAGGTGGGAGACTCTGTCCATAGGACAACAATCAGTCATATACTGCACAAATCTGGCCTATATGTAAGAGTGGCAAGAAGAAAGCCATTTCCTAAAGATATCCATAAAAAGTGTAGTTTATAGTTTGCCACAAGCCACCTGGGAGACACAAACATGTGGAAGAAGGTGCTCTGGTCAGATGAAACCAAAATCGTAATTTTTTGGCAACAATGCAAAATGTTATGCAAGAATATTTAATAATATCTCGCGCTCGTACTTCATTATCTCAGAATATTTATACTGCTCTGAATATAGCAGTGTCTATGGTTAATAAGCAAAGATCTGTGCGGAAGGAGAATCTCCACTTATTCCATAAATCAATATGTCGTGAATTCTTTTTAATTGATTAATTTCTTTTTAAAAGCATATACCAATCTTAGTGAGTACAGTCTACAGTATGGAATATATATAAAAATATTTATTCACAAGACATGTAATCACAATATATGATCAAACAGGAAGTGACACAAAGATAACTACATAAAATACTAACTTCAAACAATTAATGCAATGTGATGTTTAGCTCAATAATGAAAGTGAAACTGAAACAAAGTGAAAGCAAAACGAAAGCAAGATTACCATTTCTCCAGGTATAGCATAAACCATATGTGTTCTATATAAACAGACCACAATTGTCTGCGAATCACATAGCCGAAAGTCATTCCACTGCAGATGGAGTGAGAATAAGCCATGCAAAACGGAAGACTAAAATTGCAAATAATGCACTAAATCTGATATTAATAAAATGTATGAAAACAAAAATCAACTTTTTAGAGAAAAATCTACTATGGTTTATACGGCTGGGATTGTAATCTTATTACCCTTAAATATGCAATATAAAACATAAGGAAGGAAATAAACAATTGTTGAATAAAATCAAACATAGAAAGGCATATTTACCACACTTAAGATGGCCGCTAGCTTCAAATGGTCGTTACCAGAGTCCTAAGATGGATGCCAGTGAGGGAGGAGTTTCGTTTGGCGTCCCTCAAAGTTTCAGATGAATGATGGAGCAAGATGGAGTATGTCTGGATGAGTCTATAGATGGATGTAGTAGTGTGTGTGATGTATGTGTATTGTATGATGGGCAGTGTAATGTGTGTCCTGTCTCATCTGGGTTCTTTTATATGGTATGAACAAAGGGCTATAAAAATTACAATAAGTTAAACCCAGAGGGATGAAACATTATCCCCATTGGTTGGGATATTCTATACCTTAACTGGTGAGATCAGAGCCACACCTCTCCTGATAATTCAATGTTCGTATAATAAAGTTAAAGGATGATTTCTCTATATGTAAGAGTAATCACAAAACACAACATAAAACTTTGTCCATACTCCCAGTACATACATAAATGTCCATCTGTATCTCCATCATTCACCTTGGCAAGTAATGCCATTTCAATAATTATATTTTTAATACAATATAATATTTCTACATGGGAAATATCTAATACCCCAAAACTGCATTTGGTATTTCGTCTATAGAGGGCAGTATCGTACCGTTCATTAGATTTTGTAGTTAACAATAATTACCACTATTCTTATCTGATGATCTTTGACCTGTTGGCTAGTGAAAGTCCATTATTTGACCATGCCATAGGCTGTCAGACATAGCGTCTAGGACTGGTATTTATGATACCTTTGAACACTTAAAACACAAACTTCTCTGAAATAAGGTAGTGACAAGATACATATGTTCTTACACTTAAAAAAAATGTTCTAAGTAAGATTACTACTGTAAGAATATAAACCCAAAATGTGATATAACATTCCTAAATATATATGTATATGCCTTACTTAATATAATGACATAATTATGGCTAATATCTTCTCACACATAATGACGTATCTTTTAAAACTTAGTTTAAATGCACCTATTGTTCATCATTAAAATACAGACAATTAAGGAGATATCACCCCCTTAACATAGCGTCAGGCTGACTGAGTCTTATCTAAAAGAACGTCAGTTTTCCACTTATTTATGCCCAAAAGAAAACAGACATCTGCTGAAAGTATAAGACCCTATTGTAAGAGAAATTTTACAACAAAACATATGAACTTTCTTTCACCTTAAAACAAGATGGACGCTGCACCATTCAGAATCTTGTATGCATAAGATGAAATATACTTGGCTTTTTAAATCCATTTTTTTCCCTATTATATTAATCACCCCCAATAATCCCGACAGTTACGTTTGGCGTAAAAGCAACAGCTCATCACCCTGAACACACCATCCCCATTGTCAAACATGGTGGTGGCAGCTTCATGGTTTGGGCCCGATTTTCTTCAGCAGGGACAGCGAAGATTGTTAAAATTGATGGGAAAATGGATGGAGCCAAATACAGGACCATTCTGGAAGAAAACCTGATGGAGACTGCAAAAGACCTGAGACTGGGACGGAGATTTGTCTTCCAACAAGACAATGATCCAAAAAGCAAAATCTACAATGGAATGGTTCACAAATAAACATATCCAGGTGTTAGAATGGCCAAGTCAAAGTCCAGACCTGAATCCAATCTAGAATCTGTGGAAAGAACTGAAAACTGCTTTTCACAAACGCTCTCCATCCAACCTCACTGAGCTCGAGCTGTTTTGCAAGGAGGAATGGGCAAAGATTTCAGTCTCTTGATGTGCAAAACTGATAGAGACTTACCACTGTATTCGCAGCAAAAGGTGGCGCTACAAAGTATAACTTAAGGGGGCTGAATAATTTTGCACGCCCAATTTTTCAGTTTTTTATTTGTTAAAAAAGTTTGAAATATCCAATAAATTTCGTTCCACTTCATGATTGTGTCCCACTTGTTGATTCTTCACAAAATGTTTTTTTTCTTATTGAAATATGGCAAAAAGTCGCACAGTTCAAGGGGGCCGAATACTTTCTCAAGGCACTATATATATATATATATATATATATATATATATATATATATATATATATACACACACACACACACACACACATCCATACATATACACACACATACATATACACACACATACATATCCACACACATACATAAATCCACACACACATACATAAATCCACACACACATACATAAATCCACACACACATACATAAATCCACACACACATACATAAATCCACACACACATACATAAATCCACACACACATACATAAATCCACACACACATACATAAATCCACACACACATACATAAATCCACACACACATACATAAATCCACACACACATACATAAATCCACACACACATACATAAATCCACACACATACATAAATCCACACACATACATAAATCCACACACACACACACACACATACACACTGTAGCAATTGAATTGCCTGTAGGAAAGAAAAATATATACTTTACCAAGCTTAGTCTTGTTGCCTGGGATGTCCCGTTTGTGTAGCCTCAGCTTCAAATGTCTCCCATCAGCTTCAGAACCTCATCAGAACACCTACCTCCCTTCATGGTCTGTTCCATTCTCCCATCCCTTCTAAAACTAAACATATATCCTATGGGAATGTGGGCGTGGATTTTGTTTTCCATTTGAAAAATACCTCAAAAAAACGGGTCTTATTCGCTAAATTTCTATAACTCTGAAGATCAATAGGGTGCACTGTTGGCCTACATACAAGTTTGGGAAATTGAATTTCATTATTTTCTCAAAGATAACCTTTTGACCCAAGTCTAGGAAAGAAACCTAAAACTCATGGGGGGGGGATATCTTCATGCCACTATCCTGTCAAGAATAGTATCTGGCTTGTAGGATAACATTCCTGCATAAACATTCCTATAAGTGAAGCAATTTAAGTGGAATTAGTGCTTCGCTTTTTACACACAAAAACAAAACAAAAAGTATACAATACATTCCTAGAACTTTGTTGCTTCACATAATCTAATGACAATGATAATATTGTTGCAAAAACAATTACTACAAATAATGTTTCCTCAATCATATTTTAAATGAGGCCTAATATAAAAATATACTGATCTATTGTACATGGTGGAAAAACTCAGACAAGACTAGAATGACATCACCCTCATTAGAACCTGGTGCCATCATGGCTGGGCCTTATCTTTAGTGAGATGTCAGGATCCTAATTATTTATGGCTTGAAAAAGTCTTTGCTGAGACTTCAAAACTGTCTGTAAAGAAATCTTACTCAGACAATGGACTTATTCACCTCATGACAAAATGGCTGCTAGGCTGCCCAATATAATAATGTAAGAATATTTAATAATAATATCTTGCACTCGTACTTCATTATGTCAGAAATTTATACTGCTCTGAATATAACAGTGTCTATGGTTAATAAGCAAAGATCTATAAGGAGAATCTTCACCTATTGCCACAAATCAATATGTCGAGAATTTTTTGATTAATTTCTTTTTAAAAGCATATACCAATCTTAGTGAGTACAGTCTACAGTATGGAATATATAATATTTATTCTCAAGACATGTAATCACAATATATGATCAAAGAAACGACACAAAAAGATAACTACAGAAAAAATACTAACTTCAAACAATTAATGCAATGTGATGTTTAGCTCAATAATGAAAGTGAAACTGAAACAAAGTGAAAGCAAAACGAAAGCAAGATTACCATTTCTTCCCAGGTATAGCATAAGCCATAGGTAAGTGTTCTATATAACAGACCACAATTGTCTGCGAATCACACGGCCGAAAGTCATTCCACTGCAGATGGAGTGAGAATAAGTCATGCAAAACGGAAGACTTAAAATTGCAAATAATGCACTAAATCTGATAATAAAAAGGTATAAAAACAAAAATCAGCTTTTATATACGGCTGGGATTGTAATCTTATTACCCTTAAATATGCAATATAAAACATATAAGGACATAAACAATTGTTGAATAAACTCAAATAATATAGCAAAGTTATATTTACCACACTTAAGATGGCAGCTAGCTTCAAATGGTCGTTACCAGAGCCCTAAGATGGATGCCAGTGAGGGAGGAGTTTCGTTTAGCGTCCCTCAAAGTTTCAGATGAATGATGGAGTATGTCTTGATGAGTCTATAGATGGACGTAGTAGCGTGCGTGATGTAAGTGTAAGGTGTGTTGTCAGTAGTGTTGTGTAATGTGATGTGTCCTCTCTCATATCTGGGCTGTTCTTTTACATGGTATGAACAAAGGGCTATAAAAATTACCATAAGTTAAACCCAGAGGGATGAAACATTATCCTCATTGGTCGGAATATTCTATACCTTAACTGGTGAGATCATAGACACACCTCTCCTGATAATTAACCCAATGTATGTATAATAAAATTAAAGGATGATTTCTCTATATGTAAGAGTAAGCATAACACCACATAAAACTTTGTCCATACTCCCAGTACATACGTAAATGTCCATCTGTATCTCCATCATTCACCTTGGCAAGTAATGCCATTTCAATAATAATTATTTTTAATACAATATAATATTTCTATATGGGAATATCTGAATAATCCCAAAACTGCATTTGGTATTTTGTCTATAGAGGGCAGTATGGTACCGTTTATTAAATTCAGTGTATTTAGACTAATTATAAGATATCCTTATCTGATGATCTTTGACTTGTTGGCTAGTGAAAAGCCATTACTTATTTGACCATGCCATAGGCTGTCAGACATCTCGTCAGGTCTGTAATATTTACGATACCTAAAACACTTGGACACAAACTTCTCTGAAATGAGGCATTTAGTGACGAGATACATATGCTCTTACACTTAATAGAAAGAATTCTAAATAAGATTACTACTGTAAGAATAAAAACCCAAAATATAATATAACATTCCTAAATATATATGTATATGCCTTACATAATATAATGACATAATTATGGCTAATATCTTCACACACAATGATGTATCTTTAAAACTTATATAGTTCATCTTTAAATGTCTGCTAGAGTATACTGGGGTATTGTCCATTGTTAAATACATAGACAGACTGGCACTACCATTATATCTTATCTGAAAGGTGTCTATGTAAATCTTATTTACGATCTTACAGATACAAAGACCTCTGTTGAAATTATAAGACCCTCTTGTAAGCTTGTAAGAGATTTTGTTTAACAAGTACACATGAACTCTCCTTCACCTTAAAAACAAGATGGACGCTGTACCATTCAGAATCTTATATGCATAATATGAAATATACATGGCTTTTTTAAATCCATTTTTTTTTATACATTAGTTAATTACCTATTATTTTAACAATCACCCCCAATAATCCTGACAATAATATGTATAAGATAATATGTATGGGCTTTATACGACTCCTTTTTAGCCCCCAATACTGACAAAAGATCCCCAGAAAATGGTAACCCACACAGCTTGGTTTTAGAGGCTGAGTCTCCAGCCCAAGTTTTCAAACAAATTGCACACCTGGCAGAATTGCCCAATGCTCAGGATCTAGCAGACATTTTTATTGATTCCGCCGAAGCATCGACCATGTATTTGACCACCTTAGGCAGTAGCGGAAAAAACTAATAAGTCCTTCCAGGGTGTCCCAGCTTCCACATGGGTTCCATTAGCTGTTCCAATCAGCACTCCAATATCCTAGCAACCCCCGTGGAAGCCATAACTGGTTTAAAGCTAGACTAGGCAGAGTCCCAAGCCTTCTTAAGGAGTGAATCTGCCCTTTTGTGCATAGTATCCTTTAAACCGCCCATGTCTTCAAAAGCTAGGTCTGTGCAGCGAGACACTTGGGAAAAAGCTGCATCAACCTTAGACCTTTTATTCCAGACTTGAGACTCCTTGTCCTCAAAAGGGAACCTGTTAGTGATTTGGTCATTCCCATCCTCACTATAGTTAAGTCTAATCTGTTCTATGTAAGAGCGGAGCCTCCGGGAGTGTCCTTTGCCACTGGAATAAATAAGTAGTCTGCGTGTGGTACAAAGGACTTCGTCTGTTTAATACATATCCAGAGATCTTTATACAAAATACAGGATGCACAGTAAAAGGGGGGGGTGTCTAGGGTACATTCCTTATAAGGGGGTATAAACCAATCAATTTCGAGCTATAGGAAACACTCCATTTACAGGCATTATCGTATTCAGTAGATTCTATTGGTTAATAAAGAAAGCTTAGACATTTCTGATCTCATCCTCATAAAGAGGAACTAAACTAGAAGGCAACGGTATTCTACAGGAAACATGATAGTATAATTAGAACATGCTATTATGTGTCAATTGCGAGATACGTGCAGAATGGAGTTTAAAACACAGATCTACAAAATGGATACTAAATGGATACTAAAGATGGAGCATGTCCCACGCTCCTACAATCCCCTCTAAAAAATTATAATCTTATTTACATGATTGTTTCCTATCATCTTTATGGTGTCAGAGGACACAAGGTCTCCCTGGAAAAAGACAGCAGGTTGGACAATGTCCTTAGTATAATTAAAAAAAGGACCTAATCCTGCCCACCTAAATGGTAGACTTAGCTTTCTTGGCTTTATAGAACTTTATATATTCCTGATAATCAAGAGGAGTTTGAGTCTGTTGTAACAGCACACCTTGTTCAGTTGTTAAAAATGTGTCAACATTCTCAGTATCTCTCTTAAAATACAAACTTACATAAGATCCCCCTCTGCTAGCTGAGTCTGGATTCTTTGTGGTTTTAGCAATTAGGCACATAAGTTTAAAGCGTGCATATAAAAATAGAAAAAGTAAAATCACAATCATCATAGCAATGTCCTTTAACCAGGAAAACACTCCTCCAAAACCAAAGCCCCCCATACTTGCAAAGGGGCCCCAGTTTTTTAGCAATGTTGCGGGCCTCTTCTTGCGATTTATTATCTTTCTGTGTTGGGCAATTATGTCAGTGATTTGGCACTTCCAAAGTGGTATTGTATATCCAAGTGCAACACTCATAGTCTTCAGTGTGTTCACAGAGACCAGTCAGTGATGCACTCATGCTCTCTATAGCTAGATCATGTAATTCTAACTTCTTCCTAATAGCCCTTTGTTCAAAATTTAGCAATTTAATATCATCTGAATTCTTTTACACGATCTCAATGATCCTAGAATAATTTAATTTTTTCATCATATCTATTGTGCATCCTGTCCAGGAATGGAGCCAGGCCCAAGCCTGATCTCCCTGGCTGAACAGATCTCGTTTGATTCTATGTCTTAAGGGATATCTTGAATGTGTACTTGCTTCAAGCATGTGCCCATTTTTGTCATTATCCACAACTCCCATAATTGGGATCACTGATGCTAAGTAGCACCACCCCAAGACACGGAGGGGGACCCAGGGATAACATTCCTTCCCACATCATACATATATACTTTGTCCCAGTGAAAACGGTCTTTGGGCAATATATTCTTGTAGGAATTTACTCTGTTGCGACCACCAGCTGGTCAAATATTCTTTGTATGTCTCGGGAGAAATTCTGGTAATTACTCTAATAGTCTTATTTAAACTAGGGCTTGATATGTCAAACATAGAACATGATTTTCCCAATGGAACTATGCAGGAAGTAATATTAAAAATTTACTTTTTGCAAATGGAAGGGTTAACACGTGTGTTATTTCCCAGGCTGAAACACCAGTCTGGGAAATGGCTCCTACCATCTACAGGGAAGGTGATATTATTATTACTTGATACATTGGTTAAAGTGGCAGAGGTTTCTTTAAGAAACTGGGTGATATTCAAAGGGAGAGCAATAAGAGGGATGCGGGCTGTTTCAGGGTGGAGTTTGCTATATATCCAACATTTCTCAAAACCTGACTTCCTTGCATAAGCATATTTAAATTTTGTTAATAGCATTTCACTATGAAAAGTGGGTGGATTCTCATCTACACCATTCTCAATACTCAAGTCTCTCTTTGTTCTGTTATGTATTTCATATGAAGGGTATGGTCTGCATATACTTATGATACCCAAGTCCTCAGGATGGTAGATACAGTTAGTAACAGTCCATACAAGGGAAAACACAAAATGAAGTCAGGAGTATCAGCAGCCATAGTTTGCCTGAGTCCGGTGAAATTAGAAAAGTCATTTTCTACAGGGTCTGGGGAGGTCTTGCCCCCGTCAGTACCCCCTTTTCTTGACTGTCCTGTTCAAGGTCAGGGCGGTCTGCCCCCGTTAGTACCTCCTTTCTTGCTTCTGGATCCTCCGGCTCAGGTCCTCTCCGCACCAACTTCACTCTAGTGGCATGGATCCAAGTAGGGCTGTGTTCGGTCCTGGTAACTGCTACCATGGTGGTCTCAGGGGCCGTAGGCGAAATCCTGTTTCTTTCCTTTGGGCAGCAGCTTCATCACCACCACGTCGCCTTCTCTGAAAGGATGGGTATTTTCCTGTAAAGAGAAAAGAAAGGTGCGAGGAACTTTTCGTTGCACTTGATTCGAAGTTTCAATTACTCTTTTCTGAATTTGTCTTTATTTGCTATTCATTCTTTCCATTATACCTGAACTCTGCGGATAATCTATTTTCAAGATTTTAACTAGTTCCTGGCATATTTTTGATATGAAAGCTAGAGCATTATTAGAATTCAAAGCAGGCACCCCCATGCAGGAATTATCTCCTGATTGAGAATGCGTGCCACCGTGTGGGCATCTCCCTTTTTGTGGTCCTAAAAGCTTCCACTCATCTGCTGAAGACTCACTATTTGACAAACACAAAAAAAAAAAAAAAACTTTTCTTCCCTACTTTGGGCCTATATGTGAAATCTATTTGTAGATGTGTGAATGGGTTTGATGGGTATTGGAGATGCTCATGTTTGGCCTTATAGGTTTGGATTGTTTGTTCCTAATATAGGTGATGCATCTAGCAACATATGCTTGCACTAAACTGTCAGTAATACTTCATATGTTCTTTCCCACCCCATGTCCTATTCCATAATACTAGGCAATAAACAGTGGGGCGCTAGCTGCGGGGATACACACAAGAGCTCCCCTCTTTTGGAAAAAGGCTACTCTCAACTTTTCCTAAAACCTCACCCAAGTCCTTAAAACCTGTTCTGTAGCATGCGTTTGTAGCTCTAATAATGTAAGATCTTTAGGCCTGGAGCAGGATATTAACTACAAAAACATCTTCTGCTCCTTCTATGGCTGCCTATATATCATGTTGTGGTGTAACACACCCTTTAATACCAGTAGCCCATTTAAAACTAGGGCCTACCTAAGGCAAATGATGTAGCCATCCCTATTACCATCTCACAAGATGCTATGTGCTATGTTCGGAGTCACTTCAGGCATACCTTTAGACCTGGATTGCGACCATCTTTGGACAAAAACTATAGGGCAAAGTTTACCACCATACTCCTGGGCAAGTACACCTGTCATGGTCTTACAATTGTCCCTTGCATAAACACAAAACATTTTTCCATGATTTGGGAGGCCCAGTGCAGGCGCTACAATCAAAGCATTTTCCAGATATATAAAACGCAGTTAACATTTCTTGTGACATTTCTGGACCTGTGGTTTGTCTCAAAATGTTCTGATAGGAGCAGTCCGGATCAATAACAATCAATGATCCTGTGGGCGGACAAGACCCACTGTGGGCTGGCAAGACCCACTTCTTATGTGACTGACTCTACCATCACCCTCTGTGAGAACAAAACCAAGGTAAACACTTTCCTGACACCACTGTCCTAATTCCTGTGACACTGTGTCCACATACATGTACATTTCTCAATAAACTCACTCGCTCTGACTGGCCTCCACAGAGTGACTACATGTCATCCACATATTGTAGCGGGACTTACGCATGAGCAGGTGTCCATCCCCTCTTGCATGGTCTGGAGAACTATAGAGCGGACAACCAAACTGTCTACTTAGCCCTAAGGCATTTCTACACCAGGTCAGTTACCTGGACTGAAAAACAAGAAACAAAGATGGCTGTGTCTCCTCGTCCAATAGGACGCTTAAAAAAAAAAACACATTACTTAAACCAATCACTGTAAAGTGGGTAGCATCGGATGGTATGGCTGTCAGTAGAGATGGCACATCAGATACCACTTGCATGCTATGATCAGATAAAGAATTAAAATTTTGGCTTAGTGCCACTCTAACAGAATCTGGCCAGAGGTTCCCCTCTTTCAATAGAGGATACCCATAAAATATAGTTTAAAAACTATCAGATAAAAAGTTAGTTAATCTGATTTGAAAAACTTTTGGCTCGATGCCAACAGGGTCCAATAGTCACACTAATTGCGATAACTCTGTCCAAAAATAAATTCCATAACTATAACAGGTAAAGATATGACATTTGAACGCTTTCTTGGCAAGTAGACAATTTTCAAAATTTTGCAGGAAGGCTCCCCTTCACATAGACCTTTTGCAAAATATTTTTCATTATCTATAATTCTATAAAAAATAACTTCAAAATATCCTGCCGACAATGGCAATTTATGTTTTGCCTAATAAAATAGTGTTTTTATTCACTATTATTACTGTTCACAGAGGTTGCTATGCTTTATACACAATGTATAAATGGCAAAACTCCCAAAAAACTTCTATAAAAATTGTATATGTGTGGGAATGCTAGGACGATTTGGCCTACAACTGTTCTGAATTAGGAACTAGCTGCATTTTCAGACGTGACCCCCCCTCTTTTCCCCTCGCGTAAGGAAATATACTAGTTTTAAATGTATCTGACACTAACATTTTCTGCTCGTCTGACATTACGAAGAAAACTACACCTGCCTTGGAGAATGAAACCGTGGGGTGCAGGTGTGGTCAGGGGTATTTGTAAGGTAATATTGTAGGGGGGCCTATGTTGAAAATGTCCTACTCCGATTTGCCTCTTCTGATAAGTCCCTTGGAAATGCGCGCTGACAGGCTGTTTTTCTTTAGACAGATAAAAAAAAAAAACAGCTGCATCGCTCTGTTATGGCTTTTTCAAAACCTTACAAAGTTTTAGTAGCTTGCTGTTTTACGATTAACATGTACTGTGACTTTAAATTAACGACAAATGTTTGAATTATAAGACTGTGCTATTCAGCAGTGACACTTAACTTAAGCCCAAAACTCCCAAACAGTCTCACCCGTCTTCTGTCTATAGGCAATCGCTGTGGTCTACATCTAGGTGTTTAAAGACTTTCACTTCTAATAGCTCTACGTAGCTTTTTTTTTCCTATTCTATTATACTAATACGGGGCATAAATAAACCAATTCTCCCCACTTTTTCCATGTACTTTATATTACAACTAAACATTTACTAAAAGATTTACTTGTATCCTAATATCTCCAAGGCTGGCCACACATGTCCGGAAAACTCTTTATAGTACAATTTTCTGTTAGATCCACCACAAACCACATAAGAGGTCAAAATTAAACATATTCATTTGTATCCCATTAGGTAGGCATTTGTACTACATAGCTGAAGGTAAATTTCAAGAAAACCGCACTGAAAATTGTAAGAAAATTGTATCATGTATGGCCAGCATCAGACCTAAACCTTCAGTATAATTTCACAAAACCATAAACAAAATATGTCTAAGATTTACACATTCACAAAATCACTTAAATGTATCTGGGTCCTTAGACCCTCTTTATGGTTAAAAACCCTCCTGAAAAGCCATTTGGTGTATGTATATTGAACCTCAATTTTTTTTTTTTTTTTTTTTTTTTTACTCTGAATGACCCCTCTTGGAACCACCAAAAAAACACATTTTCAGAGTCTTGACTGATACTCCCAGGTATAGTGGCTACCAAGGTTTTCCTACCATTATAAACAAATACACATAATAAACATTTATCTTGATTTGTCTGATAACCTACGATCGGTCAGTCAATTAGTCAATTTTTACAGTAATAATGAGACTGTCGCTATCAGAAACAGTGTGTTACATTAAAAGTCCGCAGGCGCAATTTTTACAAGTCGTATATAATTAGATACAGTTTCCATATACGTCAAACCAGTAATCGTGCAAATAATTTCCTCTTATTAGACATAAAAGTAAATGAACTTCAATCTCTACACAAGTGACAAAACAGTTCATTTAACTTACCAAACTGAAGCTCCATGTCACACAGATTATCTTATACTTTAAATCTTACAGCTCTATGCGATAGAGAGATGTAAGCAAGAAAAGGGGTAGTTTCCTTACACAGAACAGATTGACATCTATTCACTAAAGGAACAGGGTTTTCCTAAAACCCCCTGGGCTTCCCTGAAACCCAAAGAAAAAACTGTCTTTGTTGAAGACAGCTTCAACGCCACCCAGAGACGTTTTATTTGTCCCTCCCAGAGGAACGGGATTCTTCCTGAGAAAAAATCCCCTGGGCTTCCCAGAAGCCCCGGATATTGTATTTCCCTAAGAAAATTCCTGTGTCTCCCAGAGACACTGTCCCGATACGTTCCCAGAACGTATTCAGGTTCAACAGACTAACATGTAATATCTTTCCCTGAAAAATATTCTGGCTTCTCTGAAGCCTCTAATATATATATATATATATATATATATATATATATATACATATATATATATACATATATATATATACACACACACACACACACACACACACACACACACACACACATGCAAGCAGACAAACCCAGAGCGTCTCTCAGAGCCGCTCTATATCCAACACGCTCCATGAGCGTTTGGTGTATGGTTCAGAGATCGGAACCAGGGCCAAAGTCCAAGTCCCCCAGACAGGTAAACAGATGAAATAAAATCTCCTTACCCAGTACCAGTGATCCTTGGACCTGTGATAAAAGAAAAAGAGAGAGAGCGCTCTAAGTGCAGACAGTCTTTATTAATAACAAGGCATAGGTGATATAAACTCACTAGAAACCAAAGTCATCGAGCTGTGTCAAGTCATGGACATCAGGAATTCCTCTGGGAGGTGCCAGAATTCCTGATGTCCATGACTTGACACAGCTCGATGACTTTGGTTTCTAGTGAGTTTATATCACCTATGCCTTGTTATTAATAAAGACTGTCTGCACTTAGAGCGCTCTCTCTCTTTCTTTTGTTTAGTTCAGAACTCCTCTTGTCTGTGGAGAGCAGCTCGGTGCCTCGGACATTTTCCATCAGGACTCTGTCATTCATCAATTTATGGTATTTTTTCATCTCCGTTTTTTTATCTGCGTTTTTTTTTGCAGTTTCTATTCCTCATGTTCTCTTCCCTTCCCCTCCCCCACCCGTTCTAACCCATTTACTCTTCATGTGCTGGAGGTTTTGTTAGCGCTCCTACATTGTTGTTTTTTTCCTTGGACCTGTGATGACCTCTTCCGTCCCGTTGACGAGCCCTCAACTGTTAGTGATTTGGTCAATCCCATCCTCACTATAGTTAAGTCTAATCTGTTCTATGTAAGAGCAGAGCCTCCGGGAGTGTCCTTTGCCACTGGAATAAATCAAGTAGTCTGCGTGTGGTACAAAGGACATTTCGTCTGTTTAATACATATCCAGAGATCTTTATACAAAGAATACAGGATGCACAGTAAAAGGGGGGGGGTGTCTAGGGTACATTCCTTATAAGGTGGTATAAACTAATCAATTTCAAGCTATAGGAAACTATATGGATACTAAAGATGGAGGAGCATGTCCCACGCTCCTACAGAACCTGTTCTTAAGACTTTTTGCAAAGAAAGGGGCTTTTTCAGGATCTTTCCACTCTTTTCACCATTTCTGTGAGAGTCTTATGTACAGGGAAGACTTTGCTTAGTCTCATCCAGCCCCTGATACATTTTGTCATGTACTGACAACTGAACCTTCTCTTGAATGCCCAACTGAACCTTCTCCTGAAATGCCCAAAGTAGTGTATATAGCTTTAAGTAGATCCTGTACGTCCTCCAAGGACTATTTATATTTTGAAGGCCTTTCCAAATTCTTCTGAATCCCTGGAGGGAAGGAAGTGTGCTTGCTTCTTCTCCCTCTGAGTCACTGACCTCTGCTGACTGAGGTGGATGCATAGGAGCTTGAAAAAGCACTCTGTTGGGAGTCTGTGCTGCTGGAGCTTTAATCAACAAGGACGTAACTGAACTAAAAGTATCCGTTAACTCCTGTAAGGCTAACCCCAAAACTCACGGGTTTCAGTAACATTTTGACTGTTGAAGCCAGATTGAAAATTATATTTATTTAGACAAACATGTAGATAGGAAGCCATGTTTGGAGAGCAAGTCAATCACATTACATTCTGTTGGCTTAATGAACATTGCTCTAACTTCCTAAAGACTTGTATTACAATTTATACATTCTGAAGTGGGTGGCACCTAAAGTTTCTTTGAAGTTCCATCTCAGTCTTTGATGACATTCTTTGATATGCGAAATGGACATTTAACATAAATGTGTCACTTCCAAAACTTGTTGGCTAAACAGGTCTTCAAAGGTTGGGATAGCAATCTTAACAGCTGGAGCTGTAAATGCCTTTTGAATACAACAGCTGTTCTACAAAAGGACTTCTCACAATATATATCCAATATACCTGCTTAATCATAAATCCATGTTTGATAATCATAAGTAAATATTTGATAAATAAAATGTCTGCTTCCCTTTTCCTCATCAATATTCCTCCTGTTGGCAATATATAGCCACAAACAAAACTGTCCCTTCCTAATATTGGCATTCTGGAAACCTATCACTGATATCTCAAGCAATCCACACACTAGTTGTAGTGAAGACTTGGGCCGGGGACCATTAACAGTGTAGTGGTTTCCACTCTGCTGTCCCTGTGTGGCGATCTCACATCACAATTACTTTTGGTAACTGTTAAAGCCACCTATGGCTTACCTAGATGGATCCTGGAGGTGCTGATATAATGAATAAGGAACAAACTAGGTCTCATTTTTTTCTAGTTCATATTTCTCCTAAATTATGTATCCCATTTACTTCTGCAGAAAAATCTCATTTTGCTTTGTCAAGGCTAAAATATACAAAATATAAAAAAAAAAACAAACAAATGTGACATAACGAACCTAAAAATCAAAAATTCTAAAAAAAAAAAAAAAATGGTGTTGGTCTAACAGTGTATGAACGCCAAGTCTTTTGTTGACTCCTGACACCTAGTCCTCCATAAGACTCCACTGCAACACCTAAGAACTTATACAATGTTCATACATAATATTCTTCTCTTCAGGACCATCGCAGTCCACGACAAGAAACTTCCGGTAGGTGTGCAGATCTTTTTGCAATCATAGCAAACTGAGCTTTAACTTTTCTAGACAGCTGACATGAAAAGTATCAAAGTTCTTCAGATATTAAAAGGCTTTTTGAAATCGCTCTTCTCCATCAGTGCTGTTTGTGGGGATGTCATAACGTGCAGGAATGAAGGAGGGTATTTTTTTTGAAGATGGCGTCACTCAGATTGTTAGTCCAACAACAAATCCTTGCATTGTTGTGCAGATTCCTCTTTCACTAAGTCTGCTATACAAGTCTTGCACAAAGGTTTAGGCCAATTATCTTTCAAAGGATTCTTGCAAGAAGGACACTTCCTAGCTACAGAAGGAGACCTGGATTTAACTGTGGCTTTGCCCTAAAAAAAGAACATGCCTATTACCTAACACTTTCCAACACCCAAGTGAGAAAACAACTTCAGAGGGAAGGAAAAAGTGAAAACAGCAGATAACCAGACTCCCAACAGAATCAACACTAAGCCTGCAGCAATAAACCAGATTAAACAGTGGCAGGCTCAGTAGAGGGAAAGATAAACCACCATAGAAAAGGCCCAATAGTGAAAATAGAGGGTACCCCTGAACCCCTCTTACCTGAGCCTGGCCGGTGCCAGTGGTGCCTGCATCCGCCGTTGCTGCCAACTTCTCCATCCGTACAGAGCGCAGCAAGATGAGCAGAAAAGTCCTTTTCAAAAAGTCCACCTCTGGCGTCCTTACTCAACGAAGACCGGCAGCGGAAGCGCCAGCCTTTGACCTGCCGCTGACCCCATGTTTTCAGCAGCCAGAACCAACGCTGCCCACCCTCGCCAGAGGTCCTGCCCACCGCGCATGCGCCCTCGCAAGCCGAGACCGACATGCCGGGAAATTCAAAACGAAAACCAGCCCATCTAAACCAGTGGCTGCTGGGAACACAAGACAACCAGCGAGGCCTTGGCTTCCTTGAACCAGGAGGATCAGCAGCTTCCAAAACACCCCTCTCCCCCAGGGGGGGGCTGGAATGGCCAGAACAACGAAGAAATGGAGGTAACCACCCTTTCCCCACCTGGAGCGTAGCAGACGACCCAAAAAGGTTCATCGCAGTGCTTCCATCATTGCGGAGGAAACCATAACTGAAGGCATGGTGGAAGAGGAGGGATTTAAAGACTGCAGTGTTTCCTGAATTTTGGGTGGAGCTGCACTCTCTCCAGGTGCTGTCCCGAAAGGAGATTTGAGAAATAGGATGTATTGTAATTCCTCTCAATGGATATCTTTGGATCCAAACTCACGAAGATCTTTTAAAAAAATCTTCCTTTCCATTAAGAATCCAGGGGCATTTTGCAATATGATTCCTGAGGAAGGACCTGACTCAATAGGTTCTGTCCTGAACTGGGCACCAAGGATTAAGACGACCCATCCGATCGCTGCGTTTTTGGTATTAATCGTCTATAACAACCTGGTTTGGAAGGTCAATTTCCTCCTATTAGATAATATTTATAATGTCTGTTTTATCAATGGATGTTTTGCAAGATCAATGCAACTATGGAGAAGCTTTACATGTAAGGATCTGTCAATTGAGAAAAAACATCACAATTTCAAATTATATACACATCCTCTGGATATACTTATTAGGTTTCTTCTTCAGCTACACCTTCCAGTATTCTCAGTTGAGACCTAGGATGACAAGCACGTGATTGACATGAACCCATTTTTCTACAAAACCATCATTGACAATTTTGTAAACCACAGGTGAAATCTTGTCAATTATGTTGTAAGGACCTTTCCATGAAGGAAGAAATTGATTTTCTTTTACTCTATGTCGAGCAAAATTGTACAGATACACCTTATCCCGTCATATACTCCTTGGTGGTTTTGCGATCATAAATTTTGTTACGGCAGCTTTCTCAAGATTCTTCTTGGAAAATAGCGCAGATATGTTAAAATATCTGTAGCGTCTTTTAGGCGTTTTGTTCAATAGTTTAATAGCCAGACTGACTTAAAACAAAGTGTGAATTCATTCAAAACACACTCAGCATCAAATGCAATGTAAAAAATATTACTGTTAGGTAAAAATACAACAAAAACTTTTGTAGATGTTGCAGGAAAGAAATTAGTTTGTTCTCAATGTAACGTAGCTTGCTTCTCAGTGATATGAGGAATCTTGTGATGTGTGTGTATGAGTGTGTGAGTTGAATGAGTGAGAATGTATGCATAGAGTGTGTATAGCTGTTTTTTTATAGTCTTTTCAAACCTTCAAGGACCTAAATTTGTCAGTCTATAAAAATCAGTTCACATATACATATAGCTAAACAGCTGACAATTTAAAAGTACATTTGAGTAATACTACATGTTAAAATTCAGGAAAAAACTATGTTCTGTAGTAGTTTATGACTGCATTGCTTCTGACCTACTGACCTTAAGCAATAAACTCTGAACATCAGGACTGACAAAAGGACATTCATACTCTTAATCAGAATTTGATCCATGTCAAGCTACATATGTGCAAAATCTGTATAGTATTAAAGTCAAATAAAATAATTCTACACTTCTGTGCAAAAGTATGCTGAAGATGTTGACGTTAAGTTTTCCACATACTGATGTGTCCCAACTGCATTGATCAGGTTATGATCTGAAGTGCGATACAACACGTTGTGGGAGGACCATTTTCCTACCTGTTATCAGTTCAAAGGGATACATCTTGGTAGCAGCGCTTGGTGTGGCTCTAATAGCCATGAGCACTAAAGGCAACTTTATGTCCCAATCTTTACCCAATTCTTTGATGAATTTAAGGATGCTGACAATTGACTGGTTATAGCGCTCCACTAGATGCTGGACGATATGCAATGTCCAATTTCTGTTTGACCCCCAAGATTTTCCACAGCTTAGACATTACCTCACTTGTAAAGTGCCAGCCTAGATCCGACTCGATCCTTAACGGTAGACTAAATCTGAAAAATACATGGTTACTCAGCAAAGTGGCACATGTTTTAGCAGTGTTATGAGCTGGGAAACACTCAACCCACTTGATAAAAAAAAGTGACTGTTAACCTGTATTTGTTTCCTCTGGATGACTTTGTAACAGGACCTATAATGTCAATCTGAATATCGGACCATGGCAATGAGAAACCCTTTCTCTGAAGTGGGGCATGTGTAGGACCTTGAGGCTGGAACTGAGCACATACCAGACAACCCTGACAGTAAGTTTGGACATCTTTTAACATATGAGGCCAGTAGGCATAATCACGTAGTAATTCATATGTAATCACCCTACGGTGACCTGCTGTAGGTGCGTCATGAGCATATTCGAACATAAGGCCTCTAACTATAGTGGGAACTACCCACAGTTGAAGACCATTCTTAGATGTCCTCATTAGTAAACCATCTTGGATGTTAAAGATTTGGTTTACACAAGTAATCGGGAGGCATTTTTGGGCATAAACATCCGATATGGGAATGTTACTAGGATCTTCAATGTGCTTATAAAAGATCCCAAGTATAGGATCTTGCTTTTTGCTTTTTATTAGATCCTCATGTGGACTCTCTACTCCATTGTGCCACATTTGTAGTCTGCGCTCTAGCTCATTGTCTAGTGACAGCTTCAATGTGTATCAGTCCTAGTAGACGCTCTAGGTCTACATTTGCTCGATTGCACCTTGTTTGGCAAGTTGATCGGCTAGATTATCTTCTTTGTCCATGCTCTGTGTTTTAGAATGACCTTTAGTTTTCTTCCAATAAATGGTTAGACCATTACTTTTGACTAATGCATCAATGGCACAGAACAATTTGGTCTGTTTTACAGGTTTGTTAGACTGCAACATGTTATTTGTTTTCTAAGCAGGCAGTTAGTCAACAAAACTGTTACGTACATAATTGGAGTTCGGGACAATAACAAATCCGGTGATATTTTGATCTATAGCAATTTGAACAGTTTTGTATACAGCTGCTACTTCAGCCACTTGGCTGCTTTTAGTATCAATGCTGTATCCCACTGAAACATTTGGGAATTCACTTGTCCAAGTGATTCCAATACCTGCTACCAGTTCTCTCATCCCCCACAGTGGTGTGATAAGCACAACCATCAATATATACACATAGGAGTATAGGACAGTAATCATCATATGCTTTGTAAGGGGAAGAGATTTGTTCCTGCAAGAAATCCTCTAACGGCCTCGTCTTTATGAGAATGAGCCGCACAATGACTAAGTTCAGGAAGCTACTGGACCCCATTTTGTTTATACCGGACTTCTAATGGCCAACCTTGTAAAGATGACATCCACCCAGTTATTCTGCCGTTGGACAAATTGCCATCTCTGCTTTGTCACTTTGTAAATATTGTAGTGGTTGGTGTGCCGTTACAATGATGATTTTCTCACCCTGAATGTAACTTCTAAAGTTTTGAAGGGCCCAGACTGTGGCTAAATAATGATTTTTCAGTCATTAAATTTTACCTCTACAGGTGACGGAGTTGCTGGCATATGCGATGACCTTGTTCAATTTGTCTTGTTTACGACATAGTACAGCACTGATACTGAGTTTTGTAAACCCTAAATCTTCAAATAAAAGGGTTTACCCCCTCTGGATATAGGACATGGGGCTTGCGTGAGTTTTCTTTTAAGCTCAGCCATGGATTGTTCCTGGTCTCCCCCCCCCCCTCCATGTCCATGGTACATCCTTTAGCAATGTCAACAATGGTTTGATGATTTCTGCATCGTTATCAATAAACTTACGTGAATAATTCATTATACCCAAAAATGATCTCAGTTCACTGACATTGGTAGGTGTTTTAGACATCACAGCCTCCACTTTCTTTTGAGGATTTAGGCCTTCGGAAGGGACCTCATGTCCCAGGAAGTTGACCTTGGTACGACACCATTGGGCTTTTTGTAATGAAATTTTAACACCTGCGCCTCTCAACTGATTAAGCACATGCCTAATCTCCTGACCTGCATTTATATAACCAAACTACATTAGATTCCAGGTAAACTGTTCCTTACCGAAGGGAAATGCTAGTTTATATTGGTCTTCCAGACTTACTTTGATGGTCCAATAGCCTTGGGCACAATCCAGTGTGGTAAAAATCTTGGCGCCTTGCATTGGTGCCAAGCATTGGTCGATATATGCACAGGCCAGTCGGACAAATATACACGTTTATTGAGCTGTTTGAGATCAGCACAAACGCCATTGACCATTCGGTTTAAGGATACCAAGGATAGGATTATTATAAGAACTGTGCACCGTTCTTATAATGCCTCTCTCCTTGAGATTCCTTATTTCCGCTGGCGAATCATAAGCTAGGGGAAGACTATATTGCTTGACATAAACGGGAGGTGCCTCTGGATTAGTCTGAATCTTATAGCAATGTGTATGTCTGTTACACCACAATCATAGGAATCTTTAGCAAAGATATCCTGACACTCCAGGAGAATTTCTTTAACATTTTTGGCGCTCAGTCATAAGAGCATTCATCAGCTAAGGAGATTTCCTGCTTGACCATTTCCAAAAATCCTGGAAAAGCTTCAGGATGACCTATTTCATAGGCTTCTTCAAGCCTGTCAGTGAGGTCATGACTTGGACTAGTCTTTCCGATATTACTTGGCTACCTGCTCATAAAGTGGATGATCAAAGGTAAGGAAGATTCTTCCACCTGGCAGGTACCTTTTTTAGGATAAAACAGATAAATTGAGTTAATGGCAAACAATCCTTGAGGAGAAGAAAAAAAATGTTTGTTCGACCATTTGCTCCTTGGTGAGATATTGTTTAGGAATTAGATTCAGATTATACTTTTGGGTTTCAAAATGTTATCATTGGCCTAAGGCCATACCAATTACATTACATTTGGAGTACCATTAACAATTTTTGGGGTTTTGGATTGATATTATGGGGATAGGACTTACTGAAATCCTCAGTTGTTGCACCCTATTTGAGATGCATATTAATGCATCTAGGTTTTTAATTTTTGGCCTTTGGTACCTGGATAGGTAAAAAATTGGAACCTGGAGGAATGACATTTTGTGGTACTAATACACTTACTGCATATGGCAGTATCTGGGATGATCCGAGGGCCTCATTCATTCATGAAAGTACATTGATCAACTTAATCTAGTCCACAATATGGAATTTACTAAAACAATATGGAATTTACTAAATCAACTTGTATAGCAAACCGATGTAATATATAGCAAACCGATGTAATACATCATTGCCAATGTACATTTGACACAGTGGCTCATTGAGTACCAGGAATAAGTGTCTGTTTTACCCCCAAAAGAAATAGATCTTGCACTTTGCGATATTACGACTATCCGTTATAATCCAATTCATGGACCCAGTTCTCTTGAGGGTTTAGATACCCACTTTAGGATTGGCCACTTGTTTCAGTAGATTTCTAGTAATGCAACTGTGCTCCTGGCGTAGATCCAGTTTAGCCCTTTTAGTTCTTCCCAGGTCATTAACCTGTAGGGGAAAGAATATATTCACCTTTTCAATTCCTGCTAAGAATTGGGTATGATCACTGAACCCAGTAGAGTCAGTATTTTCTGGATGAAGGTGAATGGTCAGAACATCACTTTCCAAGCAAACATTAATTCTTTCAGGGAACACACGGTGTTCTCCTCCTGTCCACCTAGGGTTAAGGTGGGTGTTGCTAGTAAGAATGAGATATCTGGAACCTGGGAATTCCTAAAATGGATCTCAATAGAGTCTGGTCTTTCCTCAATCACATGGCAGTTATACTGACTGTGGTAGGACTGGGAATGCTCATAGTTAATGGGCATTTTTTCTTGGGACCAAATAACCTTATTGATAAAATCCACAATGGGATTCAATCTTGAGATTTATGCCAATAATCAAACGATCATAGGGCATATCAGCTATCAGTGTGGGATTGCAAATTATTTTATTTCCCAAGTTGAGGTTCAACAAAGCTTCTCTCTTGCTTGACCTTTAAAGCAGTGCCTGAAACATTTATAAGGTTAGCGTTAAAACTTTTCAGCTTGTATTTCTCAAGATAAATCCTGGATTTGTTGAAAATATTTCTGGGATAAGATGGTTGCATGGCTAACCGTGTCCAATAAAGGCATTTGTGGTAAATTATGCAATTTAACCTCCATGAAATACCTGTGATCTATCTCCTGTAAGGCACAGAGATATTTTGGGTGTCCTGTAAAACGGCTCTCGTGTTGCACTTCACCCATCGACTCCATTTTCTTTTTCACACAAGCATGCGTGTCTGTCAGATTTTTCACAGCCGACGTCTGTGGGCTGCAAAATAAGATCACAAGCAGGTCACCCCTCCTTGCCATCTGGCATTGGAAGGGTTAAATTTTCAGGCAGATACTACGGTTAATTCACTTTTTGTATTGGTACAGTACAGGCATTTGCACGACACCTTAACCTGCTCCCCCCCCCCCCCCATTTGTTATTGGGGAGAGCTTTCCGCAGGAGTGACCTCTCCTAAAAAAAAAATGCTTTTTATCTGGCTCAAATACCGTACCCTTTTTATCATGTTTAGCCTTATTCAGTTATGGAGTACTGGGGTTCTTAACCACTTCAGCATAACTCCTTTTTGGGGCTTAAAGTGTCCCTCATCTCTATTATGAACTTCAGCTATTTCATAATTTGGCTTTTTAAACCTCTTATCCCGAGTATCCTCACTATTCTGTAAAACAGTAAAAAGGGTTGTTCTCTGTCAGTAACCAATCCAGACTTTCTGGGATGGTAATCCCAGGCAAGAATCTTTTTTTATTTGGCAAAGCATCATAAAACATTTGGATGGCTCTCAAAATTTGTATTTTCTCAGCCAGGCTATAGGCATTTTTGAGAACTGACAAACTCCCTAGGGCTTTGATTTGGCCGACATTTCAAAGTAAACATGGCTCTTCTTGCAGCAGTAGCCGACTGATAGGGACCAAAATCTGTATTTCTGAAACAACTTCACACCAGGTATTTCTGCAGATTATCGCGTAGGGAACTGAAGAAAAACCTGTATTTTGACTTAAACACCCATGAAATGAATTTGATTTTCTGCTTGTCATTTTAACTTTCAATAATTTTTATTAAGGTTTACAAGAACAAACATAAGTGCAATGGTATAGCAAGTAAAAGTAGAAAACATAGTAGGGCTCAATAAGACCGTGGGTTAAAAGCTAGAGATTCACATAACCGAGTACAAGAAAAAATGAGCCCGACCAGGACCCCACCCAACCGGCAGCCAGGACCAGACACCGTGCCCCTTCAAGGTGGCAAAACATCCGTGCCTAGTCCAGGCCCCCGGTGGGGAAGCCCCACAGGCAATTGGAGTGAGAGCGGAGAATAAGAGGGGGGAAGGATAAAGGATAGGGAGGAATAGGGCAAGCGTCAACTAGGAGTTATGATGCCAAATTACAGGTAGCGGTGAGGATCTAGAGGAAGATAGACTACATGCGGGCAAACATCGGGAGCATACTTTCAGGTTTAAGCTTTTAGATAGTGATGTGTACATACTTAGCCCAGGGGTCCCAAGTTTGCTCAAATTGCGCGACTCTATAGCTATGGCTAATGATTCAATCGCTATGGCGAACGGTGAAAGCGGGCACCCTTGGCGAGTGCCTCTAGCAATAGGGAATGGTTCAAAGTAGCATCCATGAAGGCGCACTCGGGCAGAAGGGAGAGAATAAACAGCTTGTAGTGTGCTCGTGAAGCGTGGTCTAAATCCCCACCTCTCGAGCACCGCAAATATATATGGCCAAGACACAGTGTCGAAGGCTTTTTGGATATCGAAAGAGAAGGAGCCTGCTCTGAGGGGGTCCCCCATCCCATGCCGAACCCAGTATAGAAATATCGACTGCTTGACGGATTAGATTCGTCCCTTGTCTGCCTGGGATGAATCTAAACTGGTCCTTGTGGACAGAGAGATGAAGGAATTCAGTATATTAGTGAGAAGTTTGGTAAGGATTTTAATGTCATTAATGAGGGAGATGGGCCTGTAATTGGACACGTCGCTAGGGTCTTTATTGGGCTTTGGAATAACAGTCAGCAGAGCAGAGTTAAGGTCTCTGTAGGGGGATCACCCGACTTAAGGGAGTTGGAGTTTAGTTAAATAGGGGGCATGGGATTCCGAGAAGGTTTTAGAATACAGTGGCAAGAAACCATCAGGGCCCGGGGCCGACGCCGTTTTCAGGTTTTTAATCACTGCTAGCACTTCAATTCAGAGATCGGTTCCTCCAAGCTTTATATTGAGCCGAGAGTTTTGGCAGAGGGACTGCATCCAGGAAATGCTTGACTTTGGTAGGGGAGTCCAGGCTTTTTTCATATAATTTAGAGAAAGTCGTGGAAGGAGGCCATGACGAGGGACAGGATTTTGGGATCAGACTCAAGGGTAGTCATCCCAGGGAATGCATGTGACCAGGGCTTGGGGGTCAATTTAGTGGCTAAGCGCGAACCAATTTTGTCACGTTCCGAATAGAAGCGAGCATTAGACCAACGCAGTTGCTTCTCAGCTGCCGTAGTGAGAGCTAAATTCAGGGCAATTCTGGCTGCGTCTAGCTGTTGTAGAGAATCCTCTGTGGGATTCCGTTTGTGCAACTTGCGAAGCGATCGAAAGGATTGAGTTTAAGCGTGCCAACTTGCCTTTCACGTTTGAGTTTAGGAGCCAAATGAATAATTTTCCTATGGGTGACTACTTTATGGGCAGCCCAAAGGGAGACAGGGGAAATATCCATCAAAATCGTTTAAGAATTCCTTAATCCCATTATCAATCATGCTACAGTGTACCGGATTAGATAGGAGGGACTCGTTAAGTCTCCTTTAAGTCTCCAGTAGGAGGGACCCATAGAGTGGGAGTGTATGAGAAGGGAAAGTGAGACAAAGGTATGGTCAGATAATGGCGTTTCAGGGAATGAAAGAAGAGGGAACAAAGATGTGGTCAATACGAGCATAGGTCAGGTGAGGGGCAGAGTAGTGCGCATAATCCCTAGAGGTAGGATGGTTCTCTCTCCATTTGTCAACAAGCCCCAAAGAAGAAATCGTTTTAGCAACCCTAAGGCTCTGTCTGGAAGGTTGCCTGAAAGGGGTTAGTCAGAGGTCTAGATTTATCAATGCTGCGATCAAAAGCCAAATTAGAATCCCCACCAAAAATTAACGAACCCACCGAGTGTTGGGTGAGAAGGGCAGCCAGAGCTGTAAAAAAAAAAAAAAAAAATGAACTTATCCCGTATTGGGAGAGTAGGATAGAAGGGTAAAAGACTGCCCGTCTTTTATCCCCAATCTATCCCCAATTAAAAACATGCAGCGCCCTTCTGGGTCCCTCACCATCTTTGTTGGGGAAAATGTAACTTTACCAGATAGGAAGATAGCCACTCCTCTAGTCTTGGTATCAGAGTTTGCCATGAAAAAACAGTATCTAGAATGAACAAAGGAAGGATTGTATGTAGCTGGGAAGTGGGTTTCCTGCAAAAGCAGAATATCAGTGTAAGGTGTGATAGTATTGGAAAAACTTACGCCTCTTGAGCGGGGAATTAAGGCCCTGGCCTGGACATTGTGGGAGGCCAGTCGCAATGATGGTGGTCGGAGGTAGCCAAAAGTAAAAAGGTAGTCATCGACAGGAGGATCTGCAGAAGGGAGGGGGTGGATACCTGGAGAGTGGAGCCGGATCCGGAGGATCCCGACAGTCTGCCACACTAGATCAGCTGCGAAGGGTAACGCCCAGAGAGTAGGGGAGAAGGAGGCGAGAAGGAAGAGGTGGGAGGAAAAAGGGAAGCAGAAAAGTAAAGACAGCAGTTAGTGAAAACAATCATATACCAAGCAGTAACATTACTATCACCAGATCGAAACAGTGGTGACAAATAGTCACACCCGGGATTACAGCCGGGGGAAAAATTCCTGAAGGTAAACCCAGAAAAAACGTACCGGGATCCTGAGTAGGAACCCGGAGTAGCTCCAATGGGGCACAAGAGAACCATCTCGTGAGTCCACTGGAGCAGGAGTAGCAGCAAGATAGCCACTCCGGCAAAGGCTCAATCATGAATAGAGATAGCACAATGGGGAGAAACGCCCCCCACTGGGCTATCACAGCAGATGTTAAGGCACAATGCATACAAAATGCACATCAGAGAACATGCATATACATAAGAAAAAATTATGTGTATATATGAACCAGATAATATACATGTAAAACAAAATGAAAAAAAAAGCACAATGTCTCCCGCTGCACCGTACAGAGGTGGGAAAAGACCACCGGGAGATCCCGTGGGACCCTGGCACCAAAGGGACCCCCTCCAAGCAGAGAAGGGGGAGGGAGGGGGGGGGATCAGGAAGGGGATTACAAATGAACTATGAAAAGGGCACCTGTAAAAAAATTGAAAAAAAAGGTAGAGGACCAAGTCCAAACTGAAGTCCAACAAAACCGGCAATCGCCAGAACCAGCTAACCAAAATTGGGGTTAGCGGTGAAAAGGGTGAATACCCCCAGTGGGGGGGGGGGGAAATCTGGAAGTTCAAGGTGGCCTAGATTCCTTAGATCTCCATGTTGCTGCTTTTGCCACAGGGGGACCAGAGGACTTGTAGGTGTAGGGCGCTTGGAGGGTGCCAACCGTTGAGGGGAGGGGTGCTTCCTGACTTATAATGCCCAGTTGAAGTAGCAGCCTCTCGCCATCCACAAGGGAGGAGAAGCCGTGGGTTTTCTGCTGAAATGCAAAACTCAGACGAAAGGGGAAGGACCACCAATATTTGATGTTCTGTGTGAGAACCGAGAGAAGGGGCTTGAGGGAACGCCTCCGCTGAATAGTAGCAGGTGAGATCCACGAAAATTTGGACAGTGTCCCCCATTAAGGAAAGTTGAGGGGAGGACCTTGAGTGCTTCATAATGTCCTCTGACTGAATAGTAGTGGGGCTTTACAATTATATCCCTGGGTAAGCCATCTTTGCGTGGGGGTTGCAAGGACCTGTGGGCCCGATCCAATTCAAGTCGGTGGGTTGGTATGTCAAGAATAATGCCAGAGATAAAAAAAGGACTGTACTGCAGCTTTTACATCAGAGATGGATTTCCGGAGCCCCCGGATCCTTAAGTTGTAGCGCCGGGACCCATTCTCCAGGTCATCAATTTTAGATAGCGCCATTTCAAGTTGATCCTGAATGTTCTGGATCCATGCAGTATTCTGATTTGTCCTGGCAATGGTATGATCTGACTTTTGCTCAATAGCTTCAATGCGGGCCCCTAGGTTGTGCAAGTATCCTTGTATAGTGGAGGTGATTTGAGCAGCAGTATGGGATAGACCCCTGGCAGGCATCTTAACATAGCCATCACGCCCTGTAAGTTAGAGGGGCTATTGGGGGCTTCCGGCTGTAGCCCGGACATGAGGCCTGGGCTGGATGTAACATCTTCCATAGGGGGTAGCAGGAGGTCCTCTAAAGTGCGGCCTATGTAGGATTCAGTGGAGGCTGGCGAGTAGGGGGGGGGCAGGAGAGGTACTCACAGGCAAGCCAATGGGGTCCTGGGGCAGCCATGTGGCATCATTGGGGTCAGCAATGTCCTCTGACTCAGTCCTCCCGACGCGGTCTCCGGATGGGAGGGGAAGCCGCCATTGTGGCGTAGGTAGACCGTGCAAAGTCCGAGGTTAAGGACTGCAAGATGTTCCTCCTTACTGCTGTGCCTGGCAAAAGTGTGCCCAGGGGGTTCTGGAGGCAGGGGGCAGCGTTGGTGGTGCGATGTGTGCCTTAATCATGGCTTCAGGAGCACTTAAATGCCAGACCGGGACAGAGCTATGAGGTTGAGCGTCCGTCCATGCAGAGCTGCTGCGCATGCGCTCTTCTGCTTGTCATATTTTAAGTTCAGGGTCATCATCGCCTCCTCAAGCTTCTATACAATTATAAAAGGCAATCCTTTCTTAGTAAACAGACCCACAATTTCTTTTAAAAATGTTATCAACTTTGTGCTGTCAAACAGGTTGATGGCCTATCCTCTCACTCCTATGAGAGTGTTTATGGAAAAGAACGTTCCTTAGAATTAAATTCTTCTTCCTCTGATAGGACAGTAATTACTTTCAATAATCGGTCATCTGTTTTTTTATAGGCCGTTTAAAAGTATTTGGTTCAACAGATGTTCGGCTAACACTTGCAGTGACATTTTCCCTCCCATACAGAAGGTTTAACCTTCACACTGCTAGCATGTTTTTCCTGCAAAGACTTTTGATAGGCCGAATCATCGAACTCCTGTTGAAGTGTTTTATTAGTAAACTTTAACCTTTCATATTCTGTTTCTAGAACACATCTGTCACATTCTAACAATTCATGATATTTTTGATCCAGTTCCCTTTTAAGCGAAGCAATCATTTTTGTTCTGGTGATCTTTATCAAGATAAGCTGATATTTGAGCTGACAACGGTTTCCTTTCACCAACAAACACTTCAGATTGACTTTCAATCTCACAAACTGTTTTACCTTAACATGATTAGCCTTACATATTTCAAGTTTATACAAATTGTTCTGTTAATGCAACAATTGTATAAAGAAATTCTGGCCATGATCTAAATCTCAGTAAATCCATCATTTGTTTTAGCTTCAACAATGTAACAAAGATAAGCAGCAACCCAGGACTTTTCAGGCCAAATATTTACATATCCTGCAATTCTATTTCTTTTCAGTTACCCAATCATTGAGCTCATTCTTTAATAGCCAATCTTTAACATATCACCTTAAAATTTGAACATTTCTCTAGCCCATTTATTGCACATACCCGGCTCTGGGTCTGCATCAATTTGACCAAATTCATCAAGAATACAGTTGGAATCAGCCATGTTCAATATAGTATCCAACAATAGCAATAATCAATGAAAATGGCAACAAAATATATATTTTATAGCAATCAATGAAAAAGGCAACAAAATATATTTTGCACAATTTTAACCCTTATTTCACTAGGCACTATCTAGCGCTTGGGCCTCCAGTTATGTCCGAATGTTTATACTGATCTGATAAACCGTGTCTATTTATGCAAATAAGCAAGGGTCTGCAAGTAAGGAGATTCAACTTATTTCCTAAAGAACAAAATTTTAGTGGCACTAACCTGAAGAGGAATACAATTTTATGCAAAAATATATATATTTGTTAAATAAAATCAATGCAGAATGAAATGCAAAGCAAATGTCCCTGCAATATAAGTTTTCCTATCAGTTTTTATCCAGTTAAGGTGTGAAGAACGAGCAATTCAAATGTTAAGATACACACATTTATAGAGGTGTCGAATTTTGTTTTTTGGGAAAATTTTACATGTGAAAATATCGGCCGATACCGATCGGCAAAATATTGGTATTGGCAACGAAAAAACAATATCGGTCGATCACTAATATTTTGCACAATTTTAACCCTCATTTCACTAGGCACCATCTCACCCTTGGGCCTCCAATTATGTCAGAATGTTTACACTGCTCTGATAAACCGTGTATTTATGCAAACAAGCAAGGATCTGTAAGTAGGGAGATTCAACTTATTTACATAAATCAACAAAAATTCGATAACGTTTTAGTTAGACTAACCTGAGGATAAGAGGAATACAATTTATGTGCAAAAATATAAATAAACGCAGTTCAGAATGTCAAAAAGATAACTGGTAATAAACACAAAATGAGTAACAAAATTCAAAAATCTGTATCACACCGGTAATGTGAGAAATCCAAAAGGATATTACAGAATATCAAGGTAACCAAGACCCATAACTTCTGGAATATGGTTAATAGCTTTCCATGAGCTCACAAAAGATGGAAACAAAATCTAACAGATTTGACACGCAACTTCTCAGCCAACAGATGTTCACAACTCAATGTTAAAGAAAATGCATGGACAAAAAAATTGTTACACCATGCACCAAGACTTGCTAGAAGTCGAGATAGAAGTTTTTTTACCAAAATATTAAGTTAATCTATTTTAATACATCACAACTTCCCCATTTACTATGGGCTAAAATCAGCCTAAATTTCCCAAGATAAAAATCAGACCAGTCATACTGCAGTTAGAATGATCCAAATTCAAATCTTGATGCTATAAAGGATAACAATGGTTCAGTCCGATGTATATGGCAAGCAAATGGCCTATAGCAAATATAGAAATGTATACTTTGCCCAAAAAAAAAAAAAAATTCTATGTCTGTTGCCTGGGAGGTCCCGTTTGACTAGTAGCCTCACCTTCAAATGCTTCCCTTCAGTGTGAGAATCTCCTATGAGCATTTTACTTTATTCATGGTCTGTTCAGTTCTCCCGTCTCTCATTTACACTAAACATTTATTCTATGGGAATGTGGGCGTGGATTTCATTTTCCACGTGAAAACACATCAGATAGGGGTTTATAAATACCTCATCTGACCATTACCCAAAGAGGGGGGCACTCTTTGCCTGTATAAAGGTTTGGGAGATTGAATTTAATTCAACTATTTCCTCAAAGATAACCTTCTGACCTAAGCTTTGGAAAGAAACTAAAATCTTATGGATGCATACCCCTCATGTCACTTTCTGTCAAGAATGGCGTCTCATGACTCAATGACACTGGGAGACAATGGCAATTTAACTAAAAATACAGCCTAACAAAAACGTCCACATAAAATTTCCACAACAGTACCCGGAACATACCAGTTCGCGAACCCAATAGTCCTGAATGAATGAAGTCCAGGGTTCCTGAAAGAAGCGTAGACGTCAAACCCCACCCCCACCCCCCACCCCTGAGCCAGGAGAGGGCGCTCCTTCATGCTGAAGAGGACTTGTCTGCAGGGATTTTTAGCATCTCCAGAATTTAATGGCTTACCTTTTTCTCACGCCCCGGAGGCACGAAAAAGCTCAGCAGAAAAAGGACCCCGCTTAGGACGGGGTGTCTTACTCTTGGAAGATTGAGGAAGAAGAGTATTCTTCCTGCCAGTCAGTCCCTTGATCAACTCATCCAATGAGTCGCCAAATAACCCGTCTCCCAGAAAGGGGAGATCAGCTGACCAAGTTCAACCAAACGCCCACAGCCAAGACCCTGGCCACAAGGGGAGCCGCATTCACGGACTCACACAGGAATACCAGAGCCTGGATCACCTGGTCCAACAGTTCCAGCTGTTCGAGGAAAAGTCTCGGGGTTTAAAGACTCCCGCAACCCCATAATCCATTCCATCACCATCTATGAAACAAACACAAGACACAAAAACCGGTTTCAAAATGGAACCCGCCAGCACATAAAGATGGCAGGAAAAGGATTCTACCCGCCTGTCCACTGGATCCGTAAAAACTGGGGGATCCTCCACAGGCACAAGGGTAGATTTTTTTCAATATGGATAAAGGATGGTCCACTTTAGGTGGCACCATCCAACGGTTGGAAACCTTTTCAGCAAAAGGATACCAGCGTTTAAAGCGTTTAGGCATCACTAACACTTGTGCTTAATGCGCAGCCATTTGTCATTCACAATATTGTGAAAGGTGTCGAAACAAGGGAAAACCTTGCCAGATTTGAGACTTTTGGGAGCCAAAAGCCAACTGCGTCCCTGCCAGCGTAAGCTCAGCCAATTTTAACATATCCCGCACTGAAATAATCAGAGCTTCCACTAAGGCACGTTCCCGCGGTGCAGCCGAAGACAGGTCCTCTTCAACTACGAGGACAGTAACCCATCAGTTAGGGGGGCGTCAGGAGCAACCCCATCAGCCTCTGAATCAGAGGACACCTCCATAGAAGGCAGTGGCTGTTCTGGGCTATCAACCTTTTTCATGACTAAATCAACTATTGTCACCAAGCTTTCCAGGGCAGATGAAATTGAGGCCAGCGACTACGATGCGGACTGTCTAGAAGTGGGTCTGAAGGCGATTTTCCAGTTTGAGACTCCATAGTGCAAATCACAAAACGGAATACTGTCGCTTTAAGAGTGCCGATAGCGGTATCTACCACCGATCGCAGCATTCTGCAGGGAACACCTTTAAACCAAACATAGCAGTAAGCGTAAGGATATGCCTGCAGAGACCCCGCAATACATTACCACCTCAGAAACACTTCCTCCTGAATCTACCACACAGGAAGTGATGTCGCCTGATAGGGAAACACTGCCGAGTATAGCACCAGGACTACACAAAGATGGGACGCCCTTAGGAAACTGCAGGGAAAATGGCTGCCCCATACAAGTATGGGGAAATAAAAAAAAAAGTCACATTGCTCACATCCAAGATGGCGGCGCCCACAGCTCCACCATGCGGCTAGGGACCGAAGAGGCCTCTGGAACCACAACAGGGACCAGCAAGCCTAAAGTATCATGCCACTCCCCCCACCATAGCGCCAGAGCACACCAGACAGTCCCTGCAGGGACAGGGAAGGACACAGACTGAGTACCAGGCAGACCAAGGGGTCTCTTGGGAGGCACAAATCCACAGGGTTCATACACATTTTTACCAATTCCATGACTTTTCCAAGACTTCACAAATATTCATGACCTAAAGTTTCATGAAATTTCTAAGTATACATGTTAAATAAGAAGAAAATCCATGTCACACCCAGCATATTTTTACTAAAATAAATGACAATCTTTGTAGTGTACAGTACCTCTGCAGTTAGGGTTTCGTTTCTGGATACAGCGCGACTCAAAATGGTCCCTTGTTTTACAGTGGATGAGATGGAAGCACCGCTGCCGCAGCTGGGAGCCGGGGTCACTTCAGGCGCACCGGTGAAAAAGCCAGCGAGCGGATTGGAAGCTGTCGAGCACGCAGCTGCAGACTGGTGCTTTGCACCTTTAGCGTGGCTAGACAGCGCTGCCTCTCCCATGTTCGAAATGTCAAACGTTTTACGACAGTGTACATTTAGCACGTCCCAGGTCCTGATCTTTCTCCAGCCACCTCTCATACTTTTCATCATGAAGCCATACATTTTAAAGCAGCATTTCCCTGGCATTGCTACCCTGTGAACACACTAACTTTAGCTGAAACTGTGTTACCCCCATAAAGTTAACTTGTAATTTGACCAATATACTGTAACTGAAAATTAATGGCCACTCCTGCTTGGGGAAAAAGCTTCAGTTTAGGCAGTCATGATGGAGGTGCACCCAGACTGGTATGGATGGCACAGTCAGATGCACAAAATGCGGCGCTTACTCTTCAGGTCCAAGCCACAGTCATGGAGGTGCAGGTGGACTGGTATGGATGGCACAGATGCACAAAAGCGGTGCTTACTCTCGTCTATACTCAGGGGTCAAGTCCTGGGAAAAAAAAGTGGGACTGTGGACATGATACAGGAGGTGGTCAAAGGCTGCAGACATGGTACAGGAGATGGTTAGAGGTTGCGGACATGGTAGAAGAGATGGTCAGAGAGTGCGGACATGATGCAAGAGATGGTCAGAGACTGGACATGATAGAAGAGCACTAGGGAGGCCGGAGAGCACAGGGGAAGCAGAGGGCACTGGAGGAGCTGAATGGCATGGGGGGGGACTGGAGAGCATTAAGGGGGGGGTTTGTAAAGCATTGCAGGAGGGTTGGAAGCAGGGAAAACCAGGGGGATGGATAGCACAGGGGGAGGGGGGGGGGAACTGGAGCGCACTACTTGGGGGGAAACTGGAAATAACTGAGGGGGGGGAGGCAGGGAGCACAGGGGGGTGGAGAGCACTGGGGGAGCCAGAGAGCATGGGGGGATGAAAAGCACTGCGGGGAGCTGAAAAGCACTGGGGGGGAGCCAAGAGCACGGGGGGGCTAAAGAAAACTGGGGGGGCTAAAGAGCACTGAGGGGGGGTTAATAGCACTGGTGGGTTATTAGCACTGAGGGGGGGCTAAAGAGCACTGAGGGGGGCCAGCAAAGGAAGTTGTATAGGAGGGGGATGGGGCAGCTGCATATAGATGAATTAAACTTTCCATATTCCTCCTGCAGCCGCTGAGGAGGAGTAACAAGCATTCAGCGACAGCATGAGTAATATGGAAAGTTCAATTCATCTCTATGCAGCTGCCCCATCCCATCCCCCTCCTTATCCAGCACACAAAACGAGACTCCTCAGGCACTGACCTTCTTCCTGCCACTGCCTTCTAAGAAGTTCTTCACACGGAGATGCGGACACCTGCCTGACACCCATCAGAGCGGTGATGCGGGCGGCCCGGCGGACACCGGCCTGACACCCCCTCCCCAGTGCGGCGATGCGGGCGGCCCTTCGGACACACCCCAGTGCAGCGATGCAGGCGGCCCGGCGGACACCCCCCCCCATGCGGCCTGACAGCCCCCAGTGCGGCAATCCGAGTGGCCCGGTTGACACCGCTCAGTGAGCGTGCCTCCTCCCTCCCCCCCCCCCCCCCCGCTGGTACGTCCCTGGGAGCGGGACAGTAAGTGCACTTCTCAGTTTCAGCAGATCAATCCGCCGCAGAGTTCCCAGCCTGTCACGGTCTATTCATATTGAAGAGGCCAGTGACCAGGTTTCAGCTGTGCAGTGCGGCTGATTAATCCACCTAAACCCGAAACAGAAAATAGTCCACTTACTATTCCCCGCCCCCACAGAATACAGTACAATACATTTTCTAAATGAAATGGTTGCACAAAATTCCATGACTTTTCCAAAACTTAGTGGGGTTTACTCATCTTCCATAACTATTCCAGTCCTGGAAAGGGTCATGTCAAAATCCCATGACTTTTCCAGGATTTTCATGACCGTACGAACCCTGATCCAATTATCCCCAAGGGAGGGTCCACATCCCCCCCCCCCCCCCAAGGTCAGCAGGGGCAAGGAGGGCACTTTACTCACCATACCATGGACCGGATGGGCTCCATTCTAGGCAGACTGCCTCTCACTCGAAGTGGGGGTACGCTGCAACTCAGGGCGTTCCATGTTGATGCGTCCCGGCGATGCATCTGTTCGCATGCTCGTCCCTCCGGATCAGGGGGCACCGTCATGGCTAGGCCTAGGTCAGAACTATAACCTGCTCACGCTCGTAGGCCAGACTGGGGGGTCCAAGAGGATCTAGATTATCCAGTGCGAAAACCCAGCTGGCACCGTTGCTTGTAGATCGCCAGGAAAATTATTCCCTGAACACTAGGTAGCAAATAAGTAAAGATAAAGAAAATATTCTGAAAATAATAAAAAAAAACAGACCGAGTCCCAGCAGGAAACCTAGGTCCTACTCACGGTAGAAAAAATTATATGCTGGATTGTGCAGTAGGGGTTTATGCCTGGAGGGATAGCCCCCTGGGCGTGTATTCAAATTTACTGCCTAGACTACTCCTGATGGGAGGAGCATAAACCCACTCAGCTTATGGAGATGAGGCTGCGTCTGTCGAACGATAGAGAAAATTACATTTAAAAAGAAAAAAATGCTAGAACCAGAGATCCCAGCAAGGAACTAGTTCGTTACTTCTGACTAGGCAGAAAAAAAAAAAATGTAATACCTATAGCAGGAAGTGGGAGTATACCCCCAGGTACTGCCTCAAAAGGAATGCGCAAGCTTTTTGCTAAGTGTCCTACTCCTGTAGGGGGCAGTATAACCCCCACGGTCATGAAGATGAAAAGCTGTGTCCGTCAATGATTCCTGTCTGTACAGCGATCTCCGGCTGAGCTATTGTGTTCCAACATCGTATTGTTGCAAGCGCCCCAGTTTGTTGAGATAGGCCAATAAGAAAAGAAAATTACTGTGTGTACCAGGCTTCAGTCATGGGCCCCCATCCTTACAACTCTGTAGTCTATCCAGTCCAACAGTGTCCACAACAGGTGGAGTAAAAGCTCCGGGCCTAGTAACCCTATGGACTTCTGTAGAGAGTAGTTTTCATGCATTTTGAAAACCATTTACTTTAAACTGTGTAACATGGATTGAAGTTCCCTAGTAGCATTTGACCTGCCTTACACTGCAATTTAGATGCAGCAAGTCCTAATGAGATGCATTTGCTTTGAAAGTCAACCAGCATTTAGCATTCCAACAAGGCTGCGTTTGAATGCAAAAGCAGCATTTAACATAGTTCATCTACATGGCCCCCAATGTGAGATGTATTAAAGGATTACAAGTGATGATGAATTAAGAAAAATCTTTATTCACAATACAACTGAAAACACATAAGCAGTTTATATAAATACAGATGGAAAGCATAAAAAGGGTTTAAAGAAAAAAAAAAAAAAGATAAATTAAGATCTGATGGCTGGATACGGTGGATGTCAGTGCAATCTTTTCCATACTGAGAACAGAACAGTCTTTTACACAGCTGGATGCAGGTATAGCCAGAAACATGAGAAAGGGATCATTTTAGAAGCCATACTAGGATAATGTAAAGCTATGTGGACCTGTCACATAGCCAATGATAGCTATTTTGCATAAACAGATTGCCAGTTCCAAGTTTTACACATCTCCCCATGTGCTAGTAAACCAAAGGAGCCAGTTTAAAAATAAAAGCAAAATGACTCCTATGATCTAGGATAGGTCCACCTAAAGTGATTGAATTACTGTACTCGCTGCTAAACTTTCTTGATTACTAAATCTTTGGTTCTACAAGATTAAAATAGTTTGAATCCTGATGAGGTGGACAAAAATTGAACGCAAAGTTTAACATGTACAGTTAGCCATGTCTGAATTGTTAAGACTGACATTAAAGGGTAATCATGGTGACACTTAAATTATCAAGTCGGACTATATCCAAGGAAAGCCAATGGTCTCAATAGATAAGTGTTAAGAAAAAATGACATGGATATAATAGGTTATATTGCAAATCGAAGAATGTGTGTAAAGACAAAGTGACTTTTTACTGCATAAAATTGTTGGGCTTGTACATTGGCTGCCTTCTGTGAGGTTACATTATTCATCTGCTAGGTTACAATCATACCATATAAATTACTACAAAATTAACTTCTAATAGGACAAAAAAAACAGTATATGAAATATCACTGGAATTCATTGCAGTTAACAGTAGGATTGGCTGCAATGATATCCTGCACACTGCCGCTTCGAACACTACATTGAAGAGCTTCTCCAGAAAATAGGTTAGCTACTTTATAAATACAGAAAAGATTCAAATGATTTACAGTTCCAAGCTTATTAACCACTGAAGAAGAGCTGGGGGGGCTGTGTAAAACCTGGGTACTTCTATGAAAAAATCTATATTGAGAAGAGCTGGATGCAATTGGACTGCTATTAAAACTCTCCAATTCAATATTTTAGTACCAGGTCAGGATGTCCTTCAATAAGTCACTTTAAGCTTGGCTAGATTCAGGTAAGTGCTTATTGCTACACAGCTTTTAACTAGTGGAAGCTAATGAGTGGGTGGCTGTAAATCAATGAATGTCATGAGTGAAAATTGTGGGGTTCCATTTCTCCACTCAAATATAAGTTGCCAGACAGTATGGCTTCAACACATCCAAGTCAGACCAAGAAGACAACAAATGAAAGTCAGAATTAGAATTCCTTATTAATACCAAGGTCTGGCGATCTGGAAAATCATTGTCAGAAAGAGTCAAAGAAACTTCACATATTTTTCTCATGACAGGCTTCCTGAAAGTGGACATTTAACTTTAAGAACCTTTTCTTAAATCTGAAAACTGTTAGAATAGAACTTTATAGATTAAGGCCAAGCACTACCAAAGCCCCAGTCACTGCATCTCGAGCACCTGGAACCCATCCTGGGGGTCAGCAGTGTATAACTTCCTAACCAGAGAAGTGTTCGCTCTGGAAAATGCCACCAACATGTCCCACAAGGCAGCAAGTGAGGATTACCAAGGGAGTGTGCCACAGAATCAATGTTTTCAATGGCGCTGATGGCTTTCTGCAAGCATCCATGCTGCTGGGGGCTTCCTGCAGTGACAGGTCCTCAAATAAGCAGGCAAAATGGGCACATGGTAATGCCTTGGCTTTGTAAAATTCTAGCAGCTAGAAAGAATTTAAATAAACCAAGGAGTTAAAAAGGAAATGTTAAATAGCTACAGATTCCAGAGATCTTCTTCCAACAAGGACACCATCTTAAATTACATAGGCCAGGATACACAACAGATAAAAGCTCAACTACTGACTGAGACGTTAAATTGGGCACTTTAGTGCAATGCAGTCCAAGCAAGATGAGATCATTTCATTAAATTACAGTGCAGTGATCTATTGGGTTGAAGGGGAAAAAGTAGGGTGGGACCATCACAGGAATGTCAGAGACGGAAACTTCCAATTACTACAACATGTTTGTGCATACAGACCTCTGCATGATCAAAAATCCATGTCTAAAAGGAGTTCCATCTATTACTGCAAAGCATTATAGGAAAAAGAAAAGTGCTGGGTTATCACAGTACTTTGTAGAGAAAACTGGTTCATTCTTCTTGGAAACTTTATGTGCAGGAAGAGTTCCAAAATAACCCATTTTTTGTTTTTAAAAGGAAAAGACAGCTCTACAAACTTCACAGAAATAGCCCTGAGTTACTTAACGGATCGGAGTCCGTTTAAAGATTCATAGGGCAGCAAGATTTGTTTTATAGCAGCAAAGCCATCATACAGTTTCCAAAGCAAGTAAACAAAAGAGGGAAAAAAAAAAAAAAAGGCAAAAAATGAGAATATTGGACTTTGAGTACTATTGCCCACTCAAGCAGTTAAGCTTTTCTAAAAAAACGACCAGTGTAGTTCAGCATTAAAACCAGTTCATGGCCTTTCTTGCTGTATTCCAACCCTCTTTACTGTACGTTGGTGTACCAGCAACACTGATTTGTGGTTTCCCCATCTGGTAGTTAAATGAAGGGTTGCGATGTTGCCAGGTCACTGCTAGTGTCTTGAACGGCCACCTTCGAATGCATGGTGCTCTTCATGAGCTGCAAAAAAAAAAAAAAAAAAAAACAGGCTGGTTTGAATACAGGTATTTTTATAACACATCAGGCTTTAAATCTAACTATAAAAGTTTACATATACATTTATACATTTCAGAAAGAAAAAACCAACTTAATGTTAGGACTGTAAATACATTTAACCACTTGCCGACCGCTGCATGACTATTTACTGTGGCGGGGTCACATCGCTCGCCCAGGAGCCTGGGGGGGGGGGGCGAGCGCGCGCTCCCGCCCCAGCTCGTTCACAGGGATCCCCGCGCGTGTGACCGGCGTCTCCGATGTCCGCCGGCCACTCGTGATCTCCCGCAGGAGAGGGAGAAAGGTAGACGGCTGATGTAAACACAACCGTCTCATTCTCCCTGAAGTGCAGAGACTATACGATCCTGCTATGTAGGATCGTATGTCTGTGGTTACATCACAAGCCACACCCCCCCACAGTTAGAATCACGCCCCTAGGGATACATTTAACCCACTGATCACAAAGATAACCCCTTCCCTGCCAGTCTAATTTTTACAGTAACAGTGCATATTTATAGCACTGATTACTGTAGAAATGTCACTGGTACTCCCAAAAGTGTCAAAAATGTCAAGTCAGGGGTCCAATCTGTCCGCCGCAATGTCGCAGTCCCGCAAAAAAAAAAAAAAAAAAAAAAAAACACAGATCGCCGCCATTACTAGCTACAATAAAAAATGACATAACTCTTTCCCGTAGTTAGTAAACGCAATAACTTTTGCGTAAACCAATCAAAATACGCTTACTTTTTTTGCGTTTTTTTTTTACCAAAAATATGTAGCAGAAAACAAATTGGCCTAAAATGTTAAATATGGATTTTTACATTTTTTTTGAGAATTTCATATATAAAAAATTTGAAAAATGTTATTTTTCAAAATGGTCGCTCTTTGTTTACAGTGCAAAATATAAAAATCACACAGGTGATCAAATACCACCAAAAGAAAGCTCTGTTTGTGGGGAAAAAAAAGGACATCAATTTAATTTGGGTACAGCATGGCATGACCGCAAAATTGTCCGTTGAAGTCACGCAGTGCCGAATCGCAAAATAGGGCCTGGTCTTTGAGCGGTCAAATCCTCCGGGGCTTAAGTGGTTAAAATAGACTTCGTGGTACACAAATTATACAGGCAAAATACATATGTAAAGGGTTTTACCTAATAATTCTTAAATCAGAACTAAACTCAGAAATACTCATCCCAACAATGCAGCCACTGTCCTTAGCTTCCCAGTGCCGGGTTTGCAGACTTACTGGCTGGCCAGGGAATGACATTGTCCTTGACAGGAGAAAGTCATGCCAGCACAGCCAGAGTGCTGGGAATGTATCATGAGCTGCGCTGAACAGCTCAGTGTGCAGACAGAGCAGCTAAGCATTGTTGAAGAGATTTGCTCAAACTGGTGCACACAGAATTTGGTGCAGTTGTGCATAGTAGCCAATCAGCTTCTTACTTCAGCTTTTTCAGTTAAGATTTAACAAAACCTGGAAGCGGTTACTACCCACCAGTGGTGGCTGGTGCGTTGGGGGCACGCTGTGGTCACTCTGCATTGAAAGGGGGCACACTATACCTTGATTACTGAAGGCCCCCTTTCACACTTGTGAGCTCAAAATCATGCAATTTTTTTACAGCGTTTTTTGCCGCAAAGCAATGCATATTACATTTATGGGAACTTATCCAAAAGATCCTTTTACGGTGGTATCTTACGCAGCAGAGGATTGCTAAATTTTCCCCAACAGCTTCCTCGAAAGTCGGCGGGGCAGCGGATGGGAAGGGTCCCTGTTCCACACGTTGTGGTCTTGCCCCCGCCTGGTTGGCTTCTGGTTGGATATCTTTGATTTGGCCAGTAAAGCAACAGGCTTCAAGGTTACTATAGCTCCCCAGACATGGCCTTGTGCTCCCTGGGCATTGACAAAATTTTCCTTCCTGCTACGCACGGTATACATGCACATGTTCATGACTGACACTGGTGAGGCACTGGAAGGATCCCTCTCCTGAGACTGCAGGAGGTCGTGACACTGTGCACATGCACGCAACTTACGAATTGATGTTTGCTTCGGCTAATGACAGTCTAGGCAAGATGGCGGCTAGATGGGAACCTTGGAAATCCTGGTACAATAATCACTAAGGGTTGTGATGACGGGCCTTACTGTGGTTGATGTATTTTTTCCTATTGCCTTTTCTCTCTATCGACCCCTTATTTCCCTATCACCTTACTTTTTCTCATCTCGTTCCCCTCTTCCCCTCCTTCCATTCACAGCTTTTTCGCAGTAGCTCTCCTGCGATTGAACCTCCAGGGGCATGGCACATTTAGCTGAAGTTATTTATAAGCTGGCTGACTTGCTCTGGGGTCCTGCCTGGGGGGGATTCGTGCCGTAGGTTGTTCCCAGTTAAGGTGGCTCGGTCGGGCGTGGCAGCTTTGCTCCTTTTGACGACCCTGGGGTGGGTTGAAATTGAAATGTTGGTTACACTGCCGTTTAAGTTATTTGATGCACTGTTTCCACGTGCCCTGCAACTTGCGAATAACTACTTTTTATCATTACTGCGTTTTCATACTGCCACGTTTCTATTACCGTTTTGAATGTTTTAGCTAAAAAACAAACATTACTGAACGTATAAGTATGGGTTTGTTTTTTTAGATTTGTACTTGGTGGATGCAGTCGGTCCGATGCTGCATGCGTCCCAGGGTACCTCTACACTGAGAACCGAGCGATCGAACACCGATCGCTCAGTTCTCATAACTTTGCTCGGCCCCCTCCTTACTCACTGGAGTGGTGGGCTGTGTAGAGGGCAGAGCACCCGGCTCAGCCCCTGCGGCTCGCTGAGGCTGAGCTGGCTGTCTGTCCCGGGATCTGGCGGATCCCAACTCCGTAGTCATGATGACACAGAGCGTGCACCGATGTCTGACGTCAGAAGACAGCGGACTTGTCTGCTCTCTGCTGAAAATGAGTGAGTGCAAAACTAACTGCACTCCTGTGACATAGAAGTACAGGCAAACAAACTTTGGCTATACTTTAACCACTTTAGCCCTGGAAGGATTTGCCCCCTTTCTGACCAGGCTTTATTTTGCAATTCACACTGCGTTACTTTAATGGACAATTGCAAGGTCGTGCGACACTGTACCCAAATAAAATGGACGTCCTTTTTTTCCCCACAAATAGATATTTGATCACATGTGCGATTTTTTGTGCTATAAACCAAAAAAGCGACACTTGAGAAAAAAAAAAATGTATTTTTCACATTTTGCTATAAGAGACATTCTCCAAAAAAATTTGAACATTTTAGGCCATTTTGTTTTCTGCTACATATTTTTGGTAAAAAAACCACAATAGGCGTATTTTGATTGGTTTGCGCAAAAGTTATTGCGTCTACTAACTACTGGAAAGATTTGTCATTTTTATTGTTTTTTTTACTAGTAATGGCAGCGATCTTTTGCGGGACTGCGACATGGCAGCTGACAGATTGGACCCCTAACTGACATTTGACACTTTTGGGGGGACCAGTGACAATACTACAGTAATCAGTGCTAAAAATATGCACTGTTACTGTAATGACACTGGCAGGGAAGGTGTTAATACTGGGGGTGATCAAGAGGTTAAATGTATGCCTAATGCTTACTGACGTGTGGGGGGGGGGGGTTCTGTGACAGGCACAGGGTTCGCAGTTTCAGCATAGCTGAAACTGCTGATCTGTCCCTGCCTGTCAGTGAAAAGATCCGCCTGCTTTTACATAACCGCAATCACCGCCTCTTCTCCCGTGGCCCGCCTCCAGCTGTGTCTAAACAGCAGGAGCGCGGCTCTGGAATCACGTGCACTCCAGTCACTTAGTACTACCTGACTGGACGCAGGGGAGCCACACTGCCACAGTATTACTGTGAGCAGTCGGCAAGTGGTTAACATGCAACAGAGCTGCCTGCTTTTTTTCCCCTTTTTAGATTAGCCAAAGTAATTCCACATTTCTGTTCAGCTGGAATTCTGCAACACCACACAACCAATCAGGTGGCACCAGTCTGAGTGAGCCTCATGTACAATGACGTTAATAAGAGCCTCAAAAACGCCAGTCATTTTACCAACCTCTCTTAATACCTTCTAAACACAGTCTGCTTGAGTTTTGAGTCCATTGAAAAAATATCTGCGGCTTTAAGCGCTTAACCACTTCTCCCTGGGCGGACGTCCGTAACATTGCGGGGGTATACCGGGATGATGCCATCCCGGTACCGTGGTTTGGAGCCAACGGTTGGCTTTCCGTCGGTACCGACCGATGCGGCTCGGGAGCCGCTCGATCGTTACCCGGGGGGGGCGGGAGGGGACATCCCCCCCCCCCCCCCCTCCCGCCGCCTTCCGTGGCTTTTACCGGGGCTCCCGTCCCACCAGGAGCCCCGAGCACCCAGCGTCCGCCGGTTACTGTGCTGCAAAAGGCGCCAAATTTGAAAAACGACTGTATGCAAAAACGCAGTTTTCGGCGTTTTGCATACAAGGAAGTGTAGTGGAGGGGTCGAGGGTCTTTTAGACCCTCGATCCCTCCATAAAGTGCACCTGTCACTGCATATGGCTGTCACAAGGGATGTTAAAATTGCTTGTGACAGCAATAAAAGTGATCAGATTTTTTTTTTTTTAAACTGTTAAAGTTAAATAAATAAAATAAATGGAAAAGAAAAAAAAAAAAATTTAGCCGCCCCCGTCAGCTCGCGCACAAAAAAAACGTATACGGAAGTCGAGCCGCAAATTAAATCGCTGTTCAAACCACACATGTGAGGTATAGCCGCGATCGCCAGAGCGTGAGCAATAATTTAAAAAAAAAAGAGCTACACTCCAACTCTAAACTGGTAACCGTTAAATAAATTTAAAGCGCCTATTGAGATCTCTATTGACCGTAGTTTGTCGCCATTCCACGGGGGGGTGCAATTTTAAACCATAACATGTTGGGTATCTATTTACTCGGGGTGACATCTTTCACAATATACAAAAAAAAAAAATGGGCTAACTTTACTGTTTAGTATTTTTTAAATGCAGTGAAATGTGATTTTTCAAAATTTTTCCAAAAAAATGGCGTTTTAAAGACCGCTGTGCAAATACCGCGTGACAAAAAATATTGCAATGACCGCCATTTTATTCTCCAGAGTCTTTGCTAAGAAAATATAAATAATGTTTGGGGGTTCCAAGTAGTTTTCTAGGAAAAAATACTGCTTTTAACTTGTAAACAAAAAGTGTCCGAAATAGGCAGCGGGGACTCCGATGTTGTAAACCAAGCCAACCGTTCTCCCTGGAATGATAACAGAGCTCCTGTGATCCTTCTATATAGGAACACAGGTCTCTGATCATTTCACAAGCCACGCCCCCCCCACAGTTAGAAACATGCCCCTAGTTACACATTTAACCCCTTCCCTGCCAGTGTCATTACAGTAAGTGCATATTTTTAGCACCGATTACTGTGGTAATGTCACTGGTCCCCCCCAAAAGTGTCAAAAATGTAAGTCAGGGGTCTGATCTGTCCGCCGCAATGTCACAGTCCCACAAAAACAAATTCGCAGATCGCCGCCATTACTGGTAAAAAATGGAAGGTTTTTCTGGTCGGCGGTGGGCATCGTGATTGAATGCCGGTTCACACTTCCGCGTGTGCAGCGATCACATGTAATATCGGAGCGCACTGCTCCTTCATTACATGCGATCGGATGTGCAGTGCGAATTCAGCCATACACTTTGTATGGCTAAATTCGCACTGCACCCGCACAAAAGTCGCACATGAGGCATTATTTTAGCCACATCAGGATCGGATTGTACAGTGGTTCACACTTGTGCGATCCGATCCTGTGTGAACTGTCAGATCGCACTGCGATATGCGATCAAACTGGGGGTGTTAACATTTCATTGACACCCCCAGCGTATCCCATATGGCAGTGTGAACTGCCAAATGTGCGTTTGCGATGCGGGAACAGGCTGCGAATTCGCAGCCTTCCGCATCGCACAAGTGTGACCCGGCACTATTCGATCTACCCTGGGGATTTTTTTCTTTTTTAATAAAGCACTTGTCAAAAACTTGTGTTGAGTTTTTACTTTTTTCATTAAGGGGGGCTAGGATCAGGGCCCCCATGTTAAAGGGGGCTTCCAGATTCAGATTAGCCACCAGCCAGGGTTGTGGGGGGAAGAGGCCCTTATCCCCATCAAGACGTCCTCCCCCTCCATGTTGAGGGCCTGGTATGGCTTGCTCATACATCTCAAATTGCCTGGTAGGGGATCTACGCTTTTTTTTTTTTCTTTTTTCCAGCAATATTTTTTTACATTCAGCTGATGACTCATCCATTAAAGACACAGCGGGCAGCTTCCCAGCCCATTTCTTAATCAGCTATCCACTTGTTAAGAATGCCGAAGTCCCGTTCCTTAACGATGAAGCTACTAAAACATAACTTACACGTGCTAAATGACAGCAAGGACGCTAAAACCTTTGCATGAAGCCAAACGGTTGCACTCAGAATCTGGTGCAGCTGTACATTATAGCCAGCTTCTAACTTCACCTTGTTCATTTAGGATTTGGCAAAACCTGAAAGCGGATTTGTTTCTATGCAGAGCTGCAGCAGACTTTGCACCACGCGGTTTTAGTAAATAACCCACAACATGCTTTAGGTGATAAACGATTCTAATTTCTTGGGTTTTTTTTTTTGGAACACACCAATCACTGACAGTGCTAGAGGAAAAAGTGAACCCATAGACCAATTACTTCATTGAAAGCCAACCGGGTGCAGTTTACAAATCTAATCTAAAAAAAAATGAAATGAGTTTGGAGGTGTGGTTTAGAGCTACTGTGATGAGAATTTTAAGATGTCTTAACAGGATTTGATAAGTTAAGAGTAATTGATCTGCATAAGGCTGGATAGGGATACAAAGCAAATCTTAAAAGCGTTTTGACATTCAGTCGACATATTGTCTATAAATGGAGAGTTTAGTGCAGTGGCTACTCTCCTAGAAGTGGGTGCCCAGCCAGAATGGCTCCCAAGGCAAAATCCTAAATGAGGTAAAAATCACACATGAGTAACAGCTAAAGGCTTAAAGACATCATTGGAACTGGCAAATATCCCTCTTCATGAGTCTACCATTAATAAGCCGTGGAACAGGCAGGTGTCCATGGCAAAGACACCAGAGGAAAACGCTCTCCAGAAAAAAAAAAAATGCACGCCTGAAGTTTGCCAACGAGCACCTTGGCAAACTGCAACACTACTGGGAAAACATTGTGGACTGATGAAAGCTGAATTGTTCAGGAAGAATGTATGACAAGGGCACAGCTTAAAGTGAAAACATCTCATTGTTGGAAGTATGGTAGAGGGATTATCATAATTTGGGCTTCCTTCGCTGCCACAGTGCCTGGACCACTTGCCAGAGGGGAAAATGAATTCCCAAGTTTACTAAAATATCCTACAGGATAATGTGAGGATGGCTGTCTGCTAGCTAAAGATTAGTAGTTAGGTGATTCAGGACAGTGCACACAATCAGATGCAGCTGTGCATGGTAGCCAGCTTGTTCAATTAAGCTTTGACCAAAAAAATAAAAAGAAGCGGATTGTTTCTATGCAGAGTTGCACCAGATCTCGTTTTAGTAAACCATCCTGATCCTCATTCAAGTCACAACAGACACAATGAGATCACACTTGGCAAATTACTGCAGAAAACCCAATATTGAAAATTTCACACTTTTTTCCCCCCTTTCCTTTACAGTGACCACCACAACAACCATACCCAAATCCAGATGGGATTGCTGCACTCAAAAACAAAAGAAAACCTAAAAACATGTTACATACAAATCAGGACGCTTCTATGAAACATGTAGTTATGTCATTTTTCAATACATTTTGGAGTGCAGCAATCCCATCTGGATAGTTTTGTATATGGCCTTGGGATGGCTTGATTGCATTGCCCCTGCAACTTAACTGAAGTGTGAGTCACCATCCCAAATGTGTGTATACATTATATTTTTTGTGGAACATGGGTCAGTCACTGAAAACAGGACACCTGAACAGCAGGTTGTCAGCCAAATAAATTCGATCTTCCAACTTAGAAGACCACACTTACGCTTATAAAATACAGCTTTAAAAGGCGTGTTTGGCAGAAGCTCGTAGATCTTTTCTAGGACTGTGGCTTCACCAACTACGGAAGCATTTCCATTCCACACCTGGACGACATCTTCACGGTCACGTACACTCACACTGACACCAATCACCTCATCTTCTAAAAGGCAGAATCACAAAAACGAAAAAAAAAAGCAGATTACAAAAAGTGATTACACGGGGAGCAATTTACAGGTTATCGTTCACAAAGATACATGCATCAGAAGCCTCCAAAAATTAAAGTGCCATCATGACTCTTGAACTGTATACTACCAAATCGTGAACCAGCTCAACTTTTCAGTGAATGCTATTCGTGCCACGCTCCCTCTTCTCAGAAGAATGTGCCTCTCCTGTAAGAGCTCTGGGAATGAAGCGATTGTTATTTGAAGTGCCTGGAGCTCAGCTGTAAAATGTAAGTTAAACTAAATAAGTTCTCAAGATGGCATGCATCTCGTTGGACTTAACTCACAGTATGCCAGCACAATTTACAGACTGACTAAATTCATGGAGTTCTGCAGGAGAGGCAAGTATACTTTACAGATAAAGCAGTTATTCCGTTTAGCAATGCATGCCCAGATACAGATGTTGCTCTATACTTACTGAAATAAGTCATCTGCAAAGAACAAGCAGGTAGTGCTGTCACTTCTGTACTGACATTGGGAATAGGTGGCTTTGGCTTAAGGTGTTACTAAACCCAAAACCCCGCATTCACTATATCTATTCTCCCACAGAACACGAAAATGCAAATTTTAGTTAATATAAACTGTTAGGGTCCATGTACACTGCAACTTGTAAACGGCCGTTTAGGAGCATTTGGGCGTTTTTTTCAGAAGCCCCTGAACCCACCTCAATGTTATCTTATCTGTCCATGTACACAGGGTCGTTTACAGTCATTTACAGGCAGTGGAGTTCAGTGACGTTTTTTGTAAAGCAATTATTTGCGTTCGAACGTGTGTTTCCCAGCGTTTCAAACGCAAAAACGCGGTCGAACGCGACCGAAACGCGACGACCCACGTTTAGAATGGAAGGCGCACCACAAGTCGGATCAGGATGATCTGACTTGTGGTGCAACTTTCACTGTGAGAATCTTGAGGGGGAACTCCACGCCAAAATGGGAATAAAAACTGCGTGTGGGTCCCCCCCAGGTTCCAAACCAGGCCCTCCCAAAATCCATACCAAACCCTTATCCGAGCATGCAGCCTGGTAGGGCATGAAGGGGGATGGGATGAGCGAGCGGTCCCACCCCCCCTGGACCATACCAGGCCACATGCCCTCAACATGAGGGGGGTGTTGGTGATTTGGGGCAGGGGGAGCTCTGCACCCCCAACCCCAAAGCACCTTGCCCCCATGTTGATGAGGACAAGGGCCTCATCCCCACAACCCTGGCCGGTGGTTGTGGGGGTCTGCGGGCAGGGGGGCTTCTCGGTATCTGGAAGCCCCCTTTAACAAGGGTGGCCCCCCCAGATCCCGGAGAGAGTGGGGACAGTGGAAGGGGAGGTTAAGAGAAGACGAGATCAAACAGCCTTTTTGCACAATGCATAGGATTAATCCCCCCCCCCAGGTTTTACAGTGAATATAACAAGCATTCTTTAATATGAAGAGACTGATCTTACTGTTGTGGGTTTAGTAACAGTAGTGTCAAAACATGGTCATAATTTAAGATACATAGCAAGAATCGAGTCTTATTTACCTGCTGAACAGCGATCTGTAAACTGCTCTCCAATGGTAGCTAGCAACAGTTCTTTCCAAACCACTGCCTGCAAAACAAATGAGTAGAAGTAAAACCAGGAAGACCTATATGCAAATAGAGGAAAAACATTACAGAGGATGCATAGTGCTAACAGCTGACATTCCATATGAGCTCATTGCTGCATGGTCTCCAAGGAAAAATTATAAACTTATACAGCAACTTTATCTAATGGTCCTTCAGTGGCTTCCACAGTCTCTGCAATGATTTAAAGGCTGAAGTTGATAAACTCCTTTAACATGGACTGCATTACGGGAAAAAGAAAAAAATCAAATTCTATATGCAGAAATTACCCTAAAGTAGAAGTTCACCCAAAACCCAACTATAAACCTACTTGCAGCAACATTATAACAATCTAGCCCTGTAAAGAAGAAATCGCTATACGTTCCCAGGTTCTGCAGCCACTCTGGTCACACACTGAGTTGTCAGCGGCGGCTTCAGTGTGTAGGTGTGTGCAGGAGAGGCAGCCAGCAGCGGAAGCCCCATAATAACTATGGGTGACGTCACTTCCCAGCTGTTCGTTCTCTCCTGCACACAGCATTGCTGGAGACCTGATTGGTTTCAGAATAAAATGTATAGTGATTTCTTATTTACAGGACAAGATAGATTCTTTTAGATTGTGGCTGTAAGTTTAGGGTTAGTTGGTTTTGGGTCAACTTCAACAAATCTTGTCGTGAATGAAGTTGAGACTGCCTTCAACCTTTTTGAAAAATCTAGTTTCCCAGCTGTAATGTTTACACTGATTTGCATTACACATCTCTGAAAAAAATGTACTAGAACTTCCCATTACCAACATCTTGCTTCCCTCAGTAACAGCCACTCCATATGAATCCTCATCGGTGCTGGCTGTACCTGTGCCGAGCGCCCTCAGCCTTGGGGACTTAGTATAGATCTACAACTATGAGGGCTTATTCTGCAGGTGTGATCAGTGCTGCAGAAGATTCTGGCCGCTCAGTTTGTAAACATTGGAGCACGCAGCTTTTCTACTTTTAAACGGTTTTCGATCTCTTCTGCGCATGAGAGCGCCCTCCTGCAATTTCTTGCAGAAAACTCCCCCTGCCCTTTTATTGACCTTAGTGGGGCTTTGCCTAGTTTGATACAGCTATATCTGCCTTATATGCTTTCTGGTTTCTGACAGTCTGTAGACTTTATTTCTCCGGGTCAAAATCGCATTTTGACACTTGTCATGTTCCTGTTCAAGCTCCTATATGCTGGCCCATTTTATCTTTTGTACCATTCTTACAGCCCCTTGGAAGGGTCCTCGTTTTGGAATATTTTTATTTCTTATTTTTTGTACAATCCACTTAATTGGTCTGTTATCGGTGCCATTTTTTTTCTTTTATACTTGCCCCAGATTGTCAGGGAATGTGTGGTGTTTAGTTATTTTGCATGTTAAAACTTGCATTTTCAAAAACTAGATTGAACTTGCAGCTCTCAAAGAGGAAGTAAACCCTCCTCTGCAAGTTGTACCTATAGGTAAGCCTATGATAAGGCTTACCTATAGGTACTGTAAATATCTCCTAAACATGTACCATTTAGGAGATATTTACCTTAAAGCGGAGTTCCAGCCATTTACTCACCTGTCCAACGGTCCAGCGATGCGGCCGCCCGAAGCCTCGATCCTCTCCCTCGGCGCCGGCATCACTGCTGTGGGCACCCGGCTGTGACAGTTTGCGGCTTCACAGCCGGGTACCCACTGCGCATGCGCGAGTCGCAATGCGCGCCGTGATTGGCCGGCAATCTTCTGGGACCTCTGACGTGTCCCAGAAGATTGCAGGGAGGGAGGGGGAGAGGAGAACTTCCGTTCAGGGCGCCGCGGCGCTCCGAGCGGAAGCGGGTACCTGTCAAAACTAGGTACCCGCTCCCCCCCCCCAAAAAATGACATGCCAAATGTGGCATGTCGGGGGGTCAGGTCTCCCTAAAGCAGAAGTTCCACTGGTGGAACTCCGCTTTAAATGCAGCCAGTGACATCACTGGCACATGCGCGCTGAAGGAACGGCCGCTGGTGCCGTTCCTTCAGAGCCCCGTGCCGTGACCATCAGCGCATGCGCGGGAGTGACAATCGCGGGTCCAGCCAATCAGATGGCCGGATGCCGCGAACCCGGAAGAAGGGTGACAGAACAGGTCACCCATGGAAGAGGTGAGCGGTCTGCGCTTCGTTCTAAGGTAAGTATATCATAATGAGCTAGTATGCGATGCACACTAGCTCATGTGTTTGCCTTACAGGTGTACTTTAAAAAAAAAAAAAAAATTCTGAGGTTTACAACCTTTAAGATTTCCCTTCACTGGCTGCCCAGTGATAATAGTCACCTTTACGAAGAAACTACCTAGCAGAGAAAAAATAAAAACTGAGCTTTTAACCAAGACTATAAAATGGTTTTGGCGTCAGATTTCTAGCTAAAACAAGAAAGACATCCAGGTAAAGATAAAAATAAGTTATCAGTGGCAGCCTTTATGCATCTCATTCTGGGATTCCTTTAATATTTCTTAGGTGTTGCATGTCTGTAGCAGGAGTTTCTTATTCAATGACAAAACATGTTAAAATTGGACCCCTTTGAACTACAAGCTCTGTAGATCATTTTACTCACAGTAACGTGGCTTTACTGGAAATCAAACTATTTTGATAAACAGATCATACATACTGAGCTTTCTTTAGGGATTTTCATTTTCCATACCCCTCCCTTAGCGTTGCTTTCTTCCTCCCTGAAAAAAAGGTGAAATTGAGATGGGACACCAGGCAGCAAACAAAGCAGGGAACCAAAGTTAATTTGCCAACTACAATGACATCACTTTGTAAAATAAATTCTTTAAACTCCAGACCTGTCCTGTGCAGACAAAGACAAAGTGACAAAACAGTAAACACTTACCATAGTGGTTTCCTTTCTCCCCTCATTAAGTGGTAGCTACATCTTAGAGGTAGGTTTGTCACAGGAGGGATGTTGTTGTACACACCCCAGAAACTCTGCAACAGAACAAAGATAACTCATGATCTTAATACCAAAAAAAAAAAAAAAAAAAAAAAACCAAACCATCTTAAAAAACACCAAAAACTGACATGAGAATGAAGTTACCAGATTATGCTACTTTTGTAGACTTGCGTACAGGGCCTGGAGAAGGGCTGGGCAGGAGGGGCGGTTGCCCAGGGCCCAATGGTTTATTGCAGGGGTGTGGGGGCGCCCTGACCCTAACCCTAAGAGAAGGGGGGGCGCAGTTTGGCATCCTTGCGCTTGGCGCTGGATGACCATGTCCCGACACTGCTTGTGTAGCACAATAAGGATGTGTGTTACATTTGCAGGCTTGCTTAAGAGACTTAACAGCTTCAATACCAGGCACTCCCCCCCCCCCTTCCTGCCCAGGCCAATTTTCAGCTTTTAACGCTGTTGCATTTTGAATGACAATTGTGCGTCATGCAACACTGTACCTAAACCAAATTTATGTCCTTTTTTTCCCACAAATAGAGCTCTTTTGATGGTATTTGATCACCGCAAGGTTTCTGCTTTGCTAAACAAAGACCTAAAAAGTGAAAAAAAGTTTACGTCATAAAATTTAGAAAATAATACATTTTTTTCCTGCAATGATGAGCACTGATGAGGCACTGACAGATGGCAATGATGGGCACTAGTGAGCGGCACTGATAGATGGCAATGATGGACAGCACTGACAGGATCCCAGAGCACTGATTGGCATCCCCAAGGGTCTGCACTGGTAATTAACACTTTGATTACCAGCACAGACCTCCCCCCCCTCCGTCAGGCGAGCCGCCGATCGTCTCTCCTCTACTCGCGACTGTCAGGCGCGAACTGAAGAAAGCCGATCAACGGCACTTATTTACTATGTGACCAGCTGTGATTGGACACAGCTGATCACATGGTAAAGAGCCTATGTCATAGGCTCTTTACTGGGATCAGAGATGCGGTGTGTCAGAGTGACACCGCACCACCGATCGCCGCTCTGCGCGCCCCCTGGGGGTGTGCAGAGAAGCCTATCCTGCTGGACGTCATAGGACGCCGAGTCAGGAAGACAGCAACCGGGACAGCACTTGATCGCTGACAGGCTCAGGTAGGCGTTTTATTGAAAATACTTTGTAAGCCCTGACTTCCTAGGATATCCAGAAAACGTAATTTCACATCATGCCATGCTTTACTGCATCAGACTAGGGAGTGCATTACCTCTAGATCACACCTCCCTCAATATCTAACTTTCTTCTTAATTATCACCCAGTGTTCAAATCTTTCCTTATGCAAGCACATGGGGAGGGAGGATGGAGAGTGGAGACACCCAGCTGTGATTTTTTTTCTTGTGATTATAAAGCTCAGGTAAAGTGAGGGGGGAAGGTGTACACACTGATTACTGCAAAACCATCCAACTCAAAAAACAAAAAAATAAAATGGATGCATAAGTGTGCACACCCTCAAACCAAGGGGTGTAGCTGTGTTCAGAAGAAATCCTATTCAAACGCCTGTTAAATAGGAGTTAGTACACACCTGCCTCGGCGCTCCGAGCGGAAGTGGGAGCGGGTACCTGTCAAAACTAGGTACCCGCTTCCCCCCCCCCCCCCCAAAAAAATCCAAATGTGGCATGTCAGGGGGTTAGCACTACCTAAAGCGGAAGTTCCACTTATGGGTGGAACTCCACTTTAAGCTGTTGATGTCCATCCTTGAGCCAAAGAGTCACTGAAGAGTGACAAATTTTAGCAAACTGAAATGCTAGAAAAGATTCATCAAAAGGTCGTTGAGAAAGCAAAGGCTATGCTGCAACCAGAGAATGCTGGCAACTCATTCACGACTGACTGCTGGTCAGGACAAAATCACTGAGTCTTATATGCCACTTCATTGACAGCGGATGGACAAGAAGGCATTTAGTGTTGAATACAAAAGTGATGCAAGGATCCCACACTGGGGAGTACATTGGAGAAATGTTTCTAGGCATGCTAGAAGAATGGGGAATCACCAAAGACCGAGTGATGTTTGAGATTCGAGACAAGCGGAGAGAACATGGTTAAAGGTATGACACTTAAAGTGTCAGACCTCAGTTGCATGGAACACACCCTCCAACTTGTGATAGATGGTCTGTCAAACCAGAAACTTTGCTTGACATTAGCATGATGAAGAAGTGCGCAGGCCATTTCCACCATTCTATCCTTGCCCAGCAGCCACTGAGGTGCATTCAGTTTTTGGGCCTACCCAAAAACAACTTGATACAGGCCGTTCCAACATGATGGAACTCAACGCTACACATGCTGCAAAGGTTGCTGGAACAGAAGCGAGCTCTCACCATATATTCTGGTGAATATGGACTTATGGAATATGGAGGACATTGTTGTTCCACTGCTGATCAGTGGGACATAGTAGCCATCATTGAGACCCTCCTAGCGATTGAGGAAGTGACACTAGAGTTTAGTCATTACAACTTATCTGTGTCCTCTGTCATTCCAAGTGTGAGTGCTGAAGATGCTTCAACAGAATGAAGGACCCAACACACGTGGCATTAAAGCATGTAGGCAGGCCATGAGGGACAGCCTCGCCAAACATTGAGAAGCATAAGGAGAATAAAAATGTTGTGCTTGCATGTCTTTTGGATCCTCAATAAAAACCATCCTCTCTTCTGATGATTTATTGGCCAAGGCAAAACAATGGCTGACCGAAGATATTCAACAGAAGGTGCAGGATGTTCCACTTCCTGACAAAAAGAAAAGTCAAGTAGAGAAGGTTTCCGATGTGGAAGAGTAGGATGTAGGAGAAATCTCCAAAAAGACAACGGACAGAAGAGAGAATTCATTGTGGTCAAATAGATGCCAGTACCGCGATTCCCCGTCAGTAACAAAGCTAGCGCTGGGGCTAACACTTTTGTGAAGACCCGTGGAGCAGAGGCAAGACCAAAGGTAACACTTCAAACTGATGCTGCTTCTCTCCCACAACAATAGGGAGGAAGCACTGGTGACCGGCAAATATTGGAATGTGAAAAAGGTAAGCATCCTTGATGTCCAAGAAAAGGCAAGAAAATCCCTTTGACAGGGATGCCACCACCGTGCGAACGCACTCCATTCTGAACTTAGTTTAGCGCCTTGATGTCCAGGATTGGACGAACGTTGCCTTACTGGGAACTGTAAACAGGTTTGAATAAAAACCCTGAAAATGTTCTGAAGTCGGATCACCCACCCCTTGAAGCAACAGGTCTTGTACTGCCCCAAAACAGACCCTGTAAGCGGTCTGGGGACAGGCGCAGATTGGGAGGAAAAAACCTTGCCGGGGGACAAGAGGGAAATTTGATCTTTTAGCTAGACCAAATTACTTTGTGGATTCACTTGTCTTGTACCAGGGAAGTTCACAGGTCCTGGAACCAGCGAAGATGTCCCCCCCACCCCCAATACGGGTGAGGGCACACCTTCATGCTGAAGGAGCCTTGTCTGCAGGTCTGGAGAAGCCCGCTCTCGGCTTGCCAGACTAGGTTTATTTGGATCTTCCAGAAAGGCTATGAGCCCTTGTCAGTTGACCCTGAGGGCCCACGTTTACGAGGTTCCTTGCCCTTAGTAGCCTGCAGAAGAAAGGTCCTCTTCCCCCTGTGAGACCTTTAATGTCATCCAGGGTAGCTCCAAACCGGCAATCTCCTTGAAAGGGAAGATAGTCGAGGCCTTTTTTTGAAGCCTGGTGCACAGACCAGCATTTGATTTAAAAGACATGCCAAAGGACCACTGCCAAAACAGAGACGAACCACTAGGGGAGCTGCATCCCAAAAAAAAAGCGGCATCACAGAAACTGCAGCCCCTGGAGCAGCTGGTCCACCAGCTCAGAAAAGGCAGTAAGGAGCTGCTCTCCCTCCAGGCCACGGCGTAAAAGCTTAGCCCACTCGGTTAGAATTTGCGACACCAGGGCACAATGGTGAATACCGGCCTCACTGCCGAACCAGCCAGAGTGCACATATCGTGGGCCACTGCCTCAGCCTGATCCTTAAAGGCTGGGGACTCTTCAACTGGAATCATGGTTGCCTTGTTCAATCTGGACCAGAGGGTCCACCACCGGTGGAACAGTCCACTTCTTAACATGGTACTCCTTATAGGCAATGCCTAGAAAATCACTTAGGGACCCCACGGGGATGCTTTGGTCGGCCCCACTCTTTAGTGATAATTCTGTCAAAATAGGCGAGGGAAAGGAAACACCTTTGCCACTCTGGATGGCTTGTGGAGTGCCAAAGGGAACTTGCGCCTCCGTCACAGCTGCATCCTCCCATCTTCCAGGTCTCACGCACAGATACAATCAGTACTTCCACCAGCGCGGCTTTTCGTGCACGGTTGCAGATGGAGGAATCATTCTAGCCATCAAAGGATCCCGGGCGCCTGGTTGCAGACCCAGCAGGGTGACCCAGATCTGCAGCAGCTGAATCAGATTAAAGGATCTGAGGAGACCGAGGCAGGGGGCCTTTTGCTATCCCGTCACCCAAAAGCCACCTCCATCTGGTACACAAGGGGCTCCAGGACCGCCATTAATGCATCGACTGATGGTTGGGACCCAGGGGGCCCCGCAGCCTCAGAGGGGATCGGGTGGGGAGATGTGCTTTAAAAACTCCATGAGTCACCAGGGGGACCCCACAAAAATTTTAACACTGCAAAAGGGAAAACCCCCACCGCGCTGGCAGCACCACGCGATCCTCAGCAGGGAGGGCAAGAACCCCACCAGACACCAGCACCTGCCTATTAAAACAAAGGTCCAATTGGACTATAAATCTGGCCAAAAGATAATTGTTCATGTGAAAGGAAAGTTACAAACTTGGACAGAAGTGTACCAGAAAAGTAGTATTTTTGAAAAACAAAATTTCAGGAAAAGTCAGACACCCAAAAACACCAAAAGATGAATGCAATATAAAAAAAAAAAAAAACACCACAGTGGCGAGACAGTGGTACAAGATTTTCCTATTAATACCCACCTGCACCGTTTGCACAGTGTATATCTTCTTCAGGTTTGATTCACATTCTGCAGCAGTTGTCCCAGGAAGAGACCTAAAGAAAATGAGAGAGATGTTAGCATAGAACACAAAAAAAAAATCATTGCCCAAGGGACTTTAATGAGTAACACAAAGAAAAGAGAAAATACTGTATTGTATACAACATATGAAAAATCCATTTGTCTAAACCAATTGTGCAACGCATTTAAAAACAGTCATTTACAATTGCCAACCATAATGAATGCAAGAGTAAACAATGAGATCAGACATTTTCCATCTAGTAATCTGTGTTGAAAAAAAACTCTCCGCATTTTGTGAGGTCACAGCTCGCTTCCTCAGGAGAAGCACAGAAGGGGATCTAAAAATGACAAATTAGAAGCAAGAAGAAAAGAAAAAACCCTGAATCCGGACTTTCATTACAAATACTTGCGAAAGCTCTTCACCCTTGCATAGTAAACCATCTCCATTCTAGGATTCCCAAAAACTTTCCACTGGTTCCAACTGGGAATCCCTGAGACTGAATCCAACGGATCCCCCCCCCTTCTAAAACTCCAGGAGGGAAATGATTGACCTTTGGTTGGCTCTGTCCAGCATGACCCAATGTTTAGGATTCTCCATGGTTTTAAGAGCTTTCACAAGTATTTATAAGTCCGGATTCAGAGTTCCCCCCGCCCCTTTTCTTTTGGCTTCCAATTTGTCATTTTAAGATCCTCTTCTGTGCTTCTCCCAAGGAAGCGAGCCAAGATCACACGAAACAAATTTTCAGCACAGAGGACTACTTCTTGATGTAAAAGGTCTCATTGTTCTGGTGTTGGCTACTCTTGAGTTCTATATGTTTTGCAAAAGTAAATGACCATGTTTTGAAATGTATTTTACACCGTTGGTTTAGACAAATCAAACTTTGTATATTTTATATACTTTTCCCTTTTCTTTGTGTTGGGGTGTTACTCATTAAAGTCCCTTGGGCAATGATTCTTTGTGTTTGTAGAATATGGGACTAGAAAAGGATGGGATGGCTACAAGAACAGCGCAAACAGACTTTTAGAAGACCAGCAAATTGGAACTTGTGTTTTTATTGATGTCTGCATTCCTGTCCTAGTAAATACCCCACCCATGGGGTGTTCAGACAGGAAATGAGAGACTCTCCAAATGAAAAAACGATACAATTACAAAATATGTCAAATTTAAGCAGCTCATATACCGTCTTTCAGTCAATGGGTTTAAACAAATAGAACTTGATTGCCCCAACCACACTTTCAAGGGAATCCTCCCGCTGAGCTTTTATATTCTGACAGTGCGACAACTGCCCTGCTATCAGGGATCAGCTCAGGCAGCTATAGCTTGTGGCACTGATCAAGCAGGGAAAAACAGGGCGGTAGTACAGAAGAGGATCAGTAAATAGACTTCTGTACAATCACATTGGCCATGCATGGATTGAAATTCAACAGTCCCTGCTGAAGTGGCTGAATTGTGTTCCAAGTATTGCTTTTTTTGAATGGTCAGAAGCAAACTGCAAAAAAAAAAAAAAAAAAAAAACCCAACAAAAAACGGACCCCTTGAAGCTTTTTGCCAAAAATTTCCCCTTTTCATGTAGAACATTACAGAAGACTTACTGACCAAGGTGATCCCCTGCAGCGATGTGCTGTCAGCAACACTTCCACCTCCCCGATTTAAACTGTTTGACTGGCCAGACCCGGTTCACAACAGCCAAATATGTGCACACCAGAGTTACTTTGTCTCCGCACAGAACCGCGCCTTGACTGAACATTGGGCTGCACACACCTGGCTCAGTATATACAAGCCAATGAGAAGGCTGACAGGCAGAGGAAGTATCTATGTCACTTTAGTCCCTTTTACACGGAGCAGAGTCCGCTCTGATCAGCAGGGAATCTGCTTACATATCCCCTGCTGATCAGAGCCAAGAGGGACAGGCACCACACCTGTGCCCACCCGGTCTGTGCACCACACCTGTGCCCACCCTGTCTGTGCACCACACCTGTGCCCACCCTGTCTGTGCACCACACCTGTGCCCACCCTGTCTGTGCACCACACCTGTGCCCACCCTGTCTGTGCACCACACCTGTGCCCACCCTGTCTGTGCACCACACCTGTGCCCACCCTGTCTGTGCACCACACCTGTGCCCACCCTGTCTGTGCACCACACCTGTGCCCACCCTGTCTGTGCACCACACCTGTGCCCACCCTGTCTGTGCACCACACCTGTGCCCACCCTGTCTGTGCACCACACCTGTGCCCACCCTGTCTGTGCACCACACCTGTGCCCACCCTGTCTGTGCACCACACCTGTGCCCACCCTGTCTGTGCACCACACCTGTGCCCACCCTGTCTGTGCACCACACCTGTGCCCACCCTGTCTGTGCACCACACCTGTGCCCACCCTGTCTGTGCACCACACCTGTGCCCACCCTGTCTGTGCACCACACCTGTGCCCACCCTGTCTGTGCACCACACCTGTGCCCACCCTGTCTGTGCACCACACCTGTGCCCACCCTGTCTGTGCACCACACCTGTGCCCACCCTGTCTGTGCACCACACCTGTGCCCACCCTGTCTGTGCACCACACCTGTGCCCACCCTGTCTGTGCACCACACCTGTGCCCACCCTGTCTGTGCACCACACCTGTGCCCACCCTGTCTGTGCACCACACCTGTGCCCACCCTGTCTGTGCACCACACCTGTGCCCACCCTGTCTGTGCACCACACCTGTGCCCACCCTGTCTGTGCACCACACCTGTGCCCACCCTGTCTGTGCACCACACCTGTGCCCACCCTGTCTGTGCACCACACCTGTGCCCACCCTGTCTGTGCACCACACCTGTGCCCACCCTGTCTGTGCACCACACCTGTGCCCACCCTGTCTGTGCACCACACCTGTGCCCACCCTGTCTGTGCACCACACCTGTGCCCACCCTGTCTGTGCACCACACCTGTGCCCACCCTGTCTGTGCACCACACCTGTGCCCACCCTGTCTGTGCACCACACCTGTGCCCACCCTGTCTGTGCACCACACCTGTGCCCACCCTGTCTGTGCACCACACCTGTGCCCACCCTGTCTGTGCACCACACCTGTGCCCACCCTGTCTATGCACCACACCTGTGCCCACCCTGTCTATGCACCACACCTGTGCCCACCCTGTCTATGCACCACACCTGTGCCCACCCTGTCTATGCACCACACCTGTGCCCACCCTGTCTATGCACCACACCTGTGCCCACCCTGTCTATGCACCACACCTGTGCCCACCCTGTCTATGCACCACACCTGTGCCCACCCTGTCTATGCACCACACCTGTGCCCACCCTGTCTATGCACCACACCTGTGCCCACCCTGTCTATGCACCACACCTGTGCCCACCCTGTCTATGCACCACACCTGTGCCCACCCTGTCTATGCACCACACCTGTGCCCACCCTGTCTATGCACCACACCTGTGCCCACCCTGTCTATGCACCACACCTGTGCCCACCCTGTCTATGCACCACACCTGTGCCCACCCTGTCTATGCACCACACCTGTGCCCACCCTGTCTATGCACCACACCTGTGCCCACCCTGTCTATGCACCACACCTGTGCCCACCCTGTCTATGCACCACACCTGTGCCCACCCTGTCTATGCACCACACCTGTGCCCACCCTGTCTATGCACCACACCTGTGCCCACCCTGTCTATGCACCACACCTGTGCCCACCCTGTCTATGCACCACACCTGTGCCCACCCTGTCTATGCACCACACCTGTGCCCACCCTGTCTATGCACCACACCTGTGCCCACCCTGTCTATGCACCACACCTGTGCCCACCCTGTCTATGCACCACACCTGTGCCCACCCTGTCTATGCACCACATCTGTGCCCACCCAGTCTATGCAAAGTGGACATGGGCAGACCTGGCTGCACTCTAAGGGTGGCTGGGTGTAAACAGACTGCTGTCAGTTCACATCAGGCTACCTCCAATTCGGTTTGCCAAAATAAAAATGATGCAGTCCTTTTGCTGTTACTGGACCCAGAGATAGGTGGGGTGAAACGATAACAAGTTAACCTTCTGATCAGGCCTGCCTGAAAGACCGCCAGATGAACCTGATCAAAATGCATATGTGAAAGGAACCTTAAAAAGTCTCTAGTCATTAAAAAACTCAATACTCTTTGAAAGACATTACTTCTGCTTTAAAACCAATTCCCACATGTATACAATGATTACGTTTCAAAGAACTAATCTGATAACAGACGTGTCATCCCAGATCCTACAGCTGTCTGAATCATACATTCAAAATGAGCAAACCTAAATTACATAGGCATTTAGAAACTAATTTAGCACTGTAATTGAAGGCAGGCGGGCAATTTAAGCACTCCACCCAAAACTAAAAATACCCTTGGATGAAGTCCAGAGGGTTTGGGTGCTAATATAGGTAAATATCAGTGGAGAAAATATTCAGCGCAGATAAAATAGAAATGCAAGCTGAACACTACAAAGACAAAAAACACCTCGGTAACATGTAAAACAAAAGGTGCAGAGCAAATAACCAATGTATGACCAGCTTTCTCTGCAGCACATATACTTCTCAATAGGAAAGGCTGCATCTAAAGAAAAAAGCAGGTAAAACTCAGCCCAGCCTGTGAACGCTCATCTACATTACTCCATTTAGGTCAATGGAGATTTGCTGCTCTTCGCTTGGCTTGTGTCAAATGTCAGCACAACAAGTCTACGTGTGCCCTAAACCGGTCTGGTAGCCTCACACAGGAGTACAGGCTTATGCCAAATAGGACAGGGAGACCTGTTCAGTCTGACTCTGAGTATAAAGTATCCAAACCTGTTCAACTGATGACTCCTCCAGTGCATTTGTCCAGGTGAAGTCTGCTGCCTCCATAGACAAAAGCTCATCTACAGACTGTTTAAAAATTATTTTCAAAAAGCTAGTTGCTGTGGTGATGCCCCCATTTCAATACACCGACACATGATACAACAAGCATACAGAGCAAAAGGCCAGAGAAGTCCAAAGCAGGGGTTGGCAACCCTTCTCCCCCTATCCACCTGGCTGCTGCGGGGGATTCTCAGGCAGAAGAAAGCAGAATGAGATGGTAAAAACGTTTACGTGAACAGTACTGATCACTGTTAAATCCTAACTGAATAGTGAACTGTGCTTACAATGTTTGTTTATTAAAGGATAAGTCCATCCCAAAACTATCCCTGCATCTATAGACCTGCACGATCCAACACTTCCCTATATAGCCCTGTAAAGAAATCAGTATACATGATTTTTTTTTAAGCAGATCTGACCCTATCTCCAGCGGCAGAAGCTCTGCAGGACAGAGCCGACAAAGGCTGTGAAATGAATGGGAAAGGACGTCACCCATAGACTTACTATGGGGCTTCCGTTATCGGTTGGGTCCTCTGCGACCACCTCCACAGCAAAGCTATGGCTGACAGCTCAGGTATGTCTACAGATTTCTTCTTTCCAGAGCTAGATAGTGGAGGTCTATAGATGCAGGGATTTTAGTGTTATGGTGGACTTCTTTAAGAGGGAGCTCTGTACAAAGCCATTTCTGTTCTATTTGTGCAGCTAATGCATTTTCTGTCTCAAAAGGGACATTAGGGGTCTGTTTAGTCTACTGATATTTCAAAGACACTCTCCCCTCAAAAAAAAAAACACACACCATAGTTTACTATTCTACAGCCACCCCCATCCAGCAGCACCCTGTGTGCAAGAGAAAGCCAACAGCTGGGAAAATGACTGGAAAGGATTTCACCCATAGACTTACTATGGGGATTCCGGTGTTCACTACCAATCCTACAAATTTGAAGCCACCACTAGCATGTCAGCCTGGGACCAAACCAGAGTATCTGTTATGGACTATTGGGTGATCCATCCCTAAAGAATGTACAGGTCCCTCAAAAAATTAGCATATTGTGACACCCTCAAGCAAGAGGGTAAGACACAGAAATACATTTCTGAACGAATAGGCTGTTCCCAGAGTGCTGTATCAAGGCACCTCAGTGGGAAGTCTATGGGAAGGAAAAAGTGTGGCAGAAAATGCTGCACAACGAAAGAGGTGACCGGACCCTGAGGAAGACTGGGGAGAGGGAAATGCCAAAATGCCTGAAGTCCAGTGTCAAGTACCCATAGTCAGTGATGGTCTGGGGTGCCATATCAGCTGCTGGTGTTGGTCCACTGTTTTATCAAGGGCAGGGTTAATGCAGCTAGCTATCAGGAGATTTGGGAGCACTTCATGCTTCCATCTGCTGAAAAGCTTTATGGAGATGAAGATTCCATTTTTCAGCACGACCTGGCACCTGCTCACAGTGCCAAAACCACTGGTAAATGATTTACTGACCATGGTATTACTGTGCTCAATTGGCCTGCCAACTCTCCTGACCTGAACCCCATAGAGAATCTGTGGGATGTTGTGAAGAGAAAGTTGAGAGACGCAAGACCCAACACTCTGGATGAGCTCAAGGCCGCTATCGAAGCATCCTGGGCCTCCATAACACCTCAGCAGTGCCACAGGCTGATTGCCTCCATGCCACGCCGCATTGAAGCAGTCATTTCTGCAAAAGGATTCCCGACCAAGTATTGAGTGCATAATTGAACATAATTATTTGAAGGTTGACTTTTTTTGTATTAAAAACACTTTTATTGGTTGGATGAAATATGCTAATTTTTTGAGATAGGAATTTTTGGGTTTTCATGAGCTGTATGCCAAAATCATCAATATTAAAATAAAAGGCTTGCACTACTTCAGTTGTGTGTAATGAATCTAAAATATATGAAAGTCTAATGTTTATCAGTACATTACAGAAAATAATTAACTTTATCACAATATGCTAATTTTTTGAGATGGACCTGTATATAACACCAGCTATACTTGGAATAAAAACAAATATTCTACCACAGGTTGCAGGAAAGAAATTAGCATGATTCCCCCAGCAACAGACCATGTTTACCAGGGAATCCCTCCTGCTGAGCAATTGTCTTCTCTTGGAAGGGGAAGCCACCCCCGCTGGGAGAAGAGTGATCACTAGCGGCTATAGCAGCCACTTGCAATAACTGCAAGTGAATCCAGCAGGCTGGTTGTACCAAAGCTGATCCATCAATCTAGTACAGTCAGCCTGCCTACTAATTGTTCAGATCTCTGCCGGTTCCTGCTGCATCAGCCGAGATTCAAACTGGGTATAGCTGGTCCAAGCAAACAATGTCTCCAGTGCAATTTGCACCCAGGGCACGTTAGCTGCTAGACCACAAAGCTAACCACTTAAAAGTAAACCTGACCCGGCAAAAAAACTAAAGATAACACCAGAATTCTGTTACCTTGCAACACCAAGCACCTGGATGAGGGTCTCAAGAGCACACAGATGCATGTCAAAATCTTCTGAACTGGACTTGCACATGTGCTATGCACGCTCATTTAATCCTATGGAAGAGTTCAGCCTCCACCAGATTTCCTTGAGCCCCATTGGGATTAAAGGCCCAGGTTTCAACTTGAAGCCAAGTCTTGCCCCTTTCCACTCATCAAACGTCAGACCCTCAATGGGTAGTAGAGGCTACGGCATGTCACAACTACGGTAAATGAAAGGGAGCAGGGTTTAAGTGACATTAAACTATTGTCTCCAAAATAATCTATACATAACAAACCCACTACTTTCTGGTCATGTGATCTGTTTTAAATAGATACTGTGATTTTATGCCTCCTTGTAATGTTCTCAGGCAACACCCAAACACCCCCCATGTGCTTGGAACGAGTAGCGTGCTTTTGTTGTGGTCATGTACACTGCTCTATTCACACTACATAGTCCATCTCAGCAAAAAAGGGTGGCTACATACAGTGGGACCATGAAGAACAAAAATAGCCACCCTCTAAGGCCTACCATGGACAGAATTATTTTCTTTCCTGCATTCATGGGTTGGGGGGGGGGGTAGTAGAGAAACACCCCAGAAACATTTCCTGCTTGTGTGATTGGCTCACCGATTTACCCAGAAGTCTTCACTAAGATAAAAGTCAGATTTCAGGCATCCCCTAGAACACAAATGTCACTTTTGTGAGATACTCAATAGGAACACATTTAACAACCCATTCACACTGCCGCGACAGGATTTTGTGGGGCGACCTCGGCGCGACTTGCACGGACTTCATATAATTGAAGTCAATGCAAGTCGCCTCCAGGTCGCCCCAAAGTAGTACAGGACCCTTTTTCTAAGTCGGAGTGACTTGTGTCGCTCCTATTAGAACGGGTCCTGTACTATTGAATGGCGAGCGACCTACCGCGACTTGTCAGGCGACCAAGTCGCCTGACAAGTCGTGCTAGTGTGAATAGACCCTAAAGGGATGCAGGCCCAGCAGATTTTCTCAGTGTTCCGCAGGAGCCACAGCTGATGGAGTGGTTTCATAATTCTCAAATAAGATTCATTTTGCGCAGAGAAACTGGGATTTCTTCAAAACAAAAAAAAAAAAAAAAAAAACAAAAAAAAAAAAAAAAAAAAAAAAAAAAAAGGGTAGGAATCTGCAACAAAGGTTATAATTATTGCAATGTACAGCGATCATCCAGAGGGGAATGATTCAACAAAAGCGGAGTTATTAAAGGGAAAAGGGAGGAAAACATGGGGTGGGGGGAAAGGGAAGGGAAGAAGGGAAGGGGGGAGGGAAGGGAAAAATGAAGGACAAAGGAAAGGTATTAGAGGATTGGTGGGACTTTGAATGAGACTCCTGCCTTGGGTCTCCATCCCTATGTCTACTATTACATGTAGAGCACATAGTGCTCAAAAAATGTTTGGGACTTTGTATGAGATGTGGCCACTGGGCACATGGTGTTATATATGATATTGCATATACCTGGGCTGGTAAGCACAAAACAAGTATAGAATCAATTAACATCATGTGTTTTTAATATTGTATAAATGGCAGTTGATAATAATATAAAAATACAGTACAATGAGGGTAAAAGGGGTATGTATATATAAGGTTTGGTAAAAAACTGTAACAACATAAATAAACATTCAAGGAGGTACTACAAAACATTCGTGTATGCCAGGTGAAACTTGTGGGTATATTGTTTGCCTCATAGGCTCGACGCGTTTCGTGAATTACATTTTTCACTTCCTCAGGAGCAGGCATGGTAATGGCATCTAAAAAGATATATATATATACATATAAATGTGATATTACATAAAATAAAGGAATGTTTTGTAAAATTAGCGCAAGAAACTGAAGCTTACACATGAGTATGGAATGTCAGTCAGGTGATGAAATCGCCCGGAATTGAGTCCCCAAAGGGAACTGAGAAAGCGGCCTCCACAAACACAGCCAAGGCGCAAGATCCATGGTGTGGTAAAGGAATCAGGAAGAGGTATTGAAGGGCTCGATTTGGTAATAGCATGACACTGTACAAAGGGATATAAATATGCATATATGCATAAATCAAACCAGTGATCCATACATAAAATACATAAGCATAGAATGGTAAAGAAGGATGAGCCCAAACCATATGAAAAAAGAATCCAAGTCAGTATACCAAAGTGTGAGGTAGAAGTATGTGACTATATGGACATACCAAGGCAGAGAGAAAAAAAGGGGTGGGACATGCATGAAAAGTGTTTGAACTATAAAGACCAGTGACATCCCTAAAACATCAAAGAAAACAGTGCTAAAAAATGAAAAATAAAGTGAGAATCACAATTATTAGGGAAGGAGAGTCCCAAGGGTGAGGATATTGAAAAAATGTGACGAAAAGGAGGATGATAGTGAGGCTGGGACAATTAAATAAAGTGAGTCATGGAACCTACGCTGGGACCGGGCGGGAGGCAGCTCTCAGCGTCACAAAGCTGTTCAGTACGGAGGGAGTCCATCGGGCAAGCCGGTGTTGCCCAAGACGGTCTCCCTCAAATGAACGCTGATGGAGTCACGTGCAGGGACGCCAACAAGCGTGTGACGTAATACCCTGCACGGAGAGGTGTGACGCCGATGCGTCGCGCCCACAGCCGAAGATCCCGCCCCCATCTCGGTATCTGGCTGAAGGGGGGAGAGAAGGACGGACGCGGACGGGGCGCATCGCAGTTCCCAAAAGGGACCACACGGGAGACACACAACCCAATGACATGGGTGAAAAAAGTAAAACAATGAGAACCAGTATTAAATAAACATACAAAATCAATATACAATACCCAATGCATATGTAATTCGTATATATGGTGCCAATTTGGGATAATACATCATTATATTACAATGATAAAACCACTGGTTTCACATCTCCATCCCTGGATCAATATTATTAAAGGGAAAAGGGAGGAAAACATGGGGTGGGGGGAAAGGGAAGGGAAGAAGGGAAGGGGGGAGGGAAGGGAAAAATGAAGGACAAAGGAAAGGTATTAGAGGATTGGTGGGACTTTGAATGAGACTCCTGCCTTGGGTCTCCATCCCTATGTCTACTATTACATGTAGAGCACATAGTGCTCAAAAAATGTTTGGGACTTTGTATGAGATGTGGCCACTGGGCACATGGTGTTATATATGATATTGCATATACCTGGGCTGGTAAGCACAAAACAAGTATAGAATCAATTAACATCATGTGTTTTTAATATTGTATAAATGGCAGTTGATAATAATATAAAAATACAGTACAATGAGGGTAAAAGGGGTATGTATATATAAGGTTTGGTAAAAAACTGTAACAACATAAATAAACATTCAAGGAGGTACTACAAAACATTTGTGTATGCCAGGTGAAACTTGTGGGTATATTGTTTGCCTCATAGGCTCGACGCGTTTCGTGAATTACATTTTTCACTTCCTCAGGAGCAGGCATGGTAATGGCATCTAAAAAGATATATATATATACATATAAATGTGATATTACATAAAATAAAGGAATGTTTTGTAAAATTAGCGCAAGAAACTGAAGCTTACACATGAGTATGGAATGTCAGTCAGGTGATGAAATCGCCCGGAATACCAAAGATCTAAGGCAAAATAATTGTGCAAATAAACAGAAAGCCAGCCAAGGCTCAGCCAGAAAAAGTGCAGAAATCACTTCCTGACTAACTTGAAATTGCAGACATAGCTAGTAACCACTGGAATATTTTAAACCTTTCCATCGGTTTTAAAGTGGGCATTAAACCAAAAGGAATGATTTGCTATCTTCTATGGAACCTCTAAAATTCTTAATTGCACCCAGTTAGAAGCCAGCCGGCTACCATGCACAGCTGCACAAGATTCTTTGTGCACCAGTTTCAGTAAATCTCCCCCACTGACTGGAGTAAGATTAGAGGCAGTCACTACTATGCTGCTCCTGGTTATCCATACTGGAAGGGAAACGAAAAACACCTCTAGATAAAAATTTACCAGGTTCTGCTTCACTCACTTTGGGGATACTTTATTATCCCATTAGTCATGAGGATGTCAAAAAAAAAAAAAAGGCATGCGCCGCTACCAAGATGTCTGCCACACCACAAGGACCGTGTGGAACCCAGTCGACAATTCCTATTGCCATAAAAGACAATTTGTATTTCGTGCCAATAGGTGCATTGTATGGATTGTACTTTCGGTTGTCGTTGACACTGCCTCAAAAATAAACAAAAAGCAAGGTTTTTATTGCATCTCATGAGTCGAACATCTACTGTTCAAGCCCTGAAGGGGGAGGGGGGAGCCCACCCCCCCCCCCTAAAATAAATTGGTTTTATTAAATGCTTTAACCAGTGTTTCTTAAAGACTTTCGGCAATATACATTATTGTACTAGGTGCTCCTCACTAATCATCCCACAGAGTTTAAGATGTGGAATAAGACATGGTAAAATCAAGAAAAGAGAAGCTGCAGGCAATACAGCCAACTAGTCCTATGCCTTTCTAAACATGAGGGGTGGGAACAAAAAATTCCACAAAGCTAAACATTAGCCATTAAGGCAACAGGAGCTTAAACATACTGGAGCCCAAAAAAAAAAAAAAAAAACCTCACCCTCAGAGGATCAGGTCCTCTTAAACAGCAGCCTGCAAAACCTTGCGGCCAAAAGCAGCAGTTGCCAACACATCCACTTTATAAAACATTGTGCAACTGCACAGACGACCAGGTGGCCCCCTTGCAATCCTGCGTTACTGACGCCTGAAATGGTCAGAGGAAGTGGACAACCCTTTGCGAGGTCCATCCGTGAGCACAAAGAATGACTTCCTGAAAGACTCCGTAGTTGCCAGGTACACCTTAATTGCCCGAAAATGCATCCAAGACATGCAAGGCAATTTCCTTCGGATGTTTAGGACTGGGACACAGGGAAGGCAACACAATGTCTTCATACAAATGAAAGTCAAAGACCACCTTAGTATGGAATGACAGGGGCAAAGCGCCACCTTATTCTTGTGAATCACCAGATAAGGTGGACAGGATAACGCTGCCAGTTCCGACACCATGCACGCAGAGGTGATCGCCAAAAAGGCCACCTTCTGGTACAGCATAAGCAGGGGAATCTCCCGAATATTTTCAAAGGGAGGCTTCTGTAGAGCTGAAAGCACCAAAAAAAAATCCCATGGTGGCAACGGAGCAGCACTGGAGGAAGCAAAATGTCGGACACCCTGAAGAAAAGTACGCACCAGGTAGTGTGTGGCCAAAGGTCCTTGAAAAAAAATAAGACCACCAAGGCTGATACCTGGCCCTTGATGGTACTCAATGCAAATTTCTGTTCAACCCCCCCACTGAAGGGAGGTTAAGATCCGAGGAGCGAAGATGCACCCCAAACAACATACATCACGCAATGTATGTCTTCCACGTACAATGGTAGATCTTCCTCGAAATAGATTTCCTAGCTTTCATCAATGTTGGAATCACCGACTTAGATAAACCCTAACCTTCAGCACCTGGCGTTCAACAGACAAACCGTCAAAGCCAGCGACTAAAGCAGGATGGAAAATCAGTCTTGGGACTGCAGATCCTCCCTGAGGGGAAGCTTCCAAGGAATATCAGTGACCAGCCGCACCAGATCAGCGTACCCGCGAGCCCAGTCCAGGGCCACCAAGAATCCCTTCTGCCTTGATCCTGCGTAGAAGTCCGGAAAGAAGCTGAAGGAAGGTGCAAATCAAACTATACTGACCCCACGGGGCCACTAGTGCGTCTGTGGCATCTGCCAGCGGATCCCTTGACAGAGCCCCAAATCGAGACGCCAACAGATCCACCTCAGGAGTGCCCCACCAGAGACAGCTGATGAAACCCCTCCACATGAATGGACCACTCCCCATAGTCCAACGCCTGTCGACTGAGGTAGTCCACCTGCCAATTTTCAACCCCGGGAAGGTGTACGTTGGACGGCTTGAACGAACCGTTCTACCAACCTCAGAATGCCGGCTACCTCCAGGGCACTTGTGCCCCCTTGGTGATTGACATAAGCCACGTCATTGTCCAATTGAATGCGCACTGGACAACCCTGAAGACGATCATTCCAATGATCCAGGCACAGTCTGATTCCCTCGGAGTTCCAGGACATTGCTTGTTAATCTAGACCAGGGATCCTCAAACTACGGCCCTCCAGCTGTTGCAGAACTACACATTAGAGCTGCACGATTCTGGCTAAAATGAGAATCACGATTTTTTTGCTTAGAATAAAGATCACGATTCTCTCACGATTCTCGGCGCAACATCATCTTTTACATTATATAAAAAAACAATTGGGCCAACTTGTATTTTTTCCCCAAAAAACTGCGTTTGAAAGACTTCTGCACAAATACCATGTGACTTAAAAGATTGCAATGATCGCCATTTTATTCTCTAGAGTCTCTGCTAAAAAATATATATAATGTTTGGGGCTTCTAAGTAATTTTCTAGCAAAAAATACTTTAAGAGGTTAAACTGCTCTCCCTTACAGCCGGAAGTTCATTCCTTTGATCTAAAGAACGAAAAGATACATTGTAAAGCATTTTGTTTATACTTATCTAGCAGCTTTAACAATGTTGATAAACATTTGCGAAGACTTTTTTTTTTTACAGCTGTGAGTGAGCAGAAAACAGCTCAGTAAGAATCGAGGACATGCAGTTTAAGATAGTCAGGGGGGTGAATCGAGATCGCGATTTTTTTAACGATTAATTGTGCAGCTCTACTACACATCCTATGAGGCATTGCAAAACTGACATTCACAGACATGACTAGGCGTGATGGGAATTGTAGTTCCTGAACTGGAGGGGCCATTGTTTGAAAACCCCTGATCTAGACTCTTCCAGCCCACGTCCACCCCAAAACCCTCCAGAGGTAGAGGGGAAGACAGCTACTACCCATACCAGGAACCAGGTGGGCACCGTTTCAGACAGAGCCCCTCTCCATTTAAATGGGGGGCTGTCGGCCAGGAGGAACGCAGCAACTCAGGCCGAGACCCGGTCTTATGCGACCTCGCATGACATTTAACTATTTTCCCTGGAGAAGAGACGCCTGAGGGGACATGATAGCAATTTACAAATACCTCAATGGTGATCTCAGCATAGAAAAAAAGCTATTCAGTCGCAAGGATTGCATGCGGACTCAAGGACATACAATGCGAATAGAGAAGCATTTTGACCTCAGGCAACAGAGGGGTTTTTTTACTGTTAGGGCTACAAGATTGTGGAATTCTCTACCACAAGAGGTGGTTTCTGCAGGAAGTATGGCTACTTTCAAAAGACTCTTGGACATACATCTCAAGGATCAGAACATTAAGGGGTATGAGAGGTGATTACGGCCACACGCGCCTACACAGGTTAAACTGGATGGACAATTTTCTTTATTCAACCTCAACTACTATGTAACTGTTACTCACAGGGCCAGCCCCCATCCAGTTCGGCCATGTCACGGCTGACCTAGCACAGAGCTGAGGCGTCTGCGTGCTCCCTAGCCAGACTGGGGTGACAACTGGATCTAGATTATCCAGCACATTGCCTAGTCCCTGCAGTTGATTGTAGATCTCATAGGCAAAAAAAAATTGCCATCTAAAATTTTTTTGCCAGGACCAGAGATCCCAGCAAGGAAAAAGGGACATATGCCTGACCAGGCAGAAAAAAAAAAAAACAAGTGACTATAGCAGGGAGAGGGAGTATAGCCCCTGGGACTGCCCATTGGTGTAGCCAGAAGTTCTTTCTGCCTAGTGTCCTACTCCTATAGGGTGCAGCATAACCCAATGGTCAAGAATGGCAGGAGTTGTGTCCGTCAATGAACGAAAGAACGAAAGAAAAATTGTTCAGGTAGGTGCTCGCAGTTTTGGCAAATCTGCTAAACAGTGGTGCAACATGGCCTTAAGGTGGGGTTAGCCTTTAAAGTAATAAATGTTCTGTTTTTAAGTCAAGCAGCTGATTTAATCACAGAGTATGCAGCTTCTTTATCTTTTAATACTTATCTACGTTCCAGTTTAAGCCAGTGCCATAACGGCTGCCCCAAGTTTCCGGTTTCAGGATGGATCCTCTCCTGCAGAGTCCTACAGCAGGGGTCTCCAAACCTAAATAAAGGGTCATTTACTGTCCCTGCAGACTTTTGGGGGACAAGACTGGCCATTGGGAGTACACAATGCCCATTACGCGGTAGTCACTGAGGGGGGGGGGGAGAGGGGGAGCAGTGGCCCCATTGCACTGGCATCCCTGGTGGAGGGGGGAGCCGTGGCCCCATTGCGCTGGTGGTACGGGGGGGGGGTAACCATGGCCCCATGGGCCAGATAAAAAGGAGCAAGCAAAGGCCCCGGTTTGGAGACAACTGCTATAGACCCACCCATGTATTCACTGCGCATTAACACACTAAACTAAAGACTGGGATACGGACACATTCCCCTGCTCATCCCTCCTTCAAGCTGACTGGACACTGCACTGTCCAGTTATTCTTTCCTGTGAAGGCTGGAAGTTCAGGGAAGCCGCACTGGGAGAGCAGGAGCCAGCAGCGTGGAGATTTGCAAGAGCTGGGGTAAACGCTTTTAACAAATCGTTTTACTGAAGAACGCTTTTTTGTGCTCCGTGTGTTACACTAAAAACACTGTGGGTTTAATATCACTTTAGGAAATATGGAGGCCAGGGAGATTTTTATTTTTTAACTGGTCAAGAGCAGTTTTTACATTTCTTAGTGAGTTCATTTAGGTTTTAAAGCTGAACTAAAAACTCTCAATCAGCATTAACTATTTTAATCCTTACATTGCTAGCCTTAGTAAAAAAAGATAGGAAAATATAATATATTTATTGGTTTAAAAATGCTATTTACATTTCTTCAGCTACTTCCTGGTTTCTGGACTAGGTCAAAATGTCACATTCCAGGAGTCTTCGGCTCGGTTCACATGGGTGCGATGCATGACATCACATTTGATATCGCACTGCTGTGCAAATCACATGCAATGCAAATTCAGTCAGATTGGCTGAATTTTCATCACATTCGCACCAAACACGTGCAGGACCCTTTTTGGTCCGCACCAGAAACTGATTGTATGGGCGTTCACAACTATGTGAACCGATTCCTGTCCAAAATGACATTTCGCACTGCAATATGCGAACCGATCTGGGGGTGTCATTACCTTTGTATTGCTACTCCCAGCACCCATATATAGCAGCGTAAACTGCCTGCGAGTTGGATGCGATGCAGGAACCAGCAGTGGATTCACAGGGTTCCCGCATCGCACCAATGTGAACCCAGCCTGCATATACAATTGTTTTTTCACCTGGAAGAGGGGCTCAGCTAAGCATAACCTCATCTGCGTCCCTGAGCTAAGAGCAGATGGATTCCAAGTAGTAAATGCTACATGAATCATCTGCCCTTACTCAAGATGGTTGTGACTAGAAATGTTAGGTTGACATTTTTTAAAAGTGATAACAAAATAGAGACATGGATGGATGGAGAGTTTGCTATGAAAATAAAAAATGAATTAAATGGCTTTCAGGTTATGGTGCACAGATACAGTAAAGTTTCACTTTTTAACACCTATAAAAAAAGCACAGCTACTGCATATGACTGATGTGACACGTTGCAGTGTAGAGGGACAGAACATTCTGTAAACCATTTTACAGTATGCTGGAAAATCCCTCTGATCAAATCAGAACTGGGACTGATTTTCAGTACTCAGAGCCGGTGCATAGGTTGAGAAGATTGCATGATCTACGGCCAGCCTGGCACGTCAGCTGGCAGAACGGCAAAGTTCTGCACACCGCAGCCAACTCAACTTTCCTGCTCTACTGGGTTGATGCTGAGTGCCCGTGTCAGGAATGTGAGAATTATGAGTCTGTTCCAAGAAACTTCTAATTTGCTGGACATTTATATACAATATAACCTCAGATATTTGTGTGTGCGCTCATTAACAGCATAGAATGGGAAATATGAAAAACTAGCTGTGATCGGAAAAAGGGCCAGAGACAAGATGGTAAATAACCAGGCTGTGACAGGGGGGACAGAATAAGGAGGTCACACGGGGGGGGGGGGGGGGGGCAAATAAGCAGCAAAGGGAACAAATATAGGTGCGCAGTAAGACGAGCGCTGGAAGGAGCACGCAAAGGGGATGGGAAGGGGGTCAGCATGAAAGGGGACCGTGCAGAGAAAAAGACAGCGGGGCACAGGAAGCAAGGGGGAGGGGGCATGAACAAAAATGGAGGGATTTCAGGACACAGTGCTCGATATTGGGGGGGGGGGGGACAAGTCACAGAAACTGGTATGGGTAGGGGGAAGAAAGGGGTGTCAGGACACAGAGGGAACAAATTAAGGGGCTGCACAGTGGGGCTGGAGGATGTGAGGACACAAAAAGTGGTAGCAAAGTGGGGGGGAGGGGATTTCAGGACAGAGGGGACACATTAACGGGGTAGCACAGTGGAGGAGGGGATACCGGGACACAGGAGTAGCACAGTGGGGGAGGGGGATACCGGGACACATTAGGGGGGTAGCACAGTGGGGGAGGGGGATACCGGGACACATTAGGGGGGTAGCACAGTGGGGGAGGGGGATACCGGGGCACATTAGGGGGGGTAGCACAGTGGGGGAGGGGGGATACCGGGGCACATTAGGAGGGTAGCACAGTGGGGGAGGGGGGATACCGGCACACAGGGGGGGTAGCACAGTGGGGGAGGGGGGATACCGGCACACAGGGGGGGGTAGCACAGTGGGGGAGGGGGGATACCGGCACACAGGGGGGGGTAGCACAGTGGGGGAGGGGGGATACCGGCACACAGGGGGGGGTAGCACAGTGGGGGAGGGGGGATACCGGCACACAGGGGGGGTAGCACAGTGGGGGAGGGGGGATACCGGCACACAGGGGGGGTAGCACAGTGGGGGAGGGGGGATACCGGCACACAGGGGGGGTAGCACAGTGGGGGAGGGGGGATACCGGCACACAGGGGGGGGTAGCACAGTGGGGGAGGGGGGATACCGGCACACAGGGGGGGTAGCACAGTGGGGGAGGGGGGATACCGGCACACAGGGGGGGGTAGCACAGTGGGGGAGGGGGGATACCGGCACACAGGGGGGGGTAGCACAGTGGGGGAGGGGATACCAGCACACAGGGGGGGGTAGCACAGTGGGGGAGGGGATACCAGGACACATTAGAGGGGTAGCACAGTGGGGGAGGGGGATACCAGCACACAGGGGGGGGGGTAGCACAGTGGGGGAGGGGGGGATACCGGCGCACAGTGGGGGTAGCACAGTGGGGGAGGGGATACCGACACACAGTGGGGGTAGCACAGTGGGGGAGGGGATACCGACACACAGGGGGGGTAGCACAGTGGGGGAGGGGGGATAACGGGGAACATTAGGGGGGTAGCACAGTGGGGGAGGGGGGATACCGGCGCACAGTGGGGGTAGCACAGTGGGGGAGGGGATACCAGGACACATTAGAGGGGTAGCACAGTGGGGGAGGGGGATACCGGCACACAGGGGGGGTAGCACAGTGGGGGAGGGGGGATACCGGCACACAGGGGGGGTAGCACAGTGGGGGAGGGGATACCGGCACACAGGGGGGGTAGCACAGTGGGGGAGGGGATACCGGCACACAGGGGGGGTAGCACAGTGGGGGAGGGGATACCGGCACACAGGAGGGGTAGCACAGTGGGGGAGGGGATACCGGCACACAGGGGGGGTAGCACAGTGGGGGAGGGGATACCGGCACACAGGAGGGGTAGCACAGTGGGGGAGGGGATACCGGCACACGTTAGTGGGGTAGCACAGTGGGGGAGGGGGGATACCGGGGAACATTAGGGGGGTAACACCGTGGGGGAGGGGGGATACCGGCACACAGGAGGGGTAGCACAGTGGGGGAGGGGGATAACGGGGAACATTAGGGGGGTAGCACAGTGGGGGAGGGGATACCAGGACACATTAGAGGGGTAGCACAGTGGGGGAGGGGGATACCAGCACACAGGGGGGGTAGCACAGTGGGGGAGGGGGATACCGGCACACAGGGGGGGTAGCACAGTGGGGGAGGGGGATACCGGCACACAGGGGGGGTAGCACAGTGGGGGAGGGGGATACCGGCACAGGGGGGGGTAGCACAGTGGGGGAGGGGGATACCGGCACACAGGGGGGGTAGCACAGTGGGGGAGGGGGATACCGGCACACAGGGGGGGTAGCACAGTGGGGGAGGGGGATACCGGCACAGGGGGGGGTAGCACAGTGGGGGAGGGGGATACCGGCACACAGGGGGGGGGGGGGTAGCACAGTGGGGGAGGGGGGATACCGGGGAACATTAGGGGGGTAGCACAGTGAGGAGAGTAGAACAGCAGCCTTGTCTCTCAGACATAACAGAGCTCACACACGTCACTGGAGGAAGAAATCCTCCGGCCTCTCCCGGCTACCTGTCCAACCAGAAGGTCCACGTTGTGTGTAGCGGGATGCCCTCGCTCTCGGCCTCCTGCGGCAGCTCCAGGTCCCCCAGCTCGCTCCGGTGGTTGTTGAGGTGCAGCTGCTGCTCGTCGGTGTCAGACTTGAGCCGCCGGTCCGCAGCCGCGGGGAGCGCCATCTTCCTGTGGACGCGCCGCTTCAGCTCCGCCCTCGCTGGCATCGTCATCAACCCGGCCGCCGCGTGCTGACTCATTAACCTGACGCCGCGCGCGGCCCCGGCAGCTATAGCAACACGGGCGCGTGACGTCACCGGCGCTTAACGATTGGACGGGAGGAGCTCTGACGTCACCTGCAAATTTGCTCATCATTGCTTTGGCTGCCTGAATGTCATATTTAAAGGAGCAGTGAACATGGAATGGAATTAGGCTAAATAAACATGGACAAAGTCCAATACATAAATGTAAACACAAACTGTGGAGTGTTGTCCCAATAATCCCACTTTAAGACATAAAGGGTTAGTTCAGTGTTTCTCAACTCCGGTCCTCAGGGCCCAGTAACAGGCCAGGTTTGCAAGAAAACTGAAATACCTCCCAGGTGATATCATTTGCTGCTCAGTGATTGCAGTATTCTAGTCTGCATCTCCCCAAGGTGATACTTAAAATCTGGCCTGTTAATGGGTCCTGAGGACCGGAGTTGAGATACATTGGGTCACATTTACCAACAAACTGCTTATGCAGATAAGGGACATCTGTAGGTAAAGACAAATTGTGCAACTCCGTCAAGCGGATCACCCCGCTTAAGCCCCGTACACACGTACCGATTGTCGGCCGCAAATATTCGGCCGACGACCGATCGGCCGATTGTAGGCTTGTTAGTATGATGCTTCCGACAGCCGACAGCGCATTTTTGGCCGAACAGAATCTGTCGTGCAGGCATTAAAACTTTTGTTGGCCGACACCAGAACGGCCGATTGTTCGCCAATCAGTACAGATTTCGGCCGACAGACAGCAGATTTGCAAGACTGGGCATGCTCAGAAAAGAAAAAACACACGGAAAGTTTACCATCACATGACATCACTTCTGCAGTCGGCTGTTGTTGGCCGACAAAATTCATGTGCAGTCTTTTGCAGTTTTCAACAGACACGACAGCCCTGGACAAAAGACGGCCGACCGTTTGGCCGACAATCAGTACGTGTGTACGGGGCTTTAGTATGGGATCTGTCCGCTGATCCATGATAGATGACAAGTCTAAACCACTTATACGGACACAGCTGTTCTCTATTGGGCGGTCGAATGGAAACTTTCCATCCGACTGGCATCCAATTTGCTTAACCGATAGGGAACAGATCCCAGATCTGTCTGTTTTTGGGGGCCCGGATCGGATGCAGGCATGTGACATGTGTCAGTTTATATCCACCTCGCCATAGAGATCAATGGGCAGTCAGGTCCGCCTGAAAAACAGACAGGCAGACCTAATCGGCCTTGCATCAGTGTTCAGGCTCTGTGCAAAAGTACAAAAAAAAAAAAAAAATGCTGAGTGCTAAAGTGCTTGTGCACCAGTGCATATATTAATAATATTAAAAAAGTGTCTGAATTCATAATTCTGCAGGAAACGTGCATGAGAAAGGTTCTATTTAATTAGACAGTCTTGAAGTCCTTATTCAATTAAATCTTGAGACAACAGTGATCTCTAATTTTGACCGGCTTCACACTCCATGCAATATGCGGTGCTGCATGCAACCCCAGGTGTCCACACATAAGACAGGTGGCTGCTTACCAGAAGGTGGCTTATAATCAGCAAATATAGCAAAGAGAAACACCCAAATTGGGAGGAATCTTCACACAACAAGGAAACTCTCCAAAATAGTCGCTTGATCAGGACACAAGATTCAAGATCAATGCAGGAGCTTTCAAATAGGTTGATGCAAATGGCATATAATCCCCGTCTTCTATAGATCCTCGGTATATTCCATAGGGTAATGATTTACATGTGGATGAAATGAAAGCTGGATAGTGTATTACCCTTAAAAACTGTTTATTGAAGATAAAAGGTTCCACTTACATAAAAGATCAAAAAATCCAGCTTGTTACATATGTGCACGGCCGCCTGCAGCGTGGACCGTGCAGTAGGGACAGACCGATATTGTTTTTTCATTGCTGATACCGATATTTTGGTCATCGCGTATGGGTATCAGCCAATATGGGCCGATATTTTCGTACACTTAAAAAAAAAATTTTTTTCATTTTTTTTTACTTGACAGGTACTCTTGTGGAGGGATCTGGGGGTCTAAAAGACCCCAAACCCCTCCTCTGCACTTAAAAGCATTCAAAACGCCAAATTTGGCTGTTTTAAATGCTGTCATTTTTTTGAATCTGGTGCCAGTACCTGGAAGTGATGTCATGACATCACTTCCGTCTTCCAGGTTTTTGCATGGAGACCCGATCAGAGCCGAATGCGGCCTTGATCAGGTCTTAGGCAGCCCCGCAGGGATGGGAGAGCTGCTGAAGGTGGTGGGAGGGGGGGGGACGTCCCCTCCTGCTCCTTGTAATGACAGCCGAGCGGCTTCTCAGCGCATCGGTTGTCATTACAAGACAGCCGACCGTCGGCTATGGACGCCGGTACCGGGGTGATGCCTCTAGCTGCAGGCATCACTCCGGTACAAGCACTTTTCGAAATATCGGTAATATCGGTAACCTATATCAGGGAAAGTGCATATTGGCCCTCGATATATATCGGTTTAGTCGATAATCGGTCAATCTCTATCATGCAGTGTGACGATGGAGGAATAGCCGCATTGTCACTCTGCACGGTCCACGCTGCAATCTACTATTTTGGAGAGTTTCCTTGTTGTGTGAAGATTTCTCCCAATTTGGGTGTTTCTCTTTGGCCCCTTTCACACAGGCGGACCGTTCAGATCCGCCTGTCCGTTTTTTTGGCGGATCTGAACGGTCCCCCCATGCATCTCTATGGGGGATCGGATGTCAGCGGAGACATGTCCGCTGACACCCAATCCGATCCGATCCGATCCGTCAAATCTGGACGGATGGAAACCCTATTTTCCATCCGTCCAGCGGATCGGATCGGGTGAGAACGGACTGACGGTCCGTTCTCACCCGATTTCCCCCATAGAGATGCATGGGGAACTGACAGCTGTGTCTCCGCACACAGCGCGGAGACACAGCTGTCCTCCTGCTGCTCAGCGGGGGATCGGCGGCTCGATCCCCCGCTGAGAAAAACGGACTCCGTCCAACGGACGGAGTGTGTGAAAGGGACCTATGTTATATATGCTGATTATAAGACGCCTTCTGGTAAGCAGCCACCTGTCTTATGTGTGAACACCTGGGGTTGCATGCAGCACCGCATATTGCATGGAGTGTGAAGCCGATCAAGTTTAGAGATCACCATTGTCACAAGATTTAATTGAATAAGGACTTCAAGACTGTCTTATTAAATAGAACCTTTTTCTTGCACATGTTTCCTGCAGAATTGTGAATTCAGACACTTTTTAATATTATTAATATATGCACTGGTGCACAAGCACTTTAGCACCCAGCATTTATTTTTATTTTTTTGTACTTTTGCACAAAGTCTTAACACTGATGCAATGCCATATTTATTTTTATTTATTTCACTGTAATCAAATGTTCTTGCATTCCCTACTGTTTTTTTTTTTAATTATATGTTAAGTTGTGAACATTATTTAGAGCGCACTAGCACATATATATTCCAATTTCTTCTCCCCAAGTTCAGGTAGTTCTAGTTGTTGCTCCCCAATTTGAGTTGGCGCATCCCACCCTTTTACATAGACCTAATCGGCCCACTGGTGAGGAAAGGGCCTAAAGCTGAATCATGCCCTTCCTGTATGTGTAGGCCACTTACATATCTCATGAAGCCTGACTGGAAAAATCCTAGGACATGCTAAAAGATGCTCAGCTGTTACTGCTTACCATTTCAGGATGAGCTCTCAAATGGTGAGCTCAGAGCTGCTGCATCAGGGGAGAGGGAGCATATGAGAGGGCTGAATCAGAAAGAAGAACTCCCTATAGTGATTGTGGGGGTAACAGTAACAGCTAGGAGTCTCTTTGCAATATCCTAGAAGTTTTCCAGTTAGGCTTCATGAGGTACATAAATGGCCTACACCTATAGCAAAAGCAATATTCAGTTTTAGTCAGAGCTTCACAGTATATTTTTATCTACAGACACCCCTTATCTACATAGGCAGTTTTTTGGTAAAGGTGAACTAACCCTTTAAGCCCCGTACACATGGGCATTTGCCAGTTCGAAAAAAAATGTCCGTCCTTCTGCTGGTGTGTATGTCGGTCTGTCCGACAGAAGCCGGATGTTCGGAAAACCAGCAGCCGATCGACTCCTGATCAGGGGCTGACTGGCAACTTTCGGCCCGGGGGCAAGTACAAACCAGAGGCCCACAGTGCAGCAAGTCAGCCCCCCTCCCACTCTCCCTCTTCCCTGTCTTCTCCTGACCCCCGTTCCAGGCTGAAGCTTGGCTGCAGGTATTCTCTACTCACCGGTAGAATCCGGGTTCCCGACCTGGCCAGCAGGAAGCAGTTGGGGGGAGCTAGGACAGCTAGGACAGCTCAGTCGGCCTGCCTGGGGGAGAAGAGTCTCCAGTGGGGCATGGAACCGCCCTCTGCTCAGACACAGTTTACACCATCCATGCTGGGGAGAGTCCTGTCCTTGTCTTCACCCTGCACTCAGTAGGTCAGCAGTGGAGACTTTTTACTTTTCTTCACCAGGAATCCTTTAGGCATGTCTGTGGCAGAAGTGGTTCAGCCTGTTTAAAGGGCATCAGAGTGGCCCAGGGGGCAATTGTCCCCTGCCCCCTGGCCCAGCCATCCCCTGCTCTCAGCCAATGGCAGAGAGCGCTGATCAGAGCATTCTGGTGGAGTTGTCCCCCTGTCAGAACACAACAGGTCAAAGGGGGAGATTGCTGTACTAACCTCACATGGTTAGTACAGTGACTCCCTTCGACTGTAGATGTCAGTTTTATTTTTTCATGGAACCCCGCTCGATTGCAGGAAAAAAACTTTAGTGTGTACCAGGCTTAAGGCTGGGTTCACACATATGCAGCTGTAATGTATAAATAAAATAACTGCGCTATACAACCAACAACAAAGCTGCAGCTAAAATGTGGGAAATACCTAAAAATAGACAAATAAAAATAAAGCTGCGCTAAATTGAAACAGTGTATATGGATGAAAAAAACTGAAAAAATATTATTAGTGACAATAAATAATGAGTACAAATAATATTGTGACACAATTAATCCCAAATATAGTGAAGATGAAAAAAATACTCAATAGAGAAAATGTGCAAAAAATATAACACAATATAAAAGTCCCAAATCTCTGAGTGTGTCACGGAACCATGAACCAGACGTACAACAACAGATAAGTGAAAATAAGAAGGCTTTATTGAAAATCAAGCTGTAAAGCAAAAGTCCAAACGGATGGCGAAACCGAGGCAGAGTCCTTGCGAGGCCAGAGGTCAGGAACCAGGAGGGTAGTCAGACGAAGCCGGGATCAGGAACCAGCAGGGTGGTCAGACGAAGCCAGGATCAGGAACCAGCAGGGTAGTCAGACGAAGCCAGGATCAGGAACCAGCAGGGTAGTCAGACGAAGCCAGGATCAGGAACCAGCAGGGTAGTCAGACGAAGCCAGGATCAGGGACCAGAAGCAGCAGCAGTCTTAGAAGCATGTGAACACAGGAGGACCAAGCAAGGAACTGAAGCCACAGACCTCCTATATATATGAGCTAGGCATCCAGCTCCTCCCAGTGGGGAGGAGGAGCCGCAGGGTGGGAGGCTACAAGAAACCCAGAAACCAAGATGGCCGCCAGCACATGTCAAACGAAGGAGAACAGCAAGAAGGTAAGACCATGACAGTACCTCCCCCTCAAGGGCCCCTCCTCCGCGGAGTAAAGAACGGTTTCTGAGGGAAGCGTGCGTGGAAGGCTCGGAGCAAGGCAGGAGCATGGACATCTGCCGAGGGAACCCAGGAACGCTCCTCTGGACCATAACCACGCCAATGAACCAAAAACTGCACCCGACCGCGGACCAGGCGTGAGTCCAGGATATTGCTCACCTCATACTCCTCAGGATTGCCCACTTGGACCAGACGGGGCCGAGGAACCGAGGAAGTGAAACGATTACACACCAGTGGCTTCAACAGGGAGACATGAAACACGTTGGAGATCCGCATGCCAGGAGGAAGCGCAAGGGCATAGGCTACCGGGTTTACCCTGCGAAGCACTCGGAAAGGAACCAACAAAGCGAGGCGCCAGCTTGGGAGTGGGCACTCGAAGGTTGAGGTTGCGGGTGGACAACCATACACGGTCTCCGGCCTGGTAGGAAGGAGCAGGCGCTCGTCTGCGATCAGCCTGGAGTCTCTGGCGCTGCGCAGAGACCTCAAGGGACTTCTGGATCTGTACCCAAGAAGCACGTAGGACGGAAAGGTGATCCTCCACAGCCGGAATATCCTGGGGAGAGAATACCTCCGGTAACACGGCAGGTTGGAACCCATAATTGGCCATGAAGGGAGACGTCCCAGAGGAAGAGTTCACCGCCGTGTTCCTGGCAAACTCAGCCCAAGGCAGGAGGTCAACCCAATTGTCTTGGTGATCGGAGACATAGCAACGAAGGAATTGCTCCAAGGCCTGATTGGATCGTTCTGCGGCCCCATTGGACTGAGGGTGGTAGGCCGAGGAGAAGGAGAGATGAATCCCCAACTGGGAGCAAAAGGCGCGCCAGAACCTGGACACAAACTGACTCCCCCGATCCGACACAATCTCCTTGGGCAAACCGTGCAACCGGAAGACCTCCCTGGCAAAAATCGTGGCCAACTCCTGTGCAGAGGGTAACTTCTTGAGAGGAACACAGTGGCACATTTTGGAAAATCGATCCACAATCATGAGAATGACCGTATGGCCTCGGGATGCAGGGAGGTCCACAATGAAATCCATCCCCAGGTGTGACCATGGGCGCTCCCCGGTGGCTATGGGTTGCAGAAGGCCCAACGGAAGGTGCCGAGGGGACTTACTCTGGGCACAAATGGAGCATGCCGCTACATATGCGGCGATGTCGGAACGTAGGGAAGGCCACCAGAACAGACGTGAAACAGCCCAGGACAGCTGATTCTTTCCAGGATGCCCCGCGGTCTTGGAGTTATGGTAGGTTCGCAACAACCGAGTGCGCAACTCCTCAGGCACAAAACATCTGCCGTTGGGTCTCCCAGAGGGAGCACCAGATTGAGCCGCCAAAATCTGCTCACCCAGGGGAGAGGTCAGGCTGGTGCGAATGGCGGCCAGGATCTGATTCGGAGGTATGACCGAAGTCGGAATCGACTCCTCCCTGGACAGGTCGGAGTACTGCCGTGATAAGGCATCCGCCCTGATGTTCTTGGAACCGGGTAGGTAGGAGACCACGTAATTAAAACGTGACAAGAACAGAGCCCATCTGGCCTGACGTGGTGTCAATCTCTTGGCCTCAGAAAGGTAGGTCAGATTCTTGTGGTCCGTCAGGATGAGGACCGGAACCACCGAACCCTCGAGCAAGTGCCTCCATTCTTTAAGGGCCTGCACGATGGCCAATAACTCCCTGTCACCAATCTGATAGTTGCACTCCGCGGAAGACAGTTTCCGGGAGTAAAACCCACAAGGAAGCAGAGGACCCTCTGGTGTTCTACGCTGAGACAGAAGGGCGCCTACTCCCGTCTCAGACGCGTCCACCTCGAGGACAAAGGGCAACCCAGGGTTGGGATGCGACAGAATCGGAGCCGACACAAAGGCGGACTTTAGAGCCTCAAAAGCTCGGATGGCCTCGAGCGGCCAGAACTGGGAATTACTGCCCTTCCTGGTCAGATCCGTGAGAGGCTTGGCTAGCATGGAAAAGTCCCTGATGAACTTCCGATAATAATTGGCGAAGCCCAAAAAGCGCTGCAGGGAGCGAAGACCACTGGGCTGGGGCCACTGTAAGACAGCCGAAACCTGCTCAGGATCCATGGAGAACCCCTCAGCGGAAATGATGTAACCTAAGAAGGTTACCTGGGATCGGTGAAATTCGCATTTCTCAAGCTTACCGAACAGCTTGTTCTCTCGTAACCGTTGCAACACTCGTTTGACATCCAGAATGTGGGTCTCCATGGACTCAGAATATACCAAGATGTCATCCAGGTAGACCACCACACACTGCTGCAACAGGTCACGGAAAACATCGTTGATGAATTCCTGAAAGACTGCGGGCGCATTGCACAGCCCAAAGGGCATAACCAAGGATTCATAATGACCGGTCCTGGTGTTAAACGCGGTCTTCCACTCATCGCCCGCCTTGATCCTTACGAGGTTATATGCCGCCCTCAGGTCGAGTTTGGTAAAGACCGTGGCCCCTTTAAGGCGATCGAACAGCTCGGAAATCAAGGGTATCGGGTAAGCGTTCTTGATCGTGATGCGATTGAGACCCCTGTAATCGATGCAAGGCCTCAACTCACCGCCCTTCTTTTTCACAAAGAAAAATCCAGCCCCTGCCGGGGACGAGGATTTGCGAATGTGTCCGCGTGAAAGCGCCTCCTTCACGTACTCCTCCATGGCCTCATTCTCCGCTACCGACAGTGGATAGACCTTGCCACGAGGAGGAACGGCACCAGGTTGTAACTCGATGGCACAATCGTATGGGCGGTGCGGAGGTAGGGCAACCGCGCGCACCTTATCGAATACATCCCAGTACTCCTCGTATTCAGGAGGCAACAGAGAGTCCGAGGAAGTACACAGCAACTTGACAGGCCCATGGATGCAACTAGCCCCACACTGCGGTGACCACGAGAGGATCTCGGCCGATCTCCAATCGAAAGTCGGATTATGCTTCTGGAGCCAGGGGTACCCCAAGACCACTGAGTAGTGTGGAGACGAAATAACCTGGAAGCAGACCGACTCTCTGTGAACGGCACCAATGGCTATCCCCACTGGAAGGGTCTCATGAGTCACGTGTGGCGGCAGAAGGGGTCTGCCGTTTATCGCCTCAAGAGCCAGTGGAGAACCTCGAGCCTGCAGAGGAATGGAATTGGCGGCAGCGAACACACTATCAATGAACAAACCACCAGCACCAGAGTCCACCAACGCCTGGGTCGTCACTGAGCCCCCGACCCAGGAGAGGACAACAGTGATCAGTGGTTTGTCAACACGGGAAACCGGGGACGAGGAGACTCCACCCAAGATCTGCCCCCGACAGGATCTCAGGTGCGAGCGTTTCCCGGACGGTTCGGACATGCCAACCGAAAATGCCCACCGAGACCACAGTACATGCATCGACCCTCGCGTCTTCGGAGTACCCTCTCCCCCTCGGACAGGCGAGCAAAGCCCAGCTGCATGGGTTCACCCCCAGCCAAGTCATCCCCAGGAGGCGTGGGAGGAGAGGGAGGCACGGGTGGGACAGCAAAGGTAGGCGCCAATCTGTTAGGAGGCCTCCGCAGACTCTCCTTAAAGGAAGGTCTCTCCCTGAGTCTGGTGTCAATCAAAATCAAGAAAGAAATAAGAGACTCGAGCTCCACTGGTAGGTCCTTAGCTGCAACCTCATTCTTCAAGGCATCCGAGAGACCATGAGAGAAAGCAGCGACCAGAGCCTCATTATTCCAGCCCACCTCTGCTGCCAGGGTACGAAACTCAATGGCGTATTCAGCTACGGATCGTGAACCCTGTCTGATGGACATAAGGAGCTTCGCAGCAGAGGCAGCACGAGCCGGCACATCGAATACCCTCCGAAGAGAAGCAACAAAACCGGAAAACTCGGCAACCACCGGATTGTTGTTCTCCCATAAAGGGCTGGCCCAGGCCAAGGCCTTGTCCGAGAGCAGCGAAATTAAGAAGCCCACCTTTGATCTCTCAGTAGGAAAGGCATGTGGCAGCAACTCGAAATAAATGCCCACCTGGTTAAGGAAACCTCGGCACTGAGTTGGCTCTCCCCCAAAGCGCTGTGGAAGGGGGGCAGAACCGGTCATACCCCGAAACACCGCAGGCGCAACAACAGGTGTCGGGGTAGACTCTGGCGCAACAACCGGAGCGACAGTAGGAGCGGGCCCAGGAGCAACAACCGACCCATCGGCAACGGGAGCGAAATGAGCGTTCAAGCAGGGTTTGCAACGCCACGGCGAACCGACCCAACAGGTGATCCTGCTGATCAAGTCTGGCAACCAGCGTGGGTAGCGAGGATGGCCCTGTACCGTCAGAATTCATGGCTTGGTCCTAATGTCACGGAACCATGAACCAGACGTACAACAACAGATAAGTGAAAATAAGAAGGCTTTATTGAAAATCAAGCTGTAAAGCAAAAGTCCAAACGGATGGCGAAACTGAGGCAGAGTCCTTGCGAGGCCAGAGGTCAGGAACCAGGAGGGTAGTCAGACGAAGCCGGGATCAGGAACCAGCAGGGTGGTCAGACAAAGCCAGGATCAGGAACCAGCAGGGTAGTCAGACGAAGCCAGGATCAGGAACCAGCAGGGTAGTCAGACGAAGCCAGGATCAGGAACCAGCAGGGTAGTCAGACGAAGCCAGGATCAGGGACCAGAAGCAGCAGCAGTCTTAGAAGCATGTGAACACAGGAGGACCAAGCAAGGAACTGAAGCCACAGACCTCCTATATATATGAGCTAGGCATCCAGCTCCTCCCAGTAGGCTACAAGAAACCCAGAAACCAAGATGGCCGCCAGCACATGTCAAACGAAGGAGAACAGCAAGAAGGTAAGACCATGACAGAGTGTAAGATAGTGAAATGAATAACGAGTGTCCTCCACCAATAAGATGTAGAATATTCTTCCACGGTGCTCAGTACACAAAGACACACTCATGCGCTTACCAGAGATCATAAGACAAAGAGCCTGATAACATCAATCTTAGTCAAGGCTATCGGATAGGTGGACCTGGAACAATTGCTGGAGAGGTCTGTATATATGTATATCGCCCTCAAGCATTGTATGCCCACAATGATGTCCTCAAGGATTACCATGTGGAACACAGCCTCCAAAAGCATGATATAGTAAAAACCACCGTTTATTGTAAAAAATATATAGGTAAACTCACATTTGAGAAGATAAAAAGCGCTATAAAAAACAGCTGGCAAAAGAAAACACCGTCGCCCGTCCTTCCGGGTTGTTGCGTGGTGAGGTCAGCACGCCGGTCCCGACGCATTTCGTCACAGACGACATCTTCCTGGGGATGTAGTTTGCAGTCTGGAGTCCAGGTCGTTTCTTTTCACTGGTTCAGGTGCGATCCAGGTGTGAATTTTTACTTAAATTCAAACTGGAACCTCAGCCAAATAGTACTCCATATTCCCATCGCAGAAATTCCTGGAGAAAGCTCTATAGAAGGGATCCTCAAACTATGGCCTTCAAGCTGTTGTGGAACTACACATCCTATGAGGCATTGTAAAACTCTGACATTTACAGACATGACTAGGCATGATGGGAATTGTAGTTCCTGAACAACTGGAGGACCATAGTTTGAAGACCCCTGCTCTAGAGTTTTGGATGCTGGAGCAACCACCAGCTGGAGACTGTATCAGAAAGCCACAATGCTGATATTTGCCAGCACATCCAATGTGTGCATTCAATGGTGCCAAACTCTTTTGCAACACAGGGGAAACTTAAAATTATAAACGCAATGCTCTAATTCAACAGGGAAACACATTTCACACCATCAAAATAGAAATATCCAATGTGTGCAAAAAACACTCATATGTCAGAAACACATGTAACAATATTCCCAAGTGTAAATAAATAAAATAATCTCCTTATGCCCACTGAGCTTGGAGAGCGTGGCCATCTCCTTTGTGGGCGTCTGAAGCCGCTGTGTCCTTCTTCCTGGAACTGGCTACCCAGAATGCCGATCGCAATTTCGCGCATTCACTGTAGATTGCGATCGGCATTATGAATAGCGGCCGGCCGTTCCCATCACATTCTGGGATTGATGACGCTCATCTCCCAGGACGCAATGCGAAGGAGGAAGTGACGTCGTGGGCCGTGTCCGCAGAGGGAGGAAGAGGGAGGAAGGTAAGTATATTTGCATTAAAAACAAGGTAAGTGAAAAGAAAAAAAAAATTGTCATTATCCAATTCTTTTTCAGGTACTTTAAAGCAAGCGGACAAGCAAAAAATCATTTTTAGGGTAGAACTCCGCTTTAAGGAGGTGGGGGAGGGCTGCCTTTTTTTATCTTAATGCAGGGAATGCGTTAAGGCAAAAAATGGTTTAGGTTTAGAACCACTTTAAAGTGAAAGAAAATCTCAAACATTGGGTTGTCACCAGAACAGGAACAGAGAAGAAATCTTCCAATGCAGACACTAGTTCTGGTGACCTTAAGGATTAAAGGTTTTCCTCACTCTAGAGAGATTTCCTATCACTTTCTGTTTTCCCTTTGGGACTATCCAAAAATGAAAAAAAAAAAAAAAAAAATTTGCCTTTAGTTCTACATTAGGCTAGGTTCACACTTCACTTTATTACCAAAAGTATTGGGACGCCTGCCTTTGCACGCACATGAACTTTAATGGCATCCCAGTCTTATGGGCCATACACACTATACAATTGTCTTTAGATTTTTTCCTTTAGATTTACCAAAACCATATAATATGAGGTCAAACCTAAACACTTAGCATTTGTATGCAATCAGGCAGGCCCTTGCACTACATAGTTGAAGGTAAATCTAAAGGAAATCTAACCACAAAAGTTGCATAGTGTGTATCCAGCTTCAGTCAGTAGGGTTCAATATTAAGTTTGCCCACCCTTTGCAGCTATAACAGCTTCAGCTCTTCTGGGAAGGCTGTCCAAAAGGTTTAGGAGTGCGTCTATGGGAATGTTTGACCAATCTTCCAGAAACGCATTTGTGAGATCAGGCACTGATGTTGGATGAGAAGGTCTGGCTTACAGTCTTCACTCTAATTTATCCCAAATCTATCCTTTGTAGACGCTATAACTTTTGTGCATACCAATCAATATACACTTATTAGGATTTTTTTAAACAGAAATATGTGGCAGAATGCATGTTGCCCTAAATTGATTTAAATTTTTTTATTTAGTTTAAGTTTTTTTATTGGGTATGTTTTATAGCAGAAACCAAATAATATTGTTTTTTTTTTTTTTTTCAAAATTGTGGTCTTTTTTTTTGTTTATAGTGCAAAAAATAAAAAACGCAGAGGTGATCAACTACCACCAAAAGAAATCCCTATTTGTGGGGAAAAAAATACATACTTTTCATTTGGATACAGCGTCGCACATCCACACAATTGTCAGTTAGAACAATGCAGTGCCGAATCACAAAAAATGGCCTGGTTATTAAGGGGGTAAAACCTTTCAGGGCTGAAGTGGTTAATATGTACCATTTTCATGAGCTTTTATTGGGTTCACTAAAAAAATATATGATGCCTTTAGATGTACTTTAAGGCATTTGCATACCAAGACATTTGGACAATTTCATGCTCCCAACCTTGTAGGAACAGTTTGGGGATGGCCCCTTCCTGTTCCAACATGACTGCGCCCCAGAGCACAAAGCAAGGTCCATAAAGACATAGATGAGCAAGTTTGGGGTGGAGGAACTTGACTGGCCTGCACAGAGTCCTGACCTAAACCTGACAGAACACCTTTGGGATGCATTAGAGCGTAGACTGCGAGCCAGTCCTTCTCATCCAACATCAGTGCGTAACCTCACATTCTTCCTTCTGAAAAAATGGTCAAACATTCCCAAAGACACACTCCTAAACTTTGTGGACAGCCTTCCAACAAGAGTTGAAGCTGCTATAGCTGCAAAGGGTGGACCAACTCACTATTGGACCCTACGCGCCCCAAAACTTTTGGTAATATAGTGCATATGCAGGTGCAGGACTGCATGTAATTGCCCACTTTCCCGCAGCAAAAAATAAAAATAAAACATTTCTTAATGGCCCCCCACACACTGGAACCTACAGTGAGTTTTACCATGCTGGGCGCTGCATAGTAGTGTCCAAACTATGGCCCTCCAGCTGTTCAGGAACTACAATTCCCATTAAGCATTGTAAACCTTTCAATGCAGCTGCGATTTTGAGCATTACATGCATTTTCCTTAGGTACAGCAGCCCATTCAAAGTTGTGCCCGCGCCAATGTGGCTGCAGAGAAAGTGCAACAATGTGAACGTAGGCTAAAACAGAAAGTGGGGTGAGTGGTTTTCAATTATAGGTGGTGGATCAGCATTATTTAGCAATGGTTAACAATAATGCAATGCGATTATGTAGTGTGACTTTGATGTAACCTTGGTTGCAATTTGGATATGATTTGCATGCTCTATGGGGCCAAATCGCACTGTAAATCGCACCAAAGTAACACAGGAACCTTTTCCAAAATCACACAGAGTAAAAGTCTCATTTATGTGAAGAAGCGCCATTGAAAATAATGTGATTTCCCTTGTCATGTGATTCTGTGCAACTCAAGTCACATAAGAAATTGCACCAGCGTGAACCAGCACTTATGAGTGGAGTAATTGGAAAAGGCACTAGAAATTGAAGCTTTACTGGATATTGGAAAAGACTTGCTTGAACAGAAGGACTGATTCATACATTTTGCAAAAATTGTAACAAAACATACACTGGATACAATAAAGGCTGCATTTGTTGACATATGGAGTTTATATTATTTATATAACACATTTGTTACATGTATTTCTGAAATTGGAGAGTTTGATACACACATTGGATATTCCTATTTTGATGGTTGTGCTTCCCTGTTGAATTAGAACATTGCATTTATCATTTTAAATTTTTACTTGTTTTGCAAAAGGCCTTGGCACCATTGAATGCATCAGCTGGGGCTTTGTTAATTATTATAAATTTCAATGGTAATTAATTTTTTTTAGAGAGCAGAAAATGTATTATAATTATAATATAACTGAAGGTGCCTAAACAAGAGACTTAATAGCAGGATCACCAGGTCTTTTTTACAGCCCGACTCCAGGCACTCACAAAAAGTACCCTTGCTGTGGGGGGGCTCTTCACACTGCAAGGGTTAATTGCTTATTAGGTCTTAGGGGGTTGAGATGTAAGCTGTAATATTCACCTTATTTCTCGCTCCAGCAGGCTTCCTCCATGCAGCCTATTATCTAAGGTGCTCCAGGCTGGCAGTACCATGCTGATGAAAAACAACTTCTAAAATTAACTCAAAGCTTTTATGATTTTTTTTTTCTTTTTACATGATTCATATATTGTTTTTAAAAAAATATATATATAAAATTTTCTAGGGAAACCACTTGCAGGAGATCCTCCCGGTATTTGCAATAAGTGTGCACAAATATCTGGTCACTGGAATGTTCAGCATCTGAATATTTGCCAGCTAAACAGTGTTCATCCTAAAATGAGTTTGGGTTTACCTAGCCACTGTCAATATTATCCAGAAAAAAAGAGTCATGCTAAGCACCCTACTCCTGCACTCAAAACCAGGTCCTCAGGCTGTTTCAATCTAGGAACCCACACTTGGCATCCCGTACGCCTTGCTGCCCTCTATGACCGGGGTGGTCAAAAACACTGTAAAACAAACACAAAGAAAGGGCGCACCAGCCTAGCGCATTATCCTCAGCAGGCTTTTTAATAACAGAAGTTAAAATCAGAGGCTCTGAGGAAGAGGCAAGGCCTCGAAACGCGTCAGCCCTCCGTCTACATGAGACATTGGACTTTTCCATTTGATGCTGTTCTTTGGAATTGATATGCTGATTAACCATGCATGTTTGTGAGTAGTTGATTTTAACTTCTGTTATTAAAAAGCCTGCTGAGGATAATGCGCTAGGCTGGTGCGCCCTTTCTTTGTGTTTGTTTTACACTGTCAACATTATAAATGAGAATACCATTCATAAAGGTCAAACTGAAAAAGATTGAGGCTCAGTTCACACTATTTCGGACATGGACCATTGAATATGCTGCTGTGCCCGTGCAGTGGGAAGAATGTCCCTTACATTGGTGGTCAGTGAGAAGAATGGCACTTACATTGGGGGTCAGTGGGAAGAATGGCACTTACATTGGGGGTCAGTGGGAAGAATGGCACTTACATTGGGGGTCAGTGGGGAGAATGCCCCTTACATTGGTGGTCAGTGAGAAGAATGCCCTTTATATTGGTGGTCAGTGGGAAGAATGTTTCTTATTTTAGTGGTCAGTGGGAAGAATGTTCATTACATTGGTGATCAGTGAGAAGAATGTTCCTTACATTGGTGGTTAGTGGGGAGAATGCCTCTTACAATGTTGGCCGGTGAGAATAATGCCCCTTATATTGGTGGCCATTGGAAAGAATGCACCTTACATTGGTGGCCAGAGAGGAGAATGCCCCTTGCATTGGTGGTCAATGAGAAGAATTCCCCTTAAATTGGTGGTCAGTGGGAAGAATGCCCCTTACATTGGTAGGTAGGGTTATAAGCATCCCCTTCCTTTATCGCGTGAGTTATGCAGGGACATTCCTGACTCTCTGGGAGTTTTATTTGCATACACTTTTTCTAGTTAGTATAGTTGCCCGTTACCTCATGTGGAATGTACGGTGCCAGATTACCCTGCAGAAGAAAGTCCTCCCTATTGAGGTGGTGGTCACAATATTCTGTGCAAGATTGGGAAGATTCATGGTCTTGAGAAAGGCAGGGAGCTTAGGGCAGTCTGGATAAGGGCATGAAGGAATATCAGACAGACCTGCCTTTGGTGAAAAGTCTATCTCTGGGCAGGGAGCTCTATATGCTGTTCTTTTCACTCCCCTCGTTTTTGTTAGTTAGCATCTTCTTTTTAAAAAAGGGCTTCATGCATGATGGGGGTGGGTTTGTTTCTTAAACTCACTGGTTTGATGTCTCATGTAGTGGTGTAACCCCAGTAATGATATCTTCATTTATGTCATTTTTGCCTTTGCTGTAAAGCCATCTTTTGTTAAGAGTAAAATTTGCTATATTTCTTTTCTTTTTTTTTGTTGTAAATATGTATATATTAATTTATGTATATTCTTATGTATTTTCTGTTTATTAAAAAATTGGGAAGAATGTTCCTTACAATGGTAGCCAGTGGGAAATATAAACCTTAGATTGGTGGTCACTGGGAAGCATGCCATTTACTTTGGTGGTCGGTTAGAAGAATGCTCCTTACATTAGTGGTCAGTGGGGAGAATGCTCCTTTCATTCATGGTCACAGAGAAGAATGCCCCTTACATTGGTAGTCAGTGGAAAGAATGGCACTTACATTGGTGGTCAGTGGGATGAATGCCCCTTACATTGGTGGTCAGTGGGAAGAATGTCACTTAAATTGGTGGTCAGTGGGGAAAATGCCCCTTACATTGGTGGTCAGTGAGAAGAATACCCCTTACTTTGGTGGTCAGTGGGAAGAATAGTACTAATATTCGTGGTCAGTGGGGAGAATATCCCTTAGGTGGATCAATGGGAAGAATGTTTTGTACATTGAAGATCAGTGGGGAGACTGCCCTTTAAATTGGTGGTTATTGGGAAGACAAATATTCCTTACATTGGTGATCAGTGGGAAGAATAATCCTTATATTGGTGGTCAATGGGAAGAAAGCTCCTTACATTGGTGGTCACTGGGTCAGTTGGAACAATGCTTTTTACATTGGTGGTAAGTTGAAACAATGCTCCTTATTGGTGGTCAGTGAGAAGAATGCCTCTTACATTGGTGGCCAGTGGGAAGAATTTACCTTACATTGGTGGTCTGTGGGGAGAGTGCCCCTTATATTGGCGGTCACTGGGAAGGATGCCCTTTACTTTGTTGTTCAATTAGAATGTTCCTTACATTAGTGGTCAGTGGGGAGAATGTTCCTTTCATTTTTGGTCACTGGGAAGAATTCCCCTTCCATTGGTAGTCAGTGGAAAGAAGGGCACTTAGATTGGTGGTCAGTGGAGAGAATGCCACTTACATTGGTGGCCAATGAGAAGAATTTTCCTTACTTTGGTGGTCAGTGGGAAGAATGCCCCTTACATTGGTGGTCAGTGGAAAGAATGGCACTTGCATTGGTGGTCAGTGGGAAAAAATGCCCATTATATTGGTGGTCAGTGGGAAGAATGGTACTTACATTAGTGGTCAGTGGGGGAGAATGCCCCTTATGTTGATCAACGGGAAGAATATTTCCTACATCAGTGGGGAGACTGCCTCTTACATTGGTTGCCATTGGGAAGAATGTTCCTTACATTAGTAGTGGGGGGGGGGGGGGGGAATGCTCTTTACTTTGGTGGTCAATGGGAAGAATGCTCCTTACATTGGTGGTCAGTTGAAACAATGCTCCTTGCATTGGTGGTCAGTCGGAAGAACGTCCCTTACATTGGTGGTCAGTGGGAAGAATGCCCCTTATATTGGTGGTCAGTGGGAAAAATTCCTCCTTATGGAGCCTAAAAAATATATTTGTTTTACAGAAGGCATTGCTCATTTTTCAAGGAACCCCTATAGCAACTTCTGGAGGACCCCTAGTTGAGAAAGGCTGCTTTGAATAGAGGAAAGAATGTTATTTAACCATCTTTTCCGAAATCTCCTGAGTACCAAACCCAGTTTAGCCCTATTAGTCATCTCTAGCTCAGTATTTTTTATATGTATGGTTTACAGAGGAATAAATTAACATGAGATATTGTGATTTGATTGGTACACACCAATCTTTGCATATACTGTCCATAAATGATATTAGTCGCCCATCCTGAGCGATCGGTGATAAATCCCTGATATGTCATCTATGTACCTGCTGTATGCCCGACTCCTGTAGACTGTCTTCATGAGTGCACAGACTGCAGCTCTCCGTAGACCAGCGATGGAAGTCATAGCAGCTCTGCATTCAGACGTGGTCTCTGTGCATGTAGCACGCAGCTTGCTGTTCCTTCACCTTGCATATATTACTGGAGCTGCTGTCTGATCAGATCCTTGATCTGCACATGAGTCGGAGGGGAATCCTGCTTCAGCAGCAGCTGTTGTCTCCATGGCTGGCCAGGAGCTGGAGAAAAGCAACGCATCCCTTCTCCCCGCCGACCTCATCAAGTTGGCATCCCTGGGCATGATCGCCTGCGTCAGCCTGCTTGGCAATCTCCTGTTCGCCTTCATCACCCTGCGAGACCGAAGCCTGCACAGAGCCCCCTATTATCTCTTGCTGGATGTGTGCCTAGGCGACTTCATGCGTTCATTGCTTTGTTTCCCTCTGGTGCTGAAATCCATCAGCAGCGGCTCCCATTGGACCTACAGCAAGAGGAGCTGCAGGGTCATGGCATTTGGCACGGTGCTCCTCTGCTTCCACGCCGCCTTTATGCTGCTGTCCATCAGCCTGACCAGGTACATGGCCATAGCCCACCATAGGTTCTACTGCAAGAAGATGAACGGCTGGGCATGTGCCCTGGTCATCTCCATGGCGTGGATCCTCTCCATGGCTATGGCCTTGCCCCCTGTCTTCGAGGTGGGCACCTACAAGTTCATCAGAGAAGAAGACCAGTGCACCTTTGAGCACCGTTATGTTAAAGCCAACGACAGCCTTGGCTTTCTGCTGATGTTGGCCTTCATTGTGGCTGCCACCCATTTTATCTACATGAAGCTTTTGTTCTTCATCTATGACCACCGGAAAATGAAGCCAGCTCAGTTGACCCCAGCCATCAGCCAAAACTGGAGCTTCCATGGGCCAGGGGCGGCTGGCCAAGCAGCTGCCAACTGGATTGCAGGTTTTGGAAGGGGACCAACACCACCCACCTTGGTGGGGATGAGGCAGAGTACCCAACATCAGATCAAGAGGCTGCTGGTGTTGGAGGAATTTAAGCAGGAGAAGAGGCTCTGCAAGATGTTCTATGTCATCACTTTTCTGTTCCTCCTTTTTTGGGGCCCCTACTTAGTGACTTGCTATCTGAGGATCTTCTCAAGAACCTCCTTGCCTCAGGGTTTCCTTACTGTTGCGGTGTGGCTGACGTTTGCTCAAGCAGGTGTGAACCCTATTGTGTCCTTCATGTTGAACAAAGAGCTCAGGATGTCTTTCAGGGCTCATCTGCCTTGCAGGAACACCCAGACACCAAGGGAGCCCTATATCGACACCTAACTATTGGGAGCTCCTTTTAGACACCTGGACCTTGGGATATGCAAAGTTCTGGTTGCCATGGAGATCGAATGCCTCTTCAATTAGAGGCAACCAGGGTTTAGGTGAGACAATAGCAACATTCAACTGTATCTTGCACTGATGATGTATTGGGTGCTTTTCTTTAGCAATGTGGCCAGTGTTGTATGCAAGCAGCATTGTCTCAATGTAGAGCAGATCAGCCAACATAATTACCTTAGAGTAATTTAAGTTGCTAATATATAGTATGTGTTGCTGCTGGACACCTCCTGATGCTGAGCTGTCATTCATAGATATTCTTCTGGCAGGGTCACCCAGATGATGTAGAATAGGCACTGGATGCAAAGTGACACATAAATCTAATGCATGTCCCAGATTTATCCAGGCATTTTATTTGAAGTTCATAATTATTTTTATTTTAAGTAATTGTTTAAGGGCCTATTTACATTTGTACATTATTGCACATGCTTTAATGAGCATTAGGTCACAGGTTAGTGCATTGCATTAGTGGAGCCCATTGAAGTCAATTGTTTCAGGCAAACCAAAATGACCCAGATAGCGAATATGTCGCAAAATGTTTGCTGCAATGCACTATGGTGGCATTGTGGTATGTGGTATTTTCCAACACAGGTAGAATGTATTGACATGCATTAACAACAGCACATTACAATATTGTGCATTAGAAAAAAAAAAAAACATCTTTTGCATTTCTGATGCGTTGGCCTGCATTATTCAATTCAAATCAGTTGAATGAGGTCCCTTATGTCGTGTAAAAATGTAGCACGCGGCAGCAACATCTCACGTTAATGCCCGCATGCCTCTGTTGTGAATCTGGTAAGGGAGATATTAAAGTGTATGTTCAGACATCTTTTTTGCTTGTTTCAAATAGAGTTGAAAAGGATTAGAACCCATGCCTGGTTTTCCTGCTGTCCAGATATCCTCTCATAACTGTTTAATCAGACAGGAACTAATGGTAAATCTCCAAGGGCTGCACAGACAGATATGCAATTGTTTTTGTTAGTAGACAAGCAAAGTCTAAAATCCCTGTCAGATTTTTATTTCTGTTGATAGCTGTAAGGGCACCACACCCATGGAGATAGAGTCTTAAGTTGTTTATTACTAGAGGATCAACATTTTAAAAAGTCAACGCGTTTCAGGGGTTTGCAAACTGCCCCTTCATCAGGGCTTGTATGTTATGTCCTTTAGTACTCATGTTTATGGATTTCACATCCAATAAGCTCTTGCTGCATTACCTGCTGGTGCTAGTATTGGATGTAAAACATTTACACACACTTTCCAACTTGGCATTCCTGAAGGGCATAACATACAAACCTTGATAAGGGGAAATTTGAGAACCCCTGAAACATGTTGGCTTTCTTATCTTGTTATTAATTTATTATGGGTATTTAAATAGCACCCACATTTTACTCACACAGTTTACATATTGTACATTGTACAGTAACATCAGTCCCTAGCTTCAAGGGGCTTACAATCTAGGGTCCCTAACTCACATTCATACAAGGGCCAATTTAGACAGGAGTCAAGTAAGCAACCAGCATGTCTTTGGCGTGTGGGTGGAAACCCACACAGGCACAGGAAGAACATGTCATTTCAAGAACAACCCCCTGCGCTTGAGGGTGGTGCTTTACAACTTGATAAACTGTCCACTTCCCTGATCTCCCAATGTAGCCCTGACGTTCCTTGCTGCCCTCTTCAGGACTTGTGAGTATTCCTTCATGTAACACTACAGAACAACAAACAGAGGGTGCACTGGCCTAGCTACACAATTTTATTAATAAATAAACACGTAATATACTCACAAATGCATGACAGTGACAAGCGTATCAAAAAATACAGATGAGACAGCCTCCAGATGCACATCATTCAATAGGTAGCGTGGGAAGACCTTTCAGCATCCAATGCAGTTTACACAGACAAACCTTCTTCCTCAGAGCCAAAAGTATTGATGACTGAGGACTGCAAATTCCAGGCAGTCAGGCTGTGGTTGGGGTTTGAACCAACGCCTCTACAGCTGCTAGGTAGAAGTGCTAACCACTTGTGTTTTCTTCTAATAAACTGCATTGGTGTGTCCCTCCTTATCTACTGGATTTCCCGCATCACCTCCTCTTTCATTTGGAGTTCTTGGTTTTATGGCCATATCCTCTCCTTCAGCTCAGCTAATGGTGAAAAGCAAAATTGGACATTAACAGTAGAGGTTCTTAGCACCTCTTATATATCCCTTCAGATTTATATTTATGTCTGTGTTACAGATTTTCCCTCACTTCCTTTTTAAAGAGGAGCTCCAGTCTCCCCTCAAAAAATTAAAAGTCAGCAGCTACAAATACTGTAGGTGCTGACTTTTAATATAAGGGTACTTACCTGTCCAGGTATCCAGCGATGTTGGCACCCAAATCGATTCTTCAATCGGCTTCGGCTGCAGGCACTGGACATCTTAGGTAAGGGAAATTGGCAGTAAAGCATTCTGGCTTCACAGCTGGTTTCCTACTGCTCATGCGTGAGTGGCGCTGTGCTTTCTGAATGGTCCTGCATTCTTCCGGGACCTGTGTGTGTCATTGTTGTAGATCACCATGGTGATCTGAGCAGGAATTGGGAGTGGGTACCTGTCAAGACTAAGTGCCGGTTCACACTAGTACGACTTGTCAGGCAACTTGGTCAGCCTGACAAGTCGCGGTCAATAGTTTAATACAGGAACGGTTCTAATAGGAGCGACACAAGTCGCTCCGACTTAGAAAAAGGGTCCTGTACTACTTCGGGGCGACCTGGAGCGACTTGCATAGACATTCATTTTATGAAGACCGTGCAAGTCGCGCCGAAGTCGCGGTGCACGCGACTTCACAGGTCACCCCCTAAGTCGGATCGCCATAGCTTGAACCAACACTTAGAGGAGGGGAGAGTGCAGACAAGCGGAACGTCCCCTTTAGGGTGGAGCTCCGCTTTATTGAATTCATTGTCAGCAATATAGAAACTGAGGGTAAATCTCTCTAATAAAGTCATGGATAGCAGTAAAACCCAAATGTTGTTCTAACCCTTCCCCACTCTATTCATAACATAATAAAAAAAAATGGTTTGGCTTCAGAGGCACTTTAAAGGCAACCTTTTTTAACTGTTGTATTTCTCTAGACTATTAAAATGATGGGTGTATATAATTTTTTATATGACTTATGAAGCTATTCCTTTAGTATACGTCACAGCATTGGCAGGTTCCAGGTACTGAGATTTGTCCCTGGACATGTCTTTTTTTACAATGATGAGCATGCTAATACAATTTTTATCTACAGTCAACACTAACTGTTCATATTTTCACAGCTTTGTAAGATATAATTTTAAAGAATATATTTGCAATTTAGGATTTTTCTTTTGGTACTGTCCAGCTCCATAAGTATCCCTTTATGGGGTTGTTATGGCCAATACAGTTTACCAGTGCTTTTAATGCCTAGCTTGGATACTCAACAGCAGACGGGTTTTTAAATGATTGAATATGCTGTCAATGCTTTCATCATTGTGTAAAACTCTGTAACTGCTTGAAATACAAGCAATTTAAATATTAAAAAGCCACAAAATTTGTTCTTGTTTTATAACGTCTTTTTTTTTACTGTTCACAAAAGGACTCTTCCTCCTTTATAAATACTAAAAATATACTGTATATAGATTCCATTTTAAAAGTTTGAAACATTTAATGTAACTTTTTTGTGTGCACAGGGGTTTCATCAATACTGATTTTGTTTTCAAACATTTTATGGAAAATTAATTATTTTGATACAAACTTGGTTTAGGACAGCCTTTCCCAACCAGGGTTCCTTGAGACCTAATGGCGCTTTTCCACTACATGGAACCGAACGATTCGGCTTGCTTTTGTGCTTTTCCACTGCTGGTACCGCATGGTATGGTGTAGGAACGGTTTGGTACGGTACGGTACGGCGGCGCTTTTCCACTGCATGGAACCGAACGGTACGGCTCTCAAAAACAGTACTACCTCGATTGTGGTTCCAAGAGGTACCATATCTCACAATCCTTTGCATGCAGTCACTACTAGCCACTGATTGGTCAGAGAATCCCACCCACCCTGTTGTTATCCCACCCACTTAACTTTAGTACTACTTTAGTGGAAAAGCAAACCATACTGTACCGTACCGAACCGTTCCAACACCGTACCATGCGGTACCAGCAGTGGAAAAGCAAACCGGGCCAAGCAGGGCCAAGTAGAGCCGAGCCGGTACTTGCAGTGGAAAAGTGCCATTAGTGTTCCCCCAGAGATTAATAGGTTTTGCTAGGGATTTAGGACAGCCTTTCTCAACTAGGGTTCCATACGACCGTCGGGTTCCTCCAGAGATTGCCAGTGGTTCCTTCCACTTGGAGCCTAAAACTGGTCTTAATTGTAAAGATAATGTTGCTGAAAGAGCTGTAATCATACTAAAACTGAACTAATGAGACAAAATGTATATTTGCAGTGGGGCCATCCTGGACTGGATAAGTTAAATGAGAAGTATGGCTAAAGCTATTTTGGCACTCCTGTGACCTGTTATGTCACTCAGCCATTAGAGGCTCTGGAAAAATCTCGACTGTAAAGTCAGGATCCACCCAGAAGCTTGAACCAGCAGCTGGCTCAACCTCTCAGCGAGCCGCTAGGAAACTGAGTGAGACGCTCTAGCCCCCTCCACAGCCCAGTACTCCAGTGAGCGCTGGAGAGGATGAGCTTCTGTACTGATCACAACTTCAGGCTGTGGATGGTCCCCTGGCATCATCACGTGCAGTGCAGGGCAAATAAAGTATTACTAAACCTACAACAGTAAAATCAGTCTGTATATGCAGTAAAGCATGTCTAAGGGGTTAATCCTCCGCATTGTGTAAAAAGGCTGTTTGATCCTGTCCTTTCTGATCTTCTCATTCTTTTACTGTTCCCAATCCATTTGTTTTAAGCACAGAGCCTTGGAGTCACTCTGCACATGCTCAGTTAGGTGGGAATTTATTTGGGGGGGGGGGGGGGGGGTGCATGTGATCAGCGCAAGGCCAATCAGCACTGTCCAGACAGAGGGTCAGGGGTCATGCAGCCTCATTGGACAGCCAGAGGAGAATGAAAACATGGTTTAATCAGTGCTCGGACGTACACTGATAGAAGACAAATGACTGCTGATGAAAAAAGATATTTAGCAGTTTATATTTACTAAAATAATTGCATTTCGTGTTCTGTGTACTGTGGGAGACCAGATACATTGAATGCAGGGTCCTGGGCTTATTAAAACTTTAACCCTGCATTGTACATGAGTTAAGCCTGTAACCTTAGCCCAAAGCTGCTTAGAGAGGATGTTTCAGGGGACCGGTCGCATGGGTTGAGAGACCCTGTCAGAACTAAGAATAAAAGCAGCATTTAACTAAACTTAAACTTAGACTAGACTAGACTTAAAGGACCCCAATAAAAATGTAAATTTTATCGAATTCCCAGAAATCAGCTTTAAAGTGGAGCTCCGGTCTGCGAAAAAAAATAAAATAAAAGAACACTTACCTGTCCAGGGATTCCACGATGTTGGCACCCCAAGCTGATTCATCAATCGGCTTTGGGTGCAGGCGCTGACATTGTATGTATGTAGTTTCCTACTGTGCATGGGCAAGTCGCGCTATGCTTTCTGAATGGACCTGTGTGTGTCCCAGAAGGCAGCGGGGGGGAAGGAGGAGGGGTCGGAAATGTTGTAGATCACCGGTCAGCGATCTTACCCAGCAGTGGGGTGAGTACCTGTCAAAACCAGGTACCCACTCCCCCCCAAAGAGTGCCAAATGAGTCAGTGGTGGGTGCGATAAAGCAAGGCTTTCCCTTTTGGGTGGAGCTCTGCTTTAAGTAGCCCGGTGTGATATAAGATGTTCTAGGAAATAAGAATGTCTGCATCAGTGATCTCAATCTCCAGCCTAAGTTACCTACCTTTTTATAAACAACAAATGGCCCCATTTGTAGTCTTCAAATTTGTTTTTCGTAGTCCCTCGCAACCAATCAGGCATCCCCTTTACTGTTATGGGCAACATAGAAAGCTCTCTGGTTATGACCCTCTCATCCCTAGTGTGGAAAAAGAGGCTTCTTAACATAGAATCATATACAGTGACCAGAAGTAGTTTGAAAAGCTAGCACATTGGTCAATGATTTTAAAAAAAAACAAAAAAAAAAACTTCAAAACTTAAATGTTAATTGAGTGGATTTGCAATTATTAACAAAGTTACAATTTTTTTTTATTGCATCAGCGGTACACTAATTGATTGTATTTGCAATGCTTGAAGTAGGTCTTTAAAGCTTTAATCTCTTTGACAAAGAGATAAATAGATATAGATAGTAATTGTCTAGAGTGGGTCTTTAGAGCTTTAATCTCTATAGATAGATAGATAGATAGATAGATAGATAGATAGATAGATAGATAGATAGATAGATAGATAGATAGATAGATAGATAGATAGTTCAAAGTAAATATAAAATTACCATTCCACCAGTAATGTATTATGTATTTTACAAAAATGTATATATACAGTACATAAAATTGGCATAAGTACCTGAATTGATCTTGATGTTATTTACCATATTCTCCTGCACAGCACTGAAAGAGGGAAGGCCAGCGTCATACACTAGCCATGACCCTATTGCTTTTCATAGTGCTTTTATTCTAAAGCTAGCTATCAGCCAGCCAATTTTTTGTTCAACTGAGTGGTGTCAACCCGGGCCACATACAGCTCAAATTTCAGCCAATGCAGCAGAAATTTGCAAAATTTATGCCATGTATGGCTAGTAGGGATGAGCTCAGGTGGGTTCAAACATGGGCTCGAACTCTCATGAGCTATTCTGCTAGAAAGCTGTCACCGTGGATAGTCAATCATTAGCATCCAAGTCAATCCCCACCCTGCACCTGCACATATCAAAGGAGAGTGCATATGCGCAGCTGCAGGGCGGGGAATGCTACGGCCACTTATGATTGGTTGTCCGCAGTGACAGCTTCCTGGGTTCAGGCTCATGTCCAAACAGAAAAAAAATACTGTTTTTGGAATTTCATGTCCAAACAGGGCTGAGCTCATCCCTCATGGCTAGCATAAGGGTCTCTGTTGGTGGGCTTAGGGCTTGTGTCGATAAGCAAATGCAGCTTGCTTTAAGTGCATTTCTCCTGCATCTGACATCAGTTTGAGATCATTCAGAGTTCATTGACAGGTTCATTTGACCTGCAGTTAACCTCCTGACCTGCATCTTTTTATACGGTATCAACCTGCTGTAAAGTGCTTTGCCTTTGCCATTGGCCTGTATAGGAAGCTATTTTTTGGCATATTTAAAAGCCCATTGACACAGCCCTATCAATGCAAACATGCTTATAGGAGGAGATAGCGCGGCATGCTGCTGATCTTTCATTGACCAGTCACAGGCTAGGTGGGCCCTGGAGGAGGCTTTATTGAATATCACTAACTCCAATTTCAGTCAACAGAGAGGTCCACCATATAGCGGTACTGTCTGGTAGAAGTGTCTGTATCATAAAACTGGCTGAACAGATGTAAATATTTCATTTCATTTCCATTTTATCTGTGTATTTAAATGTTTGCATGGGGTTCATTTTCAAAGATGAAGTTTAGGTATGAATTTATTGTATAGCTACATTGGTCTAGCTTGGGATCAATGTAAGTATGCCTATCTCAGACCTGAGTGATCCCTATGGAAGCTGTAAATCAGTGTAGTAGTTGACGCTACTGCAGCGATAGCAGTGGTCTCAAAGGTCTAGGGCTGAACAGCTTCACCTCTGCAAAGTAACAACAGGGGGTCACTCAGTCGTTACTGCCACCATTCACAGAACACATTGTATTCATTCATGATGTCACCGCCTCGCCTTCCGCTTTAGAGGTAGCAGTACTAACTATTTGGTTTTTAAGAGGTACATAACATTGCTGAAAAAGTTAAATAATTGTCCTTGCTATAGCTATTATTTTATCCATATCTCTATTATTAATAGTATTGGTAGTATAGTAGCATTCATTTTTTACAGAAAGTTTGAGTCTTTGTGCTGCCTCTTTTTTTGAAAAAATTCTTTTTATTAAATGCTCTGCCTCTTTTGACAATAAATGTGTCAGGCCAATATGCAGTATGCCTGCTGCAGCTTCTTTTTCTATAAAAAAAAAAAAAAAAAATCATAATATTAAGAATAAAAAGCAATCTCTCTGCATAATTAATGCCCAGAGCTGGAGAAGAAGTAAAGAGCAAGAAGACCCTATTTATAAAGTATTATACCTACTGAAAAAGTTGTTATATCTGTTCAGCCATTTTTCTAATTTACCCACCCCTGCCAGACACCATAACCATGCCCTAACCATTATCTTCTCTCTACTTGAGCAAATCTTTGCCCTGATTTTGCACATTCTTTAATCCAACTTCTTATCCCCTCGTTTAACATAATTCCATATTCATCTTTTTTTTATAAAAACCTTTGCTGACATTCTAGTACTGGCACTTCTGTCTTTCTAGATGAGAATGACTTAGCCTGTACTGCCCGCACACTCCTGGCATATCAGCATCATATATAGTAACACTGGAGTTTTCGGCAACTTTGAGAGCTATGCATGAGCAGGTGCTTGCAATCCAACTCATGTGCACTCAGCAAAATTGTATTATTTACACCTGCCATTCTCAGTCAAGTTCCTCCAGAAGTTTCTAGGGGTTCCTCGAATTGTGGCTGATTGACCCCTCATCTGATGGGGTCTGAAAAGTTCAGAGGCCAATGCCACTTGGCAGACCAAAACTGCATGACACCAATCATTTCTTTAGCTGTCTGTAAAGGTGGCATTCTGATTATCACTCATTCTTTCCACTGATTACCAATGTAAGGAATATTCTTCCCAATGACCTCTAACGTAAGGAACATTCTTCCTAATGACCACCAATATAAGGGGCATTTTTTCCCATTGATCCCAATAACAAAATTTTCATCAGTGCTTTCCTAGGACCTAAAATTTTTTTCAAGGGTTCCCGTAAAATTAAAAAGCTGGGAAAGGCTGATACCATGTCAAAGTGTAAACAGTATGATTCCCCGACTAGAGCACCGAATGTACAAGTTCCACTAATCCTTTGAACACAAGCCCAGCAATCTACTTGCGGAATCATATTATTAACACTGTTCCAAAAAAATGGGAATGTGTAAATAACATGATTCACCAGCTAGGTCACCGATTGAACAGGTATAGGATTGTCCAACTCATCATCTCATTGGGGGTGGAACAGAATACCAGCAAGTAAAGTAACAGATGACTATTTGTCTCTTTACTTCCTGGTAAAGGCACCATTACAAATGCTGTAAAAATTTAAAAACAGATGTTTATCGCTAAATGCAGGCTATATTCATGGATGCTTTTCAGCTCTTTGCCCTTATTAAAAATGGCTGCTTTTTTGGATTCTCCACCCTTACCACACATGGCTGTCAGGCTACGATCAGGGAATCTCCAAAAAACAATAAGGTGTAACCACCCTTCTCCTGCGCTTGGTATCCAGGCCCCTCGACCATACTCCTCACGGGACTGACAACTGGCTTCTCAGATGGCTAAGGTCTTGCTGCCCTTATCGGACTGGGGTAGTCCACCGGTACTAAAAGCAAAAAGAACAAAAAAAGGGCGCACCGACCTAGCGCATTATCCTCAATAGAAGGCATTTTTAATGTCACTTAAATAAAGCCTTTTATTGAGGATAATGCGCTAGGTCGGTGCGCCCTTTTTTTGTTCTTTTTGCTTTACGATCAGGGAATATGAGAGTTTAAAAGTATTAATCAAAAAAAGATGCATTCAAGGCTAGGTTTACACTTTGTGCATGTCAGGAACATGTGCAAAATCATGTTCCTTCCCAACACGCATGGAAATACTCTGCCCTTTAGCAGACACGCGGGTCTTTATGTGATCCAAAACGCATGGTGCAGCAGCACTATATGGTTTGATGTGGCTTGATTTTGAAAAAGGGTCAGGGACTTCTTTTGTGCATTTCTTACACATAGGGCAGTCCCTTGAAATGAATGGGCTTGCCCTACACGGAAATGTGCACATGCTCTGTCGCACCTGTATGGTGTGAATGTTGTCTAACAATAGACATCATTTTGGCATTACATTGATGTTTTACAACATTTTTAACAGTTCCTTTTTTGGTTTTAATTTTTACAATTTGGGCGAAGTTCCTCTTTAGGTCAGTGAAGCTCTACCAAGTCTGTGATTGGATAGTGAAGGAGCATCAGCACACTGATGAGCCCATCTCTGCACATTCAAATATTTTTTTTTTATATCATAACACTGTGCATTGCCGTAGATCCTGACTGGCTTACAGTGCTGTGCATTTCTTTCACAGGCCGATTGCTGATATGCAGTCTAGAATACAGCTGGCCTGAATAGGGCCATCATACTGGCTAAAAGAAATCTTTTGTAAACTGAAAGGAAGGGATTGGTGTTGAGTTAATGGTGGACAGGGATGAGACATTATTCCCTATCATTTCAGAACACTCCACACCTTCAATGTCAATCCCCCTTGAGATATAAGTAACTAATGGTTGACCCAACTTACCAATTTTTGCTTGGGTGGACTGACCCTTTTATTTTATACAATATACAATATTTTAAAACATTACTTATAACTTTTTTGTATGGCACTGTTTTCAAATTATGTTTACTGGCCTTTAAAATATTTGTACCATACACACGTGAATTTTTTTTTTTTTGTTTTTTTTTTTAGAAAAACCATACAATTGTGTTGTGTAATGTGACCTGTTGTGACAGTAAGTGTGATATCTATTCAGTATAGTGATGCTTAAAATTTTGCAGATATGCTTTTGATAACTGTAAATATGTAACTGAGTGTATATTAGTGAACATTACATCAAAGAACATTGCAAATATTTTTCACTTGTTGGATTTCAATGACTTTTTCCTCTTTTCTCTTCTACTTTTATGCATTGTTATAAGAAAACCACGACTTGCTGTTTTCTAAACGATATTTGCTAATGTTTTTAGAATTGAGTTGACGTTTTTTATAAGCTGGAAATATCTCCTGAAATGTAACCAGGATCAATTTTTGAATATGAAAATCTTTTTTCAATATTATAAACTGTATTAAATAACTGTGCCATTGTAATGCTGTTTAAAAATTAATGCATTTTCAATAAAATGATTTACCAATTTACAAATTTGTGTTGTTATTTAGTGACTTGCGTACATTAAAATGTGTATGGTGGGGATTGTGGTAACATTTTTTTGGACCTTCTTTTCCTTTTTCTTATGTTAAGTTGAACCTTAAGGCCCCACATGTGGCGGAATCTTCCTGCTCAGTGATCTCTCCACTGAACAGGTGGATGACAGGTCCGTGTCCGCTCCGCCATGCAGAGCAGACACAGTCCGCTGTTATCTATGGGGCTGTAAGATGAAAATGGACTTCCTGTGCATTTCCATCTGACTGTCATCAGATCTGGTCCACTGGAGGGATGGCAAATGTATTCCTATCCCTCTTTATTTAGCAGACTGGATCGGATTCCAGCGGGTGACAGCAGAAACACATCCTCTAACATCCACCATCCCATAGAGAACCATGGGTGGTCTGATCGGGTCTGCCTCAAAAACAGACAGGCGGACCCCATTTTCGGCTTGTGTATAAGGGGCCTTAGAGAGATATAAAATACACATATGAATGCTGTTCTGTATTCTTAAATACATCGGTAAATTTATATTTTCTCGAATGCAAGCAGTGTACCTGAATTTGACTTGCTATCAGCTTCTTGTAGTTCCCTGTACAACAGAGCTCAGAATAGGAGAGGAAGAAGCACAAGTAGACAATTATTTTTGTCTGGAAAAGAGTATTCTGATAGGAGGAGAAAGCAGGATGATGGAGAGAGGAACTAATCACTAATCTTCTCCTCCTTCACTGTCCAGTAACGGGCTGGTCCATAACAGCCTAGTCTTTAGAGAAAGTGGGTTGAACGATGTTGGCTGTTATTCAACCCCTAAGACTGAGGACATCTAGCAGTCGAAAATAAGTATTGCAGCTGCATCTCCTAACCAAGCATAAATATTGCAGTAAAAGCTGCTTTTTCTTATTTTTTCTTAATGAGCTATTCATTTATTGTTGACTGGGGTTCTGCTTTATGTTGTAAAATATTGTGTGAGCAGTTCAACATTATCTGCTTGTTGGCCATATGTTAAAGATGGAGACACAGAGACAAACACCAAAAACATGTTGAAATCAAGTGCTGATCTCCTTTGCTATGGAGAATCCATTTCTGATTAGCAGGCCAACTGCCTGGTTTCAAAGCTTGAAGTATTCTGTTCTCAAAGTGGAAAACTACTGCAAGTGTAAATATTCTACTTCATAAAACTGTATGTGGTTCCTATCTAGAATATTAACATTCAGTTATCACCAAAAACCTAGAGGAGGTTACAGACAGGGCAAACATTTTTTATTTTTAATTAGAATTGTTCTTTAATGTTTCTGTATTTGCCTTGTGCGACTCAGCAGCAATACGGTTAGTAAAACAACACGCTGAATGCATGGACTTTGTTTTTCTGCAGAAATCCTATCTGATCTGTCCATATCCTTGGTCCTTAGTTCAACTGGTCAATGGTCAAGTTTGCTTTGGTCACGGCCCACACACATCACTCCATGTGTGTTTATCTAATATATGTACTCTTGTATAAATTAAAGCAAAACTATGGTAGATATTATATATATATTATACATTGAAAAATTGGATTTTTGACTTACCGTAAAATCCATTTCTCTGGTGTTCATTGACGGACACAGCGTCTGGTATTCCTAACCATTGGGTTATACTGCCCCCTACAGGAGTAGGACATTAGGCAGAAAAGAATTCTGGCTACATCCATAGGCATAGGGGTATACTCCCTCTTTCTGCTATAGCCACAGTTTTTTTCTGCTTAGTCAGGAGTAAGGACCTAGTTCCTTGCTGGGATCTTTGGTCCTGACAACATTTTTTTCATAGCAACATTTTTTCCTCCTGGATTTTTCCTGTGAGATCTACAATCAACTTTGTGCAGGCCTCAACTCTGCACTAGGTCAGCCGTGACACAGCCCCACTGGATGGGGGCTGGCCCTGCGAGTTAAACGTCTCATGAGAATGCATGCGATCTGGCCTCGGCTTGAGTCGCAGTGTTCCTCCTGGCCGACAGCCCCCCATTTCGATGTAAAGGAGGACATGTCTGGAGCGGTGCCTGCCTGGTTCCTGATATGGTGAGTAGCTGCCCCCCTCTTCCCCTGGAGGGTTTTGGGGTGGACGCAGGCCCCTCCATGGGAAGGTCGGACCCCCAGGTTTCTTCTCCTTCCTGGCACCCCCCCTCACCTGTCCCCCCCATACTACCCCCTACCGCGTCTGTATGGTCTGGACACCCCCTGGGGTGGGGGCCAGGTGCCAACGATGGGGTCGGGGGTGCGCCTGCCGGTGACCAGCTGTGCAGGGGGGTTGTACCTGTCGGGGGCTCCTGTCAGGGCCCCTGCCCTGCCTTGTTCCTGTCCTTTGGCTAGGGATACCTCCTGGGTCCCCAAAAGCCTTGTGGTCGTGGAGCCGCGTGGGGCCGCCATTTTCTTGTAGCCCATAGGCTACAATGCACAGCGGGTATTTTGCGGTGGTTTGCAATTGAAAACAGTGGCGGCCATGACAGTGGAGCCCTGTGGGTGGTGTTTTCAGCAGTGGGAGCCCCTCCTCATCCCCTAGTGCTGATTCCTGGATGCTTTTCACTTCCTGAATCGCCATTCATGCAGTGCAGATTCTCCTGGTGACTGGCGGTACCTGGTTCTTTAAGCGGTGAGTTCTGGTGGGGTCCTCTCCCTCTCTGTTGAAGATCGCTTGGTGCCTGTAGCTGGTGACAGGGTGCTGCTGCCAGTGCGGTGGGGGTGCCCCTATGCGGTGTTTTTACACTTATTCTGTCCCAATGGTTATGAATACCAGACGCTGTGTTCGCCAATGAACGAAAGAGAAATGGGATTTTTGACTTACAGTACCGTAAAATCCATTTCTCTGATGTTCATTGACGGACACAGCGCCCACACCTCTGTGAAGTTATAATTCTCCTTACACTGCTTGTAACAAAACTAAGTGGCTATAGCAGAAAGAGGAACAGGGCCCAGGTAGCTCTTAGAGAGGGGCAGCAAAATGAAGCCCAAGATTTTTTTTTCCAGCAGTTTTGTGTGTCATCAGTTTGCGGGGCATTACGGGTGGCATTTTCCCATCTCATACTGCCGCCTGTGGTGCAAACTGATGAATATGGTGAGGCGGAGGGTTCAGTGCAATGACGTCAGACATACAAAATAATACTGGAGTTTGTGGTTTGGAATTGATTATAATGGTATGTCATATAATTGGGCATGCAGACAAGGTGCCGTTGCATATAAATCTGACTTCCTGATAAATTTAATTTTATTTTTAATTATCATGATATAAAATAAAATTGTGTGGGCTTTTTGGTGGGCATGATTTTTTTTTTTTTTTTTTGGGGGAAGGGGGAGGGCAGCATTTAATTTTTTGGACCCAGTCAGCACAATGTCTTGGGCCAGCCCTGAAGAGGAAATATACCCCCTGGTACTACCCATGGGTGTACCCAGAATAATTTTCTGCTTAGTGTCCTACTCCTGTAGGAGGCAGTATAACCCAATGGTTATGAATACCAGACGATGTGCCCATCAATGAACAAAAGAGAAAGTATTGCTACCCCTTGAAATTTTCCACATTTTGTCATGTTACAACCAAAAACGTAAATGTATTTTATTGGGATTTTATGTGATAGACCAACACAAAGTGGCACATAAGTGTGAAGTGGAAGGAAATGAATAAATGGTTTTCAATTTTTTTTTACAAATAAATATGTCAAAAGTGTGGTGTGCATTTGTATTCAGCTCCCCCCCCCCCCCCCCAGTCAAAACTTTGTAGAACCACCTTTCCCTGCAATTACAGCTGCAAGTCTTTTTAGATATGTCTCCTATGGACCCTTTTTATTAATTAGATGACTTCTGAAGGAAATTGGCTCCACTAGAGTTTAGTTAGGGTTATCAGAATAAAGGGGGGCTAAAAACAAATGCACACCACACATTTCAGATACTTATTTGTAAAAAAATGTGAAAAACATTTATCATTTTCCTTCCACCTCACAATTATGTGCCCCTTTGTGTTGGTCTGTTACATAAAATCCCAATAAAATACATTTTAAGTTTTTGGTTGTAACATGAAAAAATGTGGAGAATGTCAAAGGCTATGAATTACTTTTTCATGGCACTGTACTTTCTATACAACTTTGCATATATTTTGCCTTATATTGTGTATACACAGCTAACCCTGAAACGGAGTTTGTATGCACCAATGATTTCTACATTTGTAGACTCAGAATAGATTTTGAGGGCTTGTGTATGTAGCAAATAAATAATCTAAAGCTCACTACTATACCCTAAGTTGTATAGGTGATTGGCGCTTACATAGACCAATCACAGATGTCATAATTTGCAGTTACTATGGACAGTGTAATCTTCTGCATACTCCACCAAGCTTATAAATTCAAATGAACAGCACTACCACCATTGCTGGTGATTATTCAAATAGTAAAATGTAACTGTGCAGTGATGTATATAATAAAAATAAACATAGATGTCATAAAAATGGATGACTCAAACTAAATATGTAAATCAAATTTAATGCGTGTGCAATCAAAATCTGTGGATATAAGTGCTAAAAACAGTCCATGTGTTTAAGCGTCCCTTCTTCAACAGCTGTGGCAAACCAACTCCTATGCTGCCTGGAGTGCTCCTTTAAGAGTGCTCACTCATCAAAAGTTGTTGACCCCTTACTTAACATAAGAATGTCAGTATGTGCTAGTATATACCTCTCCGTATGTAAACTCTGTTCACTACTTGATTAACCACTATAGAGTCAGAGTCAAAAAAGGCACAACACATAAAGTACTCAGACAGAAGACAGACCATGGAAAATGTCATCACGCACCATATTTATTGATTAAAAAGTTATCAAGCTAAAAAAGTAATGCACTCACTTTTAGCAGTGCCCCACGGCACCCCTAACGACCAGCCAACTAGTGTCCAGGAAGTCTCCACATTCGCAACTCCGCAAAAATCCCAGAATATTCAGACAATTATTGTAAAATGAGGGTCCCGTTAGGGATGCATGAGTGTGTATTAAAGTGGAGTTTAAGTCAGAATACTCCACCAATAGGCTGGGTTGATCTAATTTCCATGTGTGGGCAACTAAAGAGAAACACACAAACTACTCAGGCAACTCTTTTAAAATAAGGGTCCCATGAGGAATGCCTGACTGTGTATTAAAGTGGAATTCTAGTCAAAACTAGGGGGGATGGGGGGGGAGAAATAATAATTTGGGAAGAGTTAGAGCCACTCAATCCCCCCTTGTATCCCCATTATTGAGTTATTTGTCTCTAATATGAAGGTTTCCTTTCACTTCCCATACTGGTGGCAGAGAAGATATCTCCCCTACGCAAGGAGAAATCACAGCTTTAACGCAACACTGTCAAGTGAAACTCCCAATAAAACATATACGGATTATGTCAAATCTAATTTGACTTTTTTTTAATAAAGTTGGATTAGATCTGACATGTTGGATGAGATCTGACATCATCAGTGTGCAATATCCTGTTTACTGAGTTTATGAAGCGTGGTTGGGATCCCTAAGGGCGGCATCTGGATTTCCAGAGGCAGGGAATCTTCATATAAGCTTGGAGCTGTGACATTTTTCTGCACATTCCAATAAAATATGCCCTAAAGAAGTAAGAAAATGCCTAACTCTCTTGTCACCCGTGCAAAAAGTGTTGATTTCTGCAAAAACTTTAGATGGGGATATTTTTTCAATGTAGCGCAACCAGCACCCGGAGGCAAATAATGGGATTTTTGACTTACAGTAAAATCCATTTCTCTGATATTCATTGACGGACACAGCTTCTGATCTTTTTAACCACTGGTTTATAGTGCCCCCTACAGGAGTAAGACACTAGGCAGAAAAAAAGTCTGGCTACGCCTATGGGCAGTTCCAGGGGGTATACTACCTCTGTCTGCTATAGGTACTCAGTTTTGTTACAAGCAGTGTCATAAGAATTACAACTCCACAGAGGGGTGGGTGCTGTGTCCATCAATGAACATCAGAGAAATGGATTTTACAGTATGTCAAAAATCCCATTTTATCTTTTGTTCGTTGACTGTCACAGCTCCTGATCTTCTTAACGATTAGGACGTCCCAAAGCAGTGTTAAACATTAGGGTTGGGAACAGCGAAAAGGAAATTCCCAAGGCTAACCATAGCCAACCAAGTAAACAGGTGCTCAACCAAAACAACTGGAGCTCACCTGAAAAAACAATACACCATCAAAGAGGACAAGGTCCTCTAATCAGCTGCCTGCAAAACCTTGCGGCCAAGGGAAGCATCCGCAGATGCCAACACATCCACTTTATAGAACTTTGTGAAAATGTGCACCACCGACCAGGTGGCCGCCTTGCAAACCTGCGCCACTGGCCCCTGATGACGGAAGGCCCAGGAGGTACTGAGGGCCCAAGTAGAGTGCGTCTTGACAGGTAAAGGAGGAACCTGACCCCTGATGGAATAAGCCTGTATAACCGTCTGTCTGATCCATCTGGAAACGGTCGCAGAGGAAGCGGACAACCTTTTCTGAGGCCCATCCGTGAGCTCAAATAGTGACTTCCTAAAAGAGCCCGTAGCTGCCAGGTACACCCTAAATGCCCAGATCACATCCAAGGCATGTAAGGCAATTTCCTTCGGATGTTTTGGCCTGGGACACAGGGAAGGCAACACAATGACTTCATTCAATTGAAAATCAGAGACAACCTTTGGAAGGAACGATGGACAGGGACGAAGAACCACCTTATCTCTGTGAACCACCAAGTAGGGTGAACGACAGGATAACGCCGCCAATTCTGACACCCTGCACATAGAGGTGATAGGCCACCTTCTAGGACAGCTTAAGCAGGGGAATCTCCCAAAGATTTTCAAAAGGAGGCTTCTGGAGGATTGAGAGAACCAAATTGAGGTCCCAAGACGGCAACGGAGACCGCACTGGAGGGACCAAGTGCCTAACTCCCTGAAGAAAAGTATGCACAAAGGAGTATGTGGCCAAGGGCCATTGAAAGAAAACCGCTAAGGCCGACACCTGACCCTTGATAGTACTCAAGGCCAGTTTCTGCTCAACCCCCCGTTGAAGGAAAGTCAAGATCCGAGCCACCGAGGAAGAGCGAGGATGAACCTCAAGAGATTCACACCACACAATATACGACTTCCACGTATGATGGTAGATCTTCCTAGAAGAGGATTTGCTAGCTTTTAGCAGCATTGGAATCACAGACTCTGACAAATCTCTATCCATCAACACCTGGCATTTAACAGCTAAGCGACTGTAAAGCAGGATGCAAGATTGGTCCTTGGGACAGCAGATCCTCCCTGAGAGGATGCTTCCAAGGAACGTCGACGACCAACCTCACAAGATCGGCGTACCAAGCCCGGCGGTGATTGACATAAGCCATGGCTGTGGCATTGTCCGATTGAATGCGCACTGGACATTCCTGAAGACGATCCATCCAATGGTCCAGGCACAGTCTGATCGCTCGTTCCAAGACATTAATCGGTAGGCTGGACTTTTTCAGTGTCCAGAGCCCCTGAGCAAAATTTTTGGTGAGGACGCCTCCCGAGCCGGACAGGCTGGTATCCATGGTGACCACTGTCCAATACAAGGGGAGGATCCAGAGACTGTGGAGTCTTGTCCCATGTGGCCAGAATCTCCCTTTGCAGGGACCTCTTATGGAAATTTGCAAACAGAACCGCCTCAAAGGTAGACACCATCAGGCCCAGCATCTGCATGCAAGTCTGGAGGGACGACCATCTGCTGGACAGCAGGAGACGAATTGCAGCCTGCAATTTCTGGAGTTTGTCCAGAGGAAGGAGCACTCTGTCTAAGGCCGAGTCCTGAGTCAGACCTAGATAGTCCAGCTTTGTGGATGGAACCAGAGCAGACACCTGAAAATTCAGAATCTAGCCGAACTCCCGCAGAGTTCGTATGGTGATTTCCAGGTTTTCCACCAGAGCAGCAGGAGGCTACGCAGAAGGAGGTCGTCCAAGTAGCCCAGTACCACGATCCCCCATTGGCGTAACAATGCTAGCACTGGGGCTAACACTTTTGTGATGGCCCGAGGAGCAGAGGCGAGACCAAAGGGTAAGGTCACAAACTAATAATGCTCCTCTCCCACTGCAAAGCGGATGAAGTGCTGGTGACCGACACATATTGGAATGTGGAGGTAAGCATCTTTGATGTCGATAGAGGCAAGAAAATCCCCCTGATGCAGGGATGCCACCACCGTGCGAATGAACTCCATCCTGAACTTCTGCACCCGCACAAAGCAGTTCAGCGCCTTGAGGTCCATTATTGGACGCATCTTGCCTTCCTTCCTGGGAACTGCAAACAGGTTTGAGTAAAAACTCCGAAATTGTTCTGAAGTTGGAACCGGGACAATCACCCCTTGAAGGAACAGGTTTTGTATAGCCCCAAACAGACCCTGTAATCGGTCCAGAGACAGGCGCAAGTTGGAAGGTAAGAACCTTGCCGGGGGATAAGAGCTAAACTTGATCTTGTATCTGGACCAAATGACTTTGTGGAGCCACTTGTCTTGTACCAGGGAAGTCCACGGGTCCGGAAACAAGGGAAGACGCCCCCCCCCCCCCCACCCCAGATATGGGTGAGGGCGCACCTTCATGCTGAAGGAGCCTTGTCCATGGGTTTGGGGAAGCCCGCTCAGCTTGCCAGACCAGGTTAGTTTGGATCTTCCAGAGAGGGCCCTGAAAAGTTTAGAGTCCTTGTCAGTCGATCCTGAGGGGCGAAAAAACTTCTTATGAGCCAAGAGGGAGGGCCCACTTTTACGACGAGGTTTCTTGCCCTTAGTAGCCTGCGGAATAAAGGTACTCTTTCCCCCAGTGAGACCTTTAATGATGTCACCCCGGGTAGCTCCAAACAGGCGATCTCCTTGATAGGGGAGATCAGTCAAGGCCTTTTTAGTAGTCTGGTCCGCCGACCAGCATTCAAGCCAAAAGACACGCCAAAGGACCACTGCCAAAAAACAGAGAGCCGAGCCACTTGGGGAGCCGCATCCAAAGAGGCATCATAGATAAACTTCAGCCCCTGGACCAGCTGGTCTGCCGGCTCAGCAAAGGCAGGGGGGAGCTGTTCTCCCTCCAGGTCACAACGTAAAAGCTTAGCCCACTCAGTCAGAGTTTGTGACACCAGGGTAATGGTGAATACCGGCCTCAGTGATGAACCAGCCAGAGTGTACATATAGCGGGGCCACAGCCTCCGCCTTCCTGTCAGCCCATATCCCTAAAGGCCAGGACTCTTCTTAATAAGGGACACCTCATAGGAGTATTGTCTAGTAAAGTGCTTAGGGACCCCAAGGGGACCTTTTGGTCGTCCCCACTCTGTAGCAAAAATTCTGTCAAAATAGGAGGGGAGAGGAAACATCTCTGCTGCTCTGGATGGCTTGTGAGTGCCAAAGGAAACCTGCGCCTCTGTCGCAGCTGCGTCCTCCATCTTCAAGGTCTCATGCACAGATACAATCAGTGCTTCCACCAGTGCCTGTCCATGCGCGGTTGCAGATGTAGAGGATTCATCCTCACTATCTGAGAATTCTGAGCGTGTGGTCGCAGACCCTGCAGGGAGACCCACGTCTGCGGTGGCCGAATCATATTCAGGATCTGATGAGACAGATGAGGCAGGGGAACACGGTGGGTGCTTTTTGCTAGCCTGTCATCTGAAACCCACCTCCACCCAGGACCCAAAGGACTCCAGGACCACCGTCAGTGCACAATAGATTATTGGGACCCGGAGGGCCCCGCAGCCTCAGACAAGGGATTAGGTGGGGAGTTTTGCTCCACAGACTCCATGAGTCACCAGGGGGACCCCACAAAAAGTGTAAAGCACTGCAAAGGGACTACCCCCACCGCGCTGGCAGCACCACCCGGTCGCCAGGCACAAAGCACCAAGCGATCCTCAGCAGAGAGGGAGAGGACCCACCAGACTCACCACCCAGCAGAAACAGGCACTTACAGCCCCCAAAATAATCTGCACTCCACGCGCAGCGATCAGGAAGTAAAAAGATCCAAGAGTCAGCACCAGGGCATAAGGAGGGGCTCCCACCACCAAAATCGCCACCCACAGGGCTCCACCGTCATGGCCGCAGCTATTGTTAATTACAAACCACTGCAAAATTGCTGCCGGACTACACAAACATGGCCTCCGTGCATAGAGCACACAGGATAGTGCAAAATGGCAGCCCCGCGTGGCACCATGAGGCTCCCAGGGACCCAGGAGGGATCCCTAGGCCTCAAGTACAGGCCCAGGCAGGATGGGGGGCACTGGTAGGAGCCCCCATCAGGTACAACCCCCCGCACAGCCGATCGTCCAGTCCAGTGGCGGAGCCAGAGGGCTAGCTGGGGTGGCAGTTGCCACCCCAGACAAAATCCTTGCCACCCCTGTTGCCACCCCGCTCACCAGTGGCAGGGGGGTTTGGCCGGGAACTCGGGCTACATATCAGCATTTTAACATTCAAGCCAGTGATAAGTGAGCGATTGGGGGGGGGGGGGACAGCTGCAAGGAGAGTGATTGCAGCTGTCAAATTTAGGCATTGATGTCGGGTGTGGGCGGGGCCGTATGCGGGAGGCGGGGCTCCGCCCCCTTTCTCGTGGAGAAACAGAAGCTGGCTGGGAAGGAAGGTGGAGTCTCCAATGAACATTTCTTGTGCTTCTGCTGCTATTTGTTCCCTCCCCCTTGCCCAGCGCGCCTCTTTTGATTTCATCACAGCAGATGCTGGGAGGGGGAGGAGTGGAGCCTGCAGTGAGTGGAGGAAGAAGTTCAGCCTAGCACAAGGTAAGCTGCCTCTGGGCTGAATGTAATAGTGATGTCGGTGGCTTGTCTTAGTGGGCAGGAAGAGGGGGAGGAGACTGTAGCAGACTCCACTGATGCTGTTAGATCGTTTTTTTTGTTTTGGGTGTCTGTCTGCTTCTGAAGAGAAGAGGTTTTCTAAGATCTCCCCAAATCTCTATTACACCTCCCTAGAGTCCCTTCCCACTACCTGCTAACCAGTCCAGTACACAGGCACATTCTCCTCTCCTGTATGACCGCCTCATGTGTCTGGGGCTGGGGCACTACAAATCCAAGCATGCCAGGTGAGGAGAGGCAGCAGCAATATGACAGATCAGGCTGATTGTTAGATGAAAAGTGCTGGTGTACAGTATTTGTGAGTGATGGAGCGAAGGATAGAGGGATGGGGTGAAGGAGAAAGGGATAGAGGGATGGGGTGAAGGAGAAAGGGATAGAGGGATGGGGTTATGGAGAAAGGAATGGGGTTATGGAGAAAGGGATGGGGTGAAGGAGAAAGGGATAGAGGGATGGGGTGAGGGAGAAAGGGATAGAGGGATGGGGTTATGGAGAAAGGGATGGGGGATGGAGAAAGGGATAGAGGGATGGGGCTATGGAGAAAGGGATAGAGGGATGGGGCTATGGAGAAAGGGATAGAGGGATGGGGCTATGGAGAAAGGGATGGGGTGAAGGAGAAAGGGATAGAGGGATGGGGTTATGGAGAAAGGGATGGGGTGATGGAAAAAGGGATGGGGTGATGGGGAAAGGGATAGAGGGATGGGGTGATGGAGCAAAGGATAGAGGGATGGGGTGATGGAGCAAAGGAAAGAGGGATGGGGTGATGGAGCAAAGGAAAGAGGGATGGGGTGATGGAGCAAAGGAAAGAGGGATGGGGTGATGGAGCAAAGGAAAGAGGGATGGGGTGATGGAGAAAGGGATAGAGGGATGGGGTTATGGAGAAAGGGATGGGGTGATGGAGAAAGGGATAGAGGGATGGGGTGATGGAGCAAAGGAAAGAGGGATGGGGTGATGGAGAAAGGGATAGAGGGATGGGGTTATGGAGAAAGGGATGGGGTGATGGAGAAAGGGATAGAGGGATGGGGTGATGGAGCAAAGGATAGAGGGATGGGGTGAAGGAGAAAGGGATGGGGGATGGAGAAAGGGATAGAGGGATGGGGCTATGGAGAAAGGGATGGGGTGAAGGAGAAAGGGATAGAGGGATGGGGTGAAGGAGAAAGGGATAGAGGGATGGGGTTATGGAGAAAGGGATGGGGTTATGGAGAAAGGGATGGGGTGAAGGAGAAAGGGATAGAGGGATGGGGTGAAGGAGAAAGGGATAGAGGGATGGGGTTATGGAGAAAGGGATGGGGGATGGAGAAAGGGATAGAGGGATGGGGCTATGGAGAAAGGGATGGGGTGAAGGAGAAAGGGATAGAGGGATGGGGTTATGGAGAAAGGGATGGGGTGATGGAAAAAGGGATAGAGGGATGGGGTGATGGGGAAAGGGATAGAGGGATGGGGTGATGGAGCAAAGGATAGAGGGATGGGGTGATGGAGCAAAGGAAAGAGGGATGGGGTGATGGAGCAAAGGAAAGAGGGATGGGGTGATGGAGAAAGGGATAGAGGGATGGGGTTATGGAGAAAGGGATGGGGTGATGGAGAAAGGGATAGAGGGATGGGGTGATGGAGCAAAGGAAAGAGGGATGGGGTGATGGAGAAAGGGATAGAGGGATGGGGTTATGGAGAAAGGGATGGGGTGATGGAGAAAGGGATAGAGGGATGGGGTGATGGAGCAAAGGATAGAGGGATGGGGTGAAGGAGAAAGGGATGGGGGATGGAGAAAGGGATAGAGGGATGGGGCTATGGAGAAAGGGATGGGGTGAAGGAGAAAGGGATAGAGGGATGGGGTTATGGAGAAAGGGATGGGGTGATGGGGAAAGGGATAGAGGGATGGGGTGATGGAGAAAGGGATAGAGGGATGGGGTTATGGAGAAAGGGATGGGGTGATGGAGAAAGGTATGGAGGGATGGGGTGATGGAGCAAAGGAAAGAGGGATGGGGTGATGGAGCAAAGGAAAGAGGGATGGGGTGATGGAGAAAGGGATAGAGGGATGGGGTTATGGAGAAAGGGATGGGGTGATGGAGAAAGGGATAGAGGGATGGGGTGATGGAGCAAAGGAAAGAGGGATGGGGTGATGGAGAAAGGGATAGAGGGATGGGGTTATGGAGAAAGGGATGGGGTGATGGAGAAAGGGATAGAGGGATGGGGTGATGGAGCAAAGGATAGAGGGATGGGGTGAAGGAGAAAGGGATAGAGGGATGGGGTGATGGAGAAAGGGATAGAGGGATGGGGTGATGGAGAAAGGGATAGAGGGATGGGGTGAAGGAGACAGAATAATATACGGATGAAAGTAATGGAGAATAGAAAGGGTGGAGGGAAATGGGGCACAAGGATTATTGGATGGATGGTATGGTGGAGGGATGGAGTAAGAGCTAAAAGGATGTTGTGATGGAGTTATGGAGGGAGGGATAGAGTAACAGAGGGATGAGAGTGATGGAGGGTGAAGAGGTTGGAGGGACCTACAACAGAGGGATGGTAGGATGGACAATTGGATAGATTGATGGAGACAGGTGATGGGTGAAGGAGGTGATGGAGGGATGCAGACAAGAGGTGATGGAGACAGAAGATGCTGGGGACAGGTGGTGATGTAGGCATGCTACGTTTGAAACTCCTGATGTTAAGGGGGGACTCCTGATGTGAAGTAGGGTTGCTTCCTGATAAATTTATTTTAGTTTCCATTTTTGTTTTTTTTTTGGGGGGGGGGCAGCATCAAATTCTTGGACCCAGTTAGCATAATATCTTGGGCCAGTCCTGCACCCACCTCCCTGCAATCAGAGAGAGAAACTGACTGAAGCTGGATGGGGCAGGAAGGATTCAGCCACAGGATGGATGGATGATGTCAGCGCCGGTTCCTGGACTTGGTAAGTGTTACTGGCTCTGCCCCCCTCCCCCCTCTCTCACTACTACCCCCCCCCCCTCACCACCACCCCCTCCCCCCTCTCTCTCACTACCCCCCTCCTCTCACCACCAGGAATGCATACACATGTGTATAAACTCAGTCTATAGCATAATCTGCCCACATAAGTCTCTCATATGAACAAAGCTTGTCATTAAAATATCATAAAATGAATTATAAAATAAATAAAAGCCACCAAAACAGCAGAATTAGCTTAAAAGTCCATAACTGCTAAAGAGTCCTGGGATGATGACTAAACGTGCAGATGTAGTACTGGATCACCAATGCATGCCACCACTATGCTCAGAGGGGGAGTAAAAGTGCAAACTGACCAACACTACTGGCTTAGCCACTCTCGTGACCAAGCAAACGAGCCAAAAAACAATCACATCCACCTGGACAGATCCTGGGTAGCCAAAATGATGGGTGATCTCACAGTGCTCCAAATCATGTGGAAGAAAAAAGAGCTCCACTAGTGTGATAACATTTAAACAACTTTATTCACATCCACATTTAATAATTAATAATATTGCACTCACATCTTAGTAGCACATCCATCGCTCGTGTCATCTGTCCAGGTGGATGGGATTGTTTTTTGGCTCGTTTGCTTGGTCACGAGAGTGGTCTTTTTACCACCTAGCAATGCCCCTGCCGCTCACGCTCGCTTATGCTTATAACATTACATAGCATAGCTGAACCTGAACGAGAGGGCCCCTGTGTAGCTTGTTCTCTGTGACTCTGACTGAGCGCGGTGAGCTGAGCAGGAGCGGCGCCGTGATTCGCTGCACAGCTAACCAATCACGCGTGCCTGCACACCTGATTGCTTCGCTGTGCCACTACTCACGGTGAGTGGCGGCACAGCGAACCAATCAGGTGTGCAGGCACGCGTGATTGGTTAGCTGTGCAGCAAATCACGGCACCGCTGCTGCTCACCGCGCTCAGACACAGACAGTCACAGAGAACTAGCTACACAGGGGCCCTCTCGTTCACTTCTTCTACCTGTAACCTTATGGAAGTCTCTCTCTCTCTCTCTCTGGTCTCTGCATGATTGAAGGGGGCACAGCACGCTGGTCACTACATTGATATGTTGGCAATCACGCTGGTCACTACATTGATATGTTGGCAATCATGCTGGTCACTACATTGATATGTTGGCAATCATGCTGGTCACTACATTGATAGGTTGGAAATCACACTGGTCACTACATTGATAGGTTGGAAATCATGCTGGTCACTACATTGATGGGTTGGTACGCTGGCGGTCACTACATTGATGGGTTGGTACGCTGGTTACTACATTGTCAATTGATGGGGGGGGGGGGGCATGCTGGTCACTACATTGATGGGGGGCAATATTGTGCAGCCCTACTCATAGGCATGCGCACTGGGTGTGCCTAGGCACACCCTAATCACCCCCATGCAGTGCTTCTGCCATGGCCACCGCCGCTGTGTCTGCTGCTCTCTGCCCCTGGCTACTCAGCTCCCGAACCCAATCCTGTCGGTGCGGAGACTGAGAGGGACTGTCTGGGGGAGGACCCTGGCCTGCTGTAAGGGGGCATCTATATAGGGGACCTCACCTCACCCTGGCCTGCTGTAAAGGAGGATCTTTGGGGGACCTGCCCTAGCCTGCCCTAAAGGGGGATATATGGGGATCCTGCTCTAAAGGGGATCTATGCCATAGATCCCCCTTTAGAGCAGGGTCCCCATAGATCCCCTTTAGAGCAGGGTCCCCATAGATCCCCTTTAGAGCAGAGCCCTGTGATCGGTGTGCGGCCTTAAAAGAATAATGTTTACTTTGATAATTGTTTATTTAATTAAAAATGTTTTAATACCACTTAGCGCCGGTTCACATTGCAGCCGCGACCTCGGAGCGGCCGCCACGGACTTCATAACATTGAAGTCTATGGCGGTCGCCTCCTGGTCGCCCCAAAGAAGCTCCGGACCCTTTTTCTAGGTCGGAGAGACTTGTGTCGCTCCTATTAGAACGGGTCCGCAGCTTCCCTATGGGAGGCGACCTGCGGCGACCTGTGAGGCGACCAGGTCGCCTCACAGGTCGCCCTAGTGTGAACCGGCACTAAGGATGTTTGTTTACATTTATTTATAAAAGTGTGTGTATATGTGTGTATATGTGTGTATATGTGTGTATATGTGTGTGTAGATATAGATATAGATATATATATATATATATATATATATATATATATATATACACACACGCATGTATATTGACCCCCCAAAATAATACCTTGCCACCCCTTTGCCACCCCTGTTTTAAAAGTCTAGCTCCGCCACTGGTCCAGTCGCCGCCGGCTCACCCCCCCTGCCCCTGCCCCCACCCCCACCCCAGGAGGTGGACCAGAACACCCACACAGCCCCAGCACAAATGAAGGGGGGGGGGGTAGGATGGTGGACCTATATCTATATTATCCAGCCTGTCCCCCACTCTGGCAGTTGATTGTAGATCTCACAAAAAATCTCTAAAAAGAAAAAATTGCCAGGACCAGAGATCCCAGCAAGGAACAAGGTCCTTACTCCTGACTATGCAGAAAAAACTGAGTACCTATAAGAGATAGAGGGAGTATACCCCTGGGACTGCCCAGTGTCCTACTCCTGCCTTTCTGCCTTGTGTCCTACTCCTGTAGGGGGCAGTATAACCCAATGGTTAAGAAGATCAGGAGCTGTGTCCGTCAATGAATGAAAGTGAAATCAATTTTTTTCTTCACACTTTATTGGGGATTTCAATTTGGTGACAGAGTTGCCCTAATATTTGTGACTGCGACTTTTCGGAAGAAGAAGATTCACTCTTACTTCCTGGTCCAGTGTCAATGGTGGGATTTATTTATTTATTTATTTTTATATAATTGATCAGCTAAGTAATACTTTTGATTTCACGTACCTTTTGCAGCGAAAAAACTTTGCAATCTAAAAGTTTCTGTAGCCTTCAATACAAGTATGATAAATAATTTTTTTACACCGTATTGCAACAGCTTTTTTTATTTCATTGCTTTTATTGGTATACAGCTCATTGTTTTTTATTTTTTATTTTTATGGAGGCTAGAAATTGTTGTGAGAAAAAGTATGAAAGCATATGCCAAAGCAAAGAATACAGAGCTGGTGAAAAGCGCAGCGGTATGTATTCCATAACATACAGAAAAGTTTAGTGATGTGCAAACTTTAAAAATGAATACAGAACTATGGGCACCTGATTTTACAATAGTTCTAAATGTTAGTATTCCTTTAGCTTTGCTGTTTAGATTTACCTTTTCCTTAACTTTATTAATTATATAAAAATTATATATATTTTTACAGTGAATAATATAAGAAAAAGAAAAGCTTAAAGTGGTAAAGTATATACTAACAGCTAACAATATTGTGAGTTCTACTGTATGCATCTTTACATAGCCAAATAGATAAAAGTTCCTTTCTGATCCCCCTTCATAAGTAACTACACATCACAATTTATTCTATATATTTAAATAAATAGGTCTACAAAAGTACCTGATAAATTGTTTAAAAAATACAAAATACTTCTTGCAATTACTAGAATTCTACATGTACTGTAATTCTACATGTACTGTAAATAAGTTGGATATTAGGATCATTTTTTTTCCCTATACAATTATGGAAAACGTATTGCTAAATAAGGAAAAAAAAACGACATCTGTGATAAACAAAAAAACTCATCTTCAAAAAGTCATTGTTCATATTCTGATATAGAATTATGACACCAATATATACAGTATCTCACAAAAGTGAGTACACCCCTCACATTTTTGTAAATATTTTATTATATCTTTTCATGTGACAACACTGAAGAAATGACACTTTGCTACAATGTAAAGTAGTGAGTGTACAGCTTGTATAACAGTCTCCTCAAAATAACTCAACACACCGCCATTAATGTCTAAACCGCTGGCAACCAAAGTGAGTACACTTTGGGCCCAATTTTGACATTTTCACTTAGGGGTGTACTCACTTTTGTTGCCAGCAGTTTAGACATTAATGGCTGTGTGTTGAGTTATTTTGAAGGGGATAGCAAATTTTCACTGTAAGTGCCAGTTCACACTACTTCGACTTGTCAGGCATGTTGACAAGCTGGCTGTGACTCCTTACGGCCTCACAGAGTCTCCCCATTGCGCTGCGTGAATGGTCCCATAGCCTCCTGGGTCATGTCCCATGATGTTACAGGCAGGAAAGGGGAGAGAACTTCCGCTGGAATCAACTAGGCCTGGCAAAACTAGATACCCGCTCCCCCCCCCGAAAAAAAGTGGTAGATGCTGGGGAGGACATAAAATTGATCTTCCCTTTTAGGGTGAAGTTCTGCTTTATTGGCTCCTATCTAAATCGGCCCTAGCATGTGTATGTGAGATAGGGACCTTAGATTGTAAGCTCCTTGAGAGTAAGGGCTGATGTGAATGTGCAGTTTGTGATATATATGTGTTATATAGATAAATACCTGTAGAAGGGAAAACAATAAAAATCTTGGCTTAGAGGGACCAACACACTATATTTCACCAGCAGATAAGCTAAACCAGGGGACTTCAAACTATGGCCCACCAGTTGTTCAGGATCTACAATTCCCATTGTGCCCTAGTCATGTCTGTGAATGTCAGAGTTTTACAATGCCTCATGGATTATGTAGTTCAGCAACAGCTAGAGGGCCATAGTTTAAGGATCCCTGAGCTAAGCGGTTCTTCTTATTGTCAGTAAAATGATGTGGCTGCAGATGGGTGGCGCCATATATTTTTCACCCCCTGGGAGCTAAGCTAAGCAGTCTCTGGCCTTAAACTACGTAGTGTTTGCAATGCTAAAAATTCTGTTTTAGCTTTCTGACAGACGTAAAATACTCTGGGGGAGACTTACTATAACTGGCAAACTCAGAATTTGGTGCAGCTGTGCATGGTAGCCAATCAGCTTCTAACTTCAGCTTGTTCGATTAAACTTTGACGATAAAACCTGAAAACTGATTGGCTTCTATGCAGAACTACACCAGATTTTGCACTCTCCAGTTCTGGTAAATCCCCCCTTTGTATTTTCAGATCATTGCCTGCTAATTTTTGTGGCTAATTGATAGAGATGGCTAAATACAACCCATGCAGCTTGTGCTTACTCATTACAATTTTTTGCAAAGATAATCCATCATAAATACTTAAATAAACATGGATGATTTCACAGAGCAGTGTTTGCTTTGCAGCTTCTCAAGTTTCTATCACTCCAAGCATTTTACATTATTTCACTAAGCAGTTTATTGTGAATTGAAAAGCAGTTTGGGGAAGATAAAAGCTTAAAGAAGAAGTATCGACACAACTTAAAAAGTCATTATTGAATCCCCCAGGAAATGTACAGGTCGTTGTTGAACTAGCATGGTTGACATTGTGTCCCCCTCCCCATCCGCTGTCCAACCACACTGCTCCCAAGGAGATAAATATTAATTTGGTTCTTACTAACAGGCACAAAGATGAGAGCCTACACAAACCCCACCGCTGCTTCCTCTGAAAGGTGCCAGGACAGAACATTTTATAAAATTTGTAGCTCTGCCATCTAATTTCCAGCCCTGTGCCTCTCCTGCTCTACCTGTTCCATGGAAGGTTGTCTGGGAGTGCCTGGCGTGCTTGGCAATTGATTCTCTAACTACTGCTAAGCATGATATTAATTGAAGTTTGTGCAAAGAATATAACAAAATTGATGTGGTATTTATACAGACATTAGTTTCGTTTTTATGAATATGATTGTTTATTTTTCTTTTCTGTCTTGTATCATTTTTTCTGTTTTGATTTAGTCTGTAGAAACAGTCTCTGAGTACTAATTGCGGTCCCTGAAGAAGCTATTGAACTAGCACAATGCTCAGTGAAACGCGTAGGACCTATCAGTATTGTATCTACATTGTACGGATTTGGCCGACATGCCCAAAATATGGTTGTAAAAACTTTTTTACATACATTGTTTTTTATCTTTTTGATAAACTAATAAAGATGTTATTTTAAACTATCATGTGATCTTCTTATCAATGACAACCTCACAGCCTTTAAAGTCCTATCTCTGAGAAGAAATATGTGAGTTAACTCCCCCATTTGGGGTTGAGTTTTCTAACATTCTAGACCCTTTGGGTTCTTCTTTTTTTTTCTCTCTTTTATGATTCTACAAATCTGTCATCTTCCATGTACTGAAAAGCCTTCCCTGTACTAGAAAGAAAAACTAACAGACCCAGCCGCCAGCTATTCTCAGAAGCGAGACTAGAGTAGTAGCTGGTGGCTTGCGTTGTAGTGACTGATGGCACACTAGAGAAAAGTGGCATCATTAAACAAGAGCACAAGCCCCGGGTCGATGCAAGGATTTCTGTCTACTAAGGTGAAGGTGCATTTTGACACCCACCCCTCTTCCCTCCATAACCAAACTTTGTAATGGGGGGGGGGGGGGTATGCATTCTCCACTTCTGCTTACTGGCAGGTGAGGCAAACTATAACTTCCACACTGTGCCCAGTAGGAGAGATGGTGCAGCATTAGGGAATGGAAGACAGGCATTTAAAGTGGCTGTAAAGGTTGAAGGTTATTTTTACCTTTTTTACCTTTATACCTTCAGTATGCAGCTCTCTCTGAAGCCCCCCCTTCCCCCAATACTCACCCCAGCCTGATCCAGCAATGTGCGAAAGAGCAGCTACTCTCCCAGATCTCTGCCTTCCCCCTTACATCAGAGTCCCCAGAATTCCCCCTTAGGGCTCATTCAGTCCTCCATACTGAGCCTCTGTCTGTTTTGTATACATCCACTTTGGGGCTGTGTGCAGGCAGTCTATAGAAGTGGATGCAGAAGCAGTGGCTGCATGGACAAAATTGCACGTCAGAATTTGACATGTGGCCAGCAGCGGATGCACAGATCTAAAGCAGCTTCTGCATCTGCATGCTCTTCAATGGGCTGCCTGCATGCAGCTCCTAGATAGACACATAGCAGATAGCAGCTCTGCGTGGGGGACAGGACTGTCTAAAGGAGCTCTTTAATCAGAATCTGCAGAGTTCCCCTTTAAACTTTAAGTGGGAATGCTTAAGAAAGTGGGCCCTGGGCACTCTTGTTTAGGGGGGAGCTCTGGTAACTCTGATGTAACAGGGCTGTGGTGACAGAGCCCCCACTTACATCAGAATTTCTCTTTACAGCAAAGTTTCTCCTTGTACTAGTGCACTTCCCTCCTAAACTGTTGTCCATTCCATGCATGTAGCCTGTAGAGCACATTGGGTAGGCTCAGGCAAGCTGTAGGGCACTGAGGAAGGGCTGGCTGTAGGGCACTGAGGGAGAGCGGGCTGTAGGGCACTGAGAGAGGGTGGGCTGTAGGACAATGAGAAAGGGTGGTCTGTAGGGCACGCCTCCCCCTCCCTCCTGTCTTCTTCAAACTACTAGAAACAGGCGCAATGTGATTGATGTCATGTGCACCCTCCTACATCCAAATCAGGTCGAGCAGAGCTGTCGAATAATTTGCCAGCTCCAGAACTGCTCATGCGTGGGACAGAGCTGGGGAGAAGCCAGAAAATTTAAGGGGTTTCTTCTCCTGTCTACAGACATTTATGTACAGGAGAAAAGCGCCATTTTTTTTTACAAACTGGCGGTAACTGTCCGTCTGGGTTTTAGTAACCCAGATTGTGACTGTCCCCATGTTTCCTGCTTTGCCTATCTCAATGTCCCCTGCTCTTTTCCCACCTTCCCTACTCTGTCCACATTTCACTAATCACCATGTCTTCTGTTTTGTCCCCATCTCCTTTGCTCTGTCCCCATGTATTCTTCTCTGACAGCCTTTTTGTCCCCATCTCTCTATGTCCCCTTCTCAGTCCCCATTATGTCCTCATGTGTTAAGGAGCTCTGTCTCCATGAGGTACAGGCTGTATAAGACAAATTTGAAAGCATTTTGCCCTACCTTTCACTGAGGCTCCAGGATCCCCCCGTACCATTCCAGCACCTGTGCCTGTTGACCCCTCCCCCTCATCTCAGTTCAGCGGTGAGTGTCTCCAGGTGGTACTTGTTCTTCTGCAGGCTCTGCTACCACCCAGGGTAGCTGGAGGGAAAGAAGCGGGTGGTGGAGGTGGGTCAGGTGGTGTTCAGAAACCAAAAGCATCTGTTCTTCATCTGAGAGAGAGGTGGAAGAGGGCCGGGAAAGCATGTGAAAGTCACTTTAGAGAGGCAGAGGCTGAGGTTTACAGAGCCTGGGAAAAGCTGGCCGTTGTGCACTTTGGCTGACCTGAGCTAGGTAAAGCTGCCTGTGAGTAGGGCCAACTCCAGCATTAAAAATTTTGAGGGACCCCAGCTTTAGCACCCCCTCCCTATCATGGCTCCCTATGGTGGCTGCCTGAGTTGCCTTATGCTGGCGCCAGCCCTGCCCAAGCCCACAACACACACCAACTATTATTCTAGTCTCTTAGACAGCTGAGCCCAGACCTTGCAGCCTGCTGTTTTGGGTAAAGAGACTAAAGTAGTAGCTGGTGTGTGTTGTTGTAGACAAAGCTTGCCCACAACTCTAGCCTCCCGACAAAAGCTGATGGCAGGCGGGCAGGTCCGGCCTCAGTCTTTCCTTTCAGCATAAGGAGGTATTTTCAGTACATGGAAGATAGCAGATTAGATATCAGAATCTGTTAGAATAAAGAGGAGGCTGGTGGCTTCAGTACACCTCCATAGGAATGCCCATAAATTGGGCTACAACCTGGGGTGGAACTACAGTCAACAACTAGAAAAGAAATATATTTTATTATCAAACCACTGCATGTATCTGAACAGAACCAAGTGCACTGAGTTCCTTGGGAGATTCAACAAAGATTTTAACTACTGGTGATAATTCTTCTTTAGATTGTGGAGATATAAGACTTTATGGTTGAATTAAGTAGAAAAAGAACTTTAGCTAAAGCAACAAACCACATTCTCCCTTTCATGTTGCTAATGAACAATGAAAAAAATGATTCTAAGCACAAAACATTGGGATTTTCAATGTGCCTAACCTTAATAATAGCACAACACGATAGTTAAAAAATCCTCAAATTTTTTGTTTAAAAAAAAAATATTAAAATATTATTTGAACAACATAAAAGAAGTCCACTAGCCAATTGCAATATGTAACACCTATACATCAGAGTATATGTTTTTGCCTCTGTGCACCGACTATCACAATTCTAGGGCTTCATTAGTTTAGTATGACATTATCATCCTGTACACAAACCATATTGTGAGAGTGGTTCTTTTCAACGCGTTTCACAGTTAAACCTCTTCAGGAACCCAGATGTGTTTTCTATGTACACATATCAAGCATGTGGTTGGTGCAGCAATCCACAGGACAAAACCTCCAAACAAAAACTCCAAATATTTTGTGTTTAGTATCTTTGCTCTCTAATGGTGTGTGTTGCCATTTGAGTAGTTTTTCAAAATCAAGTATTATTTGTCAATTAAATAAATAAAGCAGAAATTCTGATTGGAAGCTAAGGGCAAGAAGAGCTAAGAATTGCAGCTTTTTGGATTTTAGCTTCAAAAAAAGTTTCAAGAATACAATCTGAGAGCATAAATGAATCCTTCACAATAGAATTTGTTGAAATCTTCTAAGAAAAATAATCTTTGCTTTTTTAGCTTGCCATGCATTGGTATTTGCCATTGGGCGCTTTCTTACAGGCTAGGTTTGATTGGCATGGACATGAGTTATGCAATCTTAGGCCAGCAAACGGAACCTAAAGAAAAAAAATACATTAAATAGTTAAAGGGTAACTCTACTTTTGTGGGGGAAAAAATAGCAAATAAAGAAAAAACAATATAGCGTATACAATTGCGACACAAATCATATTGTAATTGAATGTTATTAAAATCTACCTTTCCTTTTGAAACTGCAGCTGTTGTAATTTTCTGAAAATGCATTGCAATATGGCTACCTGGAGCTGTTCTATGCACAGAATGTGTACTGACCACACCCCAGAAACATAATTTCCTGCTTGTGTTATAGGATCACCAATTTTCCCAGATGTCTGCCTAAGATACAAGTCAGATTTCTTGCATCCCCTCCAAAAGAAATGTCATTCTTGGTGAGATTCTCCCAATAGGAACACGTCCAAAGGGATGCAGACGCAGCAGATTTCCCCATTAGAGCCCTGCAGCTGGACAGCTGACAGATAATTATGAAACCACTCCCATATGACCCACTCAGCACAGAGGCACAGAGGAACAAATGGGGATTTCTTCAGAAAAACAAAAGGTAGGAATCTGCATAACGTTTGTAAGTGCCCGGATGTGTGGATGAAGAAAGAAGAAAAAAAGGAATTTCCTTGCAAAAAAAAAAAAAAATTGTTTACATTCGTAAAAGCATTTTTAAAGGGGATTACATACATCTAAACTTATTAAAATGGGTGGAACTCCACTTTAAGTGCTGCTTTCCTAAACTACCTGTCAGGAAAAGCGCTTATTGACTAAGGCCCCTTTCAGACATGCGGCCTGTTCGTTTCATCAGTTCAGCCACGTTTTTTCAAAGAAAAGCTAATAACGTGTACATCAGTTTTACATCAGTATTTTACTTCCGCCAGCTAGAGTCCTTAACCACTTGCCATTTTTTCATGCAAAAACAGTCCTTTTGTTAGTTTACATCCATTCTGTTGTCTGATCCATTTTTTTAAAGGAAGAAAAAGAGGGCTTTGATCCATTCCAAAAAATGGATGTTGACGGAAGCGGATGTAAATGATGATCATTCTTTTACATCTGTTTTTCCAAAGAGATGCGTTAATGTCCAAACGGTCCACATGTGTGAAAGGGGCCTAAGTAATATGGGGCCGGTCACAAAGGACAGCGCAGTCTCTAGCTGCTGTTAACCAATTAATGCGTAATTCCACCCAAATATGGAGGCTCCGCTTTACTGCTTCCTCCCCCCCTCCGGTGCCACATTTGACACCTTTCAGGGGAAGTGGATGCCTGTCAAAAACAGGTACCCGCTCCCACTTCAGGGTAAGGGCGCCGCGGTAACCTATGTTATTTGCGGCCCCTCCTCCCTCCCCCCGCTGTCTTCTGGGAGTCACACAGAGGTCCCAGAAGACAGCAAGACCATTGAGAAAGCGCAGTACAACTCGCGCATGCGCAGTAGGAAACAGGCTGTGAAGCCGCAAGGTTTCTCTTCCTGTTTCCCTTAGTAGGGATGCCGGCACCTGCACCCGGAGCCGATGGACAGGTCGGGTTCAGGTGCCAACATCCTGGGATCCCTGGACAGGTAAGTGTCCTTATATTAAAAGTCAGCAGCTACAGTATTTGTAGCTGCTCACTTTTATTTTTTTCTCCCCCAGGCTGGGACTCCGCTTTAACTTAGAGGAGGGAAGCAGGTGCATGGATTGCTGTCTCTAGATTTCGGGATTGTGTGTTTGTGTTGGTGTACAAAGGCACAAGGGTGGCTCCATAGGACCCTGCAAGGCAATGAAGCCACCCTAAAACAGGAAACCTACATTGGTGATCTTTGGACTGACTCAATTAAAAAGACATGCAAGATTTAGAAGAAGATTAAGCAGCAGACAAAGTAAGTAATCAATTGGTTTGGCAGCCTAAATGAGCTGATCAAAATTTTTCATTTTGTCATAAATGCAAAAGAATGAATATGAAAAAAAATACATACTTTTGGCATCATTCCAAAATTCTGTTTCCCTGACAGCTCCATGTCAGCACACTTGGGTACAGTAACCCCCCACCCCACACACGCACATTTACAGGACCTTAAATTTAAAAATACGTTCCTCTTTCTTCCTCCTGGCGTGCTCCTTTACCTGGCGGGCCTAAAGGGCTAGCATTCCGTTCATACATGGTAACCCGCAGCTGAACATGATCGCTGGTGTACTTGTTAAATGCCCCTTAAACCAAGATGCCACGCTGCTGGTCCACGGGGTGGCAGTAACCATGGCTAAAACTGTCAGAGTTTCCCCTAGGCACACATGCACGAGTAGTGCCGATGTTTATGGTTGAGTGGCAGAAGTTTGGATGACCGGCTTGGACTCAGCATCCAGTTTCCCCAGTGCCATCTACTTCACGCTTATCGTCCCCTCAACTGCCTTCAGCCATAAGGGAAGGTGTGGAAGTCCACGAGTCCTTAGCCTCTGACTGAGAAAGATAGTCAATATGATAGATTTGATTTGACTCTTGTTCAGCCCTTCATTAAAAAAAGTCAGGCAAGCATTTCTATGAGAGGATGCGGCAGAGGAGCCGCAGCCTGAGCATAGGAAAAATTTCAGGAATGTCAGAAAGGAGGGACTGAATTTCTCTTTTATCGGGGAGATTCATAAGATTATAACTGAGGAATAGAAGCAGGTGAATAAAAGTCTCGTTTTAAAAAATGATTTTCAAAGTTATATAGGAGAGCATAAAAAATCTGGAAGATCCACCGGTGGTGGATGAGGCCCTCATGCCAGGCATGTGACCTCATCGCTTGATGATGTGGTAACTTTTAAAGATGTGCTGGATAGACAGGTGGATATGGATCTTAAAATCAAAAAGGTCTTTCCCTTCCATGGGAAAAGAGTGCTGGAAATCTTTTTGACAATCCAGTAGCACACACGTGCCCAATGACAGTCAGACTATTCAAGTTCAGCAAGTGTGGGCGCAAAAAAATAGGAGACCCGTGGTTGCGCTCAACCATCCAGTATGAGCACTCTTCAGACAACCTCGTTGGCTCTTTCTACCGGCAAAAATTCTGCTATCCAGAGAGTAACACAATGTGCTTTGGATGTACGTCAGAACCTTGCGGAGCCAGAAGGCTATAACCGCAGTTCCCTGGTGGAAGCGCTTTGGCTATTCTTCCCTCTTCTTGGTGCAAACAAATTAGGGGGAAAAAGACCCATAATAGATCTCAGACACCTCAAAAAGTATATCAGAAGGGATCGCTTCAAGATGCAATCGCTCAAATGATCTTGAGACCTGATACAGCCAGAGGATTGGCCACTGTCCATAGATCTTAAGGGCGCATATTTCTACATCCCAGTGGCTCCCCTCTTTCAGAGGTTTCTGCATTTCGCCATGGGGTATATACATTACCAATTTGTTTTCCTGCCTATCGGGCTAACCACTTTGCCCAGGGTATTTACGAAGGTCCTTCTGGCCCTAATGGCATATCTACACTCTCGGGAGATCCAGATATACCACTAACTGAACAACATCCTGCTCGTGAACTAGGACAGAGCTACTTTGCTTTCGAATCAAGAGATGAAAATCTCAATGCTAAAGGAGTTTGGTGGGTCAAACAACAAAGAAAAGAGCCAACTCCTACCATCTCAGACCCTAGATTACCCTAGGGCAGGGGTCTCCAAACTGCAAACCATTGCTTGTCTTTGTCTGACCCTTGGGGCACTTTTTCTCCCACTGATATGAGACACTATTCTGCCCACTGACACCAACAATGGAGCATAACTCCTGCCACTTACATAAACAATGGGGCATGATTCCTCCCCCTAATACCAAAGATGGGGCACTATTTACTCTCACTGATGCTGGAAAAAAAATTATATTCCCGCTGGCCACAGTCCAGCCCCCCTAAAGTCTGAAGGACAGTAAATTGGCGCTCTTTATAATAAGTTTGAAGACTCCTGCCTTAGGAAAGATAGATACTCGAGGGGAAACGGAGGCCCTGCCAGAGGCCAAGGTCCTGGTTATGGTGAAGAAGATGGCGACAGCCCAAGCAAGGACCCAGCTGTAGAATGCATGTATCATGTATCATGGCATCAACCACTCTGATGGTCAAATGGGCCCAAGAAGCCATTCCCTCTGCCAGTATGCCAAGACAATTCTTCATCCAGCACCAGAAAGGCTTTAGGCTGACGGCCTGGGTCTTGAAAGGCAGAGGCTAATGAATTATAGATGCTCAGCGAGAGTCGTGAATTTCCTCATAAATGTCAGGAAAGACAGCACCAACAGTGCCTACAGTAGGGTGTGGAATAAACTTACAGAGTTTGAAACCATACAAAATTTTCCACTGAACTATCCATAAATATGCCACGTTCTGGAGCTCCAGCAGGCGGGGCTTGAGTTATGCCTTTGCATAAGTACACTGAAGGCCCAGGTTTCAACCATTTCCACCTTTACGTGCACCTAGTGGGCAACTAATGCCTTGATTATACAATTCTTTAAAGCTGCAATTCGTCAGAGACCGCTGAAAGCCCTGATGTTCTCAAAATAGGATCTTCTGTTGGTACTGGACTTCCTGATATCAGACACCTTTAAGCAGAATACATGCGTTTGGTATCTCTTGTTGATAACAGCTTTTCTGGTAGCAATCAAGTCAGCCAGGAGGGTGTCAGAGTTGGCAGCCCTAGGGTTTAAACTTTAAAGAACCCTTTCTTACATTCTTCCTAATGGTTGTATTTAGATCAATGCTTGAGTTTGTGCCTAAAGTGGCCTCCATATTTCACATCACACAGGAAATTGTGCTCAGTACATTTCTGACCAAAAACACCCAAGAAGTTAGCCCCCCGGATGTCGGTCATGCCTTGAAGTCCTAGGTCACAGCAACAGCTAATATCTGGAAAGTGAAACACCTGTTCGTCATGTCGACTAAAACATGCAAGGGCCAAAAGGCTTCAAGTAGGACTGTTGTGTCTTGGTTTGTGAAGCTTATATCGTTGGCATACAAGTGAAGGGGATGCCTGTGTCGGAGGGGGTCACAACGCACTACTCTAGAAGTGTATTAACCTTGTGGGCGGTAGCAGGTCAAATGTCCCTAAAGACAGTCTGCAAGGCGGCTACATGGACCTTAATACATACCGTAATTTCATGGATCATTACTGTATCGAGCCAGCAACTTTAAAGTGGGTGCAAAGCCTAAGCATTTTTAATCCTAATGCAATCCTTGCATTAAGGTAAAATGTGTTAAGGTGTCACCATCCCCCGTCACCCCCCTTTTACTTACCTGAGCCCTCATTCGATCGATCCAGCGCCATGCACGTCTGCAGCTCTTCTCTCCCCTCAATTCTGGATCTTGCTGGCTTTGCCTGGGCACAGGGAGCCATTGGCTATCAATCAAAGCCAGTGACAAGGGAGCAGGGCCAAGTCCCGCTGTCTGTGTCAATGGACTCAGCAGTGGGGCTCGGTTGCAAGGAAGCATGAGTGCCCCCATGGAAAGCCGCTTCCCATGGGGGCACTGGACAGAGGGGATGGGCCAGGAGTGCCGATGGGGGACCTTAATAAAAGGACGTTCGCTGACGCTCTGTGCAATTCCATTGCACAGAGCAGGTAAGTATAGACATATTTGTTTTTTTTTTTATTTACCTTTACAATCGCTTTAACGACAGTTGAGTTTTGCAGATGGGTCCTGGCCTCTGCTTATAGCCAAAAGGAAAGATTGTATAGCATTATCCTTCCCTTGCATGGCTAGTTATTTCCCACCTGTGCTGACGTGGAGCCGTCAGGGAAAACAGAAAATTGAATGTCAAATACTTACCACAATTTTCCTTTCCTGACGAGCTCCATGGCAGCACAGATCCCACCCAGATTGGTAGGACCACTTACAGAAGGCTGATACAACATTTATGAGTTAAGGTGTGTGTGTGGGGGGGGGGGGGGGGATAAAGGCAGGGCCCTATACCCAGGTGTGCTGCCATTGAGCTTGTCAGGAAAGGAAAATTGCAGTAAGTATTTGACATTCGATTTTCTGTTTTTGTGCAGGGAACGACAGGATAATGAATTTGGAGTTTTCTATTCCCAAATATGCAGCATTAGTAACAGTAATTATCAGCAAGGACTTACTTTACGACTTGCTGGATGACAGTCTTCACCCGGTCTGCCAAGCGGAGTACATATACGAAGGCCTTGCATCCAAAGACTCACTGCACAACACGTCCCTCCTCCACACTGAACATCCCTTTCACAAGCCTGTCAATAAAAAAAAATGTACAAACTTAATTTCACACAACAAAAATGCGTCACATTTTTGAAATGCATAATGAAACCAACAAAGTTCTGTGGAATGCCATTAGGAAAAATCCCTGCATTACCATAAAAATACAATTGTTAAAAAAAAAATCAAACACTTCCCAGAATGCCACAATAAAGGGTATTGTACAAGTTCAATCAGTGTTGACTGATGCTTTAAAATCGATTGCAAGCAATGTCAAGGCCTTTAACAGGAAAGCTAAATGTAACCTACAACTGCCAGCGTTTAATAGTATTTTGTGAATAAAATCTATGTTATTACATTTTAAAGAACAACTTTGAGCTTTCAGTGTATTTTATTATTAATATTTTTTAAATACATACCGTTATTCGGACGTCAAAAGGTCAGCCATGTGATATGCAGGGATATTTATGCCTCAGTGATACAGAAAGTGGCAATCTTTGCATCATTACACTTAATGCAAAATACAAATACTAAAATGATATGACCATATCAAGGGGGTCACGCCCTTACAGGGAGGGTACCAACATCCATTGCCTGCAAAATATGCACCCAAATCATCCAAGATGGGGAAGACGTCTTGCCCTAGGAGTATATTGCGTCTCCGCATGCTTTACCTGTTGTACAAAAGAGTCATGAGCGATGGTGGGGGATCGTCATCATGATGAATATAAAGTATCTCACAAAAGTGAGTACACCCCTCACATTTTTGTAAATATTTTAATATATCTTTCATGTGACAACACTGAAGAAATTACACTTTGCCACAATATAAAGTAGTGAGTGTACAGCTTGTATAACAGTGTAAATTTGCTGTCCCCTCAAAATAACTCAACACACAGCCATTAATAGCTAAACAAACGACTGGCAACAAAAGTGAGTACACCGCTAAGTGAAAATGTCCAAATTGGGCCCAATTAGCCATTTTCCCTCCCTGGTGTCATGTGACTCGTTAGTGTTACAAGGCCTCAGGTGTGAATGGGGAGCAGGAGTGCTAAATTTGGGGTTATCGCTCTCACATGCTGGTCACTGGAAGTTCAACATGGCACCTCATGGCAAAGAACTCTCTGAGGATCTGAAAAAAAGAATTGTTGCTCTACATAAAGATGGCCTAGACTATAATAAGATTGCCACGACCCTGAAACAGAGCTGCAGCACAGTGGCCAAGACTATACAGCGGTTTAACAGGACAGGTTTAACTCAGTGGTCGACCAAAGAAGTTGAGTGCACGTGCTCAGCGTCATATCCAGAGGTTGTCTTTGGGAAAAAGACATATGAGTGCTGCCAGCATTGCTGCAGAGGTTGAAGGGGTAGGGGTCAGCCTGTCAGTGCTCAGACCATACGCTGCACACTGCATCAAATTAGTCTTCATGGCTGTCGTCCCAGAAGGAAGCCTCTTCTAAAGATGATGCACATGAAAGTCCGCAAACAGTTTGCTGAAAACAATCAGACTAAGGACATGGATTACTGGAGCCATGTCCTGTGGTCTGATGAGACCAATATAAACATATTTCGTTCAGATGGTGTCAAGCGTGTGTGGCAGCAACCAGGCGAGGAGTACAAAGACAAGTGTGTCTTGCCTACAGTCAAGCATTGTGGTGGGAGTGTCATGGTCTGGGGCTGCATGAGTGCTGCTGGCACTGGGGTGCTACAGTTCATTGAGGGAACCATGAATGCCAACATGTACTGTGACATACTGAAGTAGAGCATGACCCCCTCCTTTCGGAAACTGGGCCGCAGGGCAGTATTCAAACATGATAACGACCACAAACACACCTCCATGACAACCACTGCCTTTCTAAAGAAGCTGAGGGTAAAGGTGATGAACTGGCCAAGCATGTCTCCAGACCTAAATCCTATTGAGCATCAAACAGGAGGTGGAGGAGCACAAGGTCTCTAACATCCACCAGCTCCATCATGTCGTCATGGAGAAGTGAAGGAGGACTCCAGTGGCAACCTGTGAAGCTCTGGTGAACTCCATGCCCAAGAGGGTAAAGGCAGCACTGGAAAATAATGGTGGCCACAACAAATATTAACACTTTGGGCCCAATTTGGACATTTTCAATTAAGAGTGTACTCACTTTTGTTGCCAGCGGTTTAGACATTGATGGCTGTGTGTTGAGTTATTTTGAGGGGACATCAAATTTACACTGTTATACAAGCTGTACACTCACTACTTTACATTGTAGAAAAGTGTAATTTCTTCAGTGTTGTCACATGAAAAGATATAATAAAATATTTACAAAAATGTGAGGGGTGTACTCACTTTTGAGAGATACTGTACATACAATATGATGGAACTGGAACCTTGGAAGCAATTACTACTTACCCCTGGTTCCGTTTCCGGCATTAGCGAGAGCAAACAGTGCCCCATCTTTGGTATTTAGGGGAGAATAGTGTCCCATTGTTGATGTAGGTGGCAGAAATTATGCCCCATTGTTAGTGTCAGTGGCAGGAAATATGCCCCATTGTTGCTGTCAGTGGGCAGAATAGTTTCTCATATTAGTGGGATGAATAGTACCCCAAGAGCCGACTGCACCTAGCCCCCGGACCCGCAGTTTGGAGATCCATGCTCTAGACAAGCTGAGAAAGAGCTGGATCATGTGACAGCTGTAGATCGATTAGGAAAACGATACTTAGATGTTTTTTTTTTAATATAATTAATACAGTGCCATCATCCATATACAAAAATAGAAGGGACAATGTAAATTAAACAGTGTGTGTTTAGTACCACCTTAAGCATAGTAAACACAGTTTACTATGCTTCAGTTATGAGTGAACACAGTGAGTGATATTTACCAATCTTTCACTGTGTTTATTCAGAAAAGGAAGGGGCCAATAAATGATATATTTTACGGCCACTTCCTTTGCTCTACATCCTGAAACATTCCCCGCAGCAGGTTAGAGGAGAGAAGCTGTCAGTGCTGCACCTGCACAGGTTGTCCCAGGCAGCAGGGGGAATCTGCGCTGTACGGGGTGAATAGAGTTTACTCATGACTTTCAGCCCTGGTGACAGTAATCATTAGTTCACATAGAAAGCGTGAATCGGACCAATAAGAGAAGTTTTTGGTACTTTAAAAAAACGAAACATCTATACTCCCCTCCATGTTGCAGCGTCGGTCTGATGTTCCAGCTGTCCCCCACCAGCTCTAAGCCCAAGAACTGAGCAATCACATGACTGCTCAGTTCACTCTGAGCAGAGAGCATGGACATATTGTCTCTGCTCTCTGCTTTACTCTTCCAGTGCTCACTGAAGAACCAGGCTGGGGAGAAGGGCAGGAGCAGCTGGCTCTGGCCCTTAGACATGCACTGAGAGGCTGAGCCAGCTGCCGACCAGGCATCTGGGTGGATACCGACAATATGGTCGGAATCCTTCCTGACTCAGGACTGCCTCTGTAACCTCAGCCGATGCTGTGACCTCAGCCGGCTTTTTGTTCATACTTCTCTTGTGGGTCACAGGAGAGCACAAGAGAGTATGTAAGAGTCCAAATTTTCTCGTCGGGAGTGAGCAACAGAGGGTGGCAATGTTCCTACATACAGTGGGAGAACGAATGCAGCCCCCCATTAATTTCATTTATTTTAGTACAGGGAAAAGAACACATTTCTCGGTTTGTCATCATTTGCAGGTACTTGTGAAGTGTCTGTGCTGCCAGAGACATGTAGGTGGATAAGAAAATGCTGAAACTTGTTGCTCTACAGTACAGTAAAGCATGGGGCCATCAAATCAGTAGATCAACCATTCTCAACCCTAGGATTCCACCAGAAGTGTATAGGGGTTCCTTGAGAGTTAAGCAGTGGCAGATTGATATCTTTTCTACATTGACCACTACAGTAAAGGGACACTAAATATGTCAGTTTATTATTAGTTTAATTACATGATCATCACTGAAGATAATTTAGTTTTGTAGCATTGGAGAGCTGAAGCTCAACTCCAGAAAACTTTAAAATTATCCTTTGCAGTGGGGCTGTATCCATACTGCAAGATTTAATTGCTCATTTCGTTTAGGGTAGTGGTCTCCAAACTGCAGCACAGGGGCAGAATGCGGCACTTTGCTCGTCTTTATCCGGCCCTTGAGACATGATTCCTTCTACTAATACGAAACACTGCTCTGCCAACAGTGTAGTGGTCAGTGTAGTGTAATGGACAGTGTAGTGTAGTGTAGTGCAGTGTAATGGTCAGTGTAGTGTAGTACTTACACTTACCACTACACTACACTTACCAAACTTACCAGTCTGAACAGTGTAGTGTAGGGGACAGTGTAGTGGTCAGCGTAGTGTAATGGATAGGGTAGTGTAGTGGTCAGTGTAGTGTAGTGGACAGTGTAGTGTAGTGGTCAGTGTAGTATAGTGTAGTGGTCAGTGTAGTGTACTACTACACTGACACTACACTACTGCAGTGACCACTACACTACACTGACCAGCTTGAACAGCGTAGTGTAGCGGACAGTGTAATGGTCAGGGTAGTGTAATGGATAGTATAGTGTAGTGGACAGTGTAGTGTAGTGGTCAGTGTAGTGTACTACTACACTGACACTACACTACTACACTACACTACCAGCCTGAACAGTGTAGTGGACAGTATAGTGTAGTGGACAGTGTAGTGTAGTAGTCAGCGTAGTGTAGTGGACAGTATAGTGTAGCAGACAGTATAGTGTAGTGGACAGTATAGTGTAGTAGACAGTATAGTGCAGTGGACAGTGTAGTGTAGTGGACAGTATAGTGTAGTAGACAGAATAGTGTAGTGGACAGTATAGTGTAGTGGACAGTGTAGTGTAGTGTAGTGGACAGTGTAGTGTAGTGGACAGTGTAGTATAGTGGACTGTGTAGTGTACTACTACAATGACACTACACTACTACACTGACCACTACACTGTCCACTACACTACACTTACCGCTACACTACACTGTCCACTACACTACGCTACACTGCCCACTACACTACACTACACTACATTGCCCACTACACTACACTACACTACACTGCCCACTACACTACACTACACTGCCCACTACACTACGCTAACCACTACACTGTTCAGGCTGGTCAGGGTAGTGTAGTGGTCAGTGTAGTGTACTACTACACTGACCACTACACTACATTGACCACTACACTGACCAGCCTGAAGAGTGTAGTGGACAGTGTATTGTAGTGGTCAGCATAGTGTAATAGATAGTGTAGTGGACAGTGTAGTGTAGTGGACAGGTAGGTCAGTGTAGTGGTCAGTATTGGAATCAGGATGGTCAGTAATATTGTAGGAAGGTACTCAGGGAGTGCTAAAAGTCCGCAGGTTGGGGGGGCGCAAATTACTTGTCTTGCCCCAGGCGCTGACAACCCACGCCACTGATCCTGCCTGTTCCTGTGTCCCCCTTAGTGTCCCAACCACAGTAATCATGGCTGCTAATCCATGATACAGTTTATGTGCCCCTGTCAGCCCGTAGTCTCTCCCTTCCCCCTCCCTCCCTTCCTGTCAGCTCGGGAGACTGTGTGTCAGCCATCTCCTCCCCGCCCCTCCTCTCCCACCACTATGGCTGTAAAATCACTAATCCCAAATCCTAGAAGCCCCTCTTTTACAAAAAGTTATACTGAGCAGTATCTGTGTTTTAAAAATTATGCAGCGAAATATCTTGTTTTTAGAGTGACCTCCCACTGCTCTCCTCCCGACTGACATCAATGGGGAATCTCAGCCCCTCCCACTGCAGTCCTCAGATTGGGGAAGCTGAGCGCCAGGAGGTCACAGGAGCGCATAGCAGCATTCTGAAATAAGGTATTTCGCTGCATGATTTTTAAAAAACACAGGTACTGCACAGTATATCTTTCTGTAACAGAGGGGCTTCCAGGATTTGTGATTCATGACTTTACAGCCACTTTAAATTTGTGAATGAACAGGAAGCCGCTCGACGCTTAGCACTTCCCATTCATTTACTGTTCAGTGCAGCTGAGGCTGCAGAGAAAGGGACTGGGAAATCTCTGCCCTCAGTCCCTTTCTCTGTCTCAAAAGTGAGACATCGGGGGTCTCTTTAGACTCCTAATATTTCACCAAAGCCCCCCAATGGGGCTCCGAAAAAATTGTAAAAAAAAAAAAAATATATATATATATATATAAATAAAAACGACTGACACCGCCCACTGCCCTACTGACACAATCCACTGCTCTATATACACTGTCCTTTGCCCTACTGACACTTATCTCTGCTCTACTGACATCGTCCTCTGCCCTTCTGACACCAATCTCTTCCCTACTGATACCTGACACCATCCTCTGCCCTACTCACTATTCTCTGCTCTACTGACATCAGTCTCTGCCCTACTTACACCAGTCTTTGCCCTACTGAGAAAGTCCACTGCCCTACTGATATGTCCTCTGCTCTACTGACACCATCCACTGCTCTTCTGACATCGTCCTCTGCCCTTCTGACACCAATCTCTGCCCTACTGACACCAATCTCTGCCCTACTGACATCTGACACCATCCCTTGCCCTATTGACCATTCTCTGCCCTACTGACACCACCCACTGCTCTATTGACACCATCCACTGCCCTACTGACACCAATCTCTGCCCTGCTTACACCAGTCTTTGCCCTACTGAGAAAGTCCACTGCCCTACTGATATGTCCACTTCTCTACTGACACCATCCACTGCTGTTCTGACATCGTCCTCTGCCCTTCTGACACCAATCTCTGCCCTACTGACACCAATCTCTGCCCTACTGACACCAGTCTCTGACCTACTGACACCATCCCCTGCCCTACTGACCATTCTCTGCCCTACTGACACCATCCACTGCTCTATTGACACATCATCCACTGCCCCACTGACACCAATCTCTGTCCTGCTTATACCAATCTTTGCCATACTGAGAAAGTCCACTGCCCTACTGATATGTCCACTGCTCTACTGACACCATCCACTGCTCTACTGACACCAATTTCTGCCCTACTGACACCATCCACTGCCCTACTGACACCATCCACTGCTCTACTGACACCAATTCCTGCCCTACTGACACCATCCACTGCCCTACTGACAACAATTTCTGCTTTACTGACACCATCCACTGCCCTACTGACAACAATTTCTGCTTTACTGACACTGTCCACTGCTCTAATGACACCATTTAGGTTTGTGAATGAACAGACAGCCGCTCAGGGTTTAGTACTTCCCATTCATTTACTGTCCAGTGCAGTTGAGGCTGCAGAGAAAGGAACTGGGGAATCTCTATCCTCAGTTCCTTTCTCTGTCTCAAAAGTGAAAGATTGGGGGTCTGTTTAGACCCCTGATATTACACCAATGCATGCCCTGTCTCGGGTTAAAGTGTGTGCACCTTAGTCGCATTACATTAAAGTGGTTCTAAAGGCAAAACATGTTTTACCCTAATGCATTCCCTGCATTAGGTAAAAAAATGTCCCAGTAGAAATATCGCCCCTCCCACCCAAATGCTTGCCTGAATCCAGCGCTGTGCCCATCTGCAGCGGCTCTGTCCTCTCTCACTGCACTCACAGGACGCAGGGGGAGCAACTGGTTCCTGCTGCTGTCTATTAACTATTGTGAGCAGAGAGCGTGTGTCTATGGATGCACACAGCCTGGCTTGGGAGCGTGGCCGCATGTGTGTCTCCATAGCACAGGGCTTGCTATGGGGGCACATTTAGAAGGGGAGGAGCGGCCAGCCCTGGCAGGGGACCCAAGAAAAGAAGGTGGGGCACCATTAAAAAAAGCAGGTAAGAATAACGTTTATTATTTTAGCTAAAGAAAAAAAAAAAAAACTTTAGAACTAATTTATGGTCACCTGGCTGCACCATAATGCCAAGGCACATGTGCAGTGTGTAGGTAAGGGTGGCTCCATGAGACCCTGGAAGGCAGTGGAGACACCCTCAAGAGTACAGAGAAGTCAGAATGCTAGCAAGTGACAGGCTGCAGACAGAAAGCAAAGAGCAAACACAGAAAGTCCTGCAGTATGATGCTTTCTATCACTTTGAAGATTCAGTACTCACCCCTGTGATGACAGCGGCGTCCCCGTACTCCAGAAGAAGGAAAACGGAGACCAGGAGAAGCGACAGACAGGTCAGTGTCCTCATAATGATGAAGGCGTGGCCGGAGGTGATGTCCGCGGGGGAGGTCAGAGTTTGCTCACTTGGGGAGCCGACTGAGGAGCAGGTGAAGAAATACAAGAAGATCACCGGACGGGAACCGGGTGAAGTCTGCCGCTGGCTGCATTTCTCTGAACTCTGGAGCCGTTATAAAGCTCCGCTCATTCTCACCAACCTCCCCATGACTCACTGAGATCCGCACAAAGGTGCGCAGCCACTGCCAATCACAGGGAGGGAGACGGGCGGACACGCCCCCAAGCGGACTCCATGTGCTCTGCTCACTAGTTTAGTCCTGGAACTCCCAGTTCTCACCAGCAAGGTTACTAGAGATGTGGGCACCCAGACAGTGATGGGATTGGTAATAGAACACAGCACTGCACTATGTCTAGACTGCTTGTCTGAATGTAGATATACATGGGAGAATTAATTTCACTTTTTTTGGTTTACCAGTGTTTAGACACAAGCAAAATTCAAACCAGAGATGTACACTTGTACAGTGCTGGAAGCAAAACTGTCATAGTAATGTATATATATATATATATATATATATATATATATATATATATATATATATATATATATATATATATATATATCTTTTACAGTACTGAATGTAAGCTGTCATGGTAATAATATAAAGTGTATACTTATTACAGTACTGAATGCAAACCAGTCATGGTAATACTATAGAATGTATATATACTGTATATACTGTATATATATATACAGTATATATATATATATATATATATATATATTTATTACAAGACTGAATGCAAACCTGTCATGGTAACAATATAAAAATTGTGTGTGTGCGTGTGTAAACATACATATGATATATATATATATATATATATATATATACAGTATATACATACACATACAGTATCTCACAAAAGTGAAGTGAGTACACCCCTCATTTTATCTTTGTAAATATTTTATTATATATTTTCATGTGACAACACTGAAGAAATGACACTTTGCTACAATGTAAAGTAGTGAGCATACAGCTTGTATAAGACCCCGTTCACATTAGGTCGCTCCGACTTCGGGGGCGACCTGTGAAGTCGCGTGCACCGCGACTTTGGCGCGACTTGCACGGACTTCATATAATTGAAGTCAATGCAAGTCGCCTCCAGGTCACCCCGAAGTAGTACAGGACCCTTTTTCTAAGTCAGAGCGACTTGTGTCGCTCCTATTAGAACGGGTCCTGTACTACTCAATGGACCCGACGGTGCGCGACTTGACATTAATGGCTGTGTGTTGAGTTATTTTGAGGGGACAGCAAATTTACACTGTTATACAAGCTGTACACTCACTACTTTACACTGTAGCAAAGTGTCATTTCTTCAGTGTAGTCAAATGAAAAGATATAAAAAACAATATTTACAAAAATGTGAGGGGTATACTCACTTTTGTGAGATACTATGTATATATATATATATGCACACAGTCATAGCCAAAAATATTGGCACCCCTGGATTTCTGTCGTATAATGCACCACTTTGCCCAGAAGTTTGTTGCAATTACAAAAGGTTTAGGCATTCTCATGTTTATTACTTTTGTATGTATTGGTATGAAACAAAAAAGTAGATAAACAAAGCTAAATCTAACACATTCAACACACTACCCTGAAAATTTACTTTTTTTTGGCCATGACTATATATATATATATATATATATATATATATATATATATACATACACATAATATATAATTACAACAACAGGGTGATTTAGAGTGGTTGTATACTGCCAAAAAAGAAAAAAAAATCCTGCAAAACAAAGGCATGATGAGCTAGTATGCATCGCATACTAGCTCATTATGAAATACTTACCTTAAAACAAAGCCCCGACACAGACGCCCAGACACCGCTGTGGGAGCTGTCCGGGTTCGGTGGCTCCGGCACTGTGAGTGGCCGGAGCCGCGATGACGTCACTCCCGGGCATGCGTGCGGGAGTCACTTTCCGGCAAGTAGCTGGCAAGGAACTCTGAAGGTCCACTGGACATTCAGAGCGCATGCGCCGCTAGCGTCAGCGGCTGCATGCAGGACAAGTATCTCCTAAACCGTGCAGGTTTACGCGATATTAATTGTACCTACTGGTAAGCCTTATTATAGGCTTACCTGTATGTAAAAGTAAAAAAATTAAGTATACTACCGCTTTAACTAAGCTGTATGTGTTATTTTTACAGAATTGTATCTCAAGATCATTTTCTAATCAAAATGCTCAGTTGAACAATTCAATTCCTTCAAGGTTCACAAAGTGTTATTATATTGTGACCTCGTGTGGCTCTATTTCCCGCTCTCTTCAGTCAATTCTTCCTAGAAAGATAACGCCAGGCAGAGTGTGGCAGCGTTTATAGGTGTTATACCCCATGTGATGATTTTTTGAGAACTTAATTTTACTTTGATTTGCTGCAGCGGGACATGCTAATTTGGTATGCATTGAACTGCCTGTTTTACTCATGCACAGACCGTTTTGGTAGAAAGATTTTTGCCTGCAAGGGATCGATAAAGTGGTGGTTTACCCAAAGGGAAAGATGCGCTTTAATGCCTCTTCTCTCCCCTCTTATCGAAATAGCACTTATTTTTTTTTTTTTGGGGGGGGGGGAGCGGGTACCTGGTTTTGACAGGTTTCCGCTCCCAATTCCGCTTGGAAGTTCTAACCCCCCCCCAACCACCACAATCTTCTGGGACATGTCCCAGGTCCCATAAGACTGCCGGACCATTCACAATTTCTCTTTTCTCCATTCACAGTGCACATTGGGCACCTGGCTGTGAAGCCACAAGCTATCATAGCCGTGTGCTCACAGTTGAGATGTCGGGGCCGGGGACAGAACACTGATGAAAAGAACGGTTCAGGTGAGCATGTCGCTGGATCTTGCAGCTACAGTTTTTGTACAGTCTGCCGTAGCTACTGACTTTTAATAAACCCAAAAAGGACTGCAGCTCCTCTTTAACTTAAACAAATACTTTATTTATAAATGTGATTTCTAAATGTAAAATATGATGGCAAGTGTGTGCACTCAAACATACATCTGAGTGCAGCATGAACAGCCTACTTAACCACTTTACCACCGGAGGATTTTCCTGCTAAAAGACCAGGGGTTATTTTGCGATTTTTTACTGCGTGACTTTAACGGACAATCGCGCGGTCGTGCGACGCTGTACCTAAACGAATTTCACGTCCTTTTTTTCCCACAAACAGAGCTTTCTTTTGGTGGTATTTGATCACCTGTGCGATTTTTTGATCACGCGCTATAAACAAAAAAAGAGCGTAATTTTTGCAAAAACAACAATATTTTTCACTTTTTTTTATATGAAATTCCCCCAAAAAAAAATGTAAAAATCAAAATTTTTTAAAATTTTCGGCCAATTTGTTTTACGCTACCTATGTTTGGTAAAAAAAATCGCAAAAAGCGTATTTTGATTGGTTTGCGCAAAAGTTATCGCGTTTACTAACAAAGGGAAAGATTTTTGTCATTTTTGGTGTTTTTTTTTTTAACGAGTAATGGCGGCGATCTGCGATTTTTTTTGCGGTACTGCGACATTGCGGCGGACAGATCGGACCCTTGACTGACATTTTTGACACTTTTGGGGGTACCAGTGACATTACTGCAGTAATCAGTGCTATATATATGCACTGTTACTGCAAAAATTACACTGGCAGGGAAGGGGTTAACAGTATTGGACAGGGAGGGGTTAAGTGTGTCCTAGGGGCGTGATTCTAACTGTGTAGGGACATGGCTACTAGTGTAAAAACAAAGATCAACAGTTCTACATAGTAGAACTGTTTGATCTTCACTTTTACACAGGGAGAACTGACAGGTGGCTTGTTTACACAAGCCGCTCTGTCTTTCTCCCGCTGTAGCGGCGATCGTAGTGTGACCGGCGGACATCGGGTCCGCCAGTCACACTCCCGCACTCCTCCGTGAACGAGCCGAGGCGGGCGCGCGCCTCGGCGGGCGCGCGCCTCGGCGGGCGCGCGCCCGCCCGCTATTGGCTCTGGAAGGAGTGACAGGCGAGCGACGTAGACCTACGTCACTCTGCCTGGCCGGGGCCGACTGCCGCAGTAAATATACTGTGCGCAGTCGGCAAGCGGTTAAATGAGCAATTGCATTTTACAAAAAAAACCTTTCATTTTATTATTTATGAAAAAAAGTTGCGACACACATGTGACCATCAATGTTTTTCACTGTTATTTTTCTCTGCAGACAGTGAATAGCATTTTCATGTTTTTGTTACATTTTGGCATGGCATGGGGGCCCCCCCATGCTGCTTTATTTAAAAAATGTAAATTAGATATGAGTCTGATACATAGATATGTCTCCTCTAGCCATCATCGTGGATGCCACACCATGTTGGTCTGTGCTTGTGTTTGGCCCTGCTTGTCCTGCCCGGCCCTCGTGGATCCCAGGCCCACAGCTCCCAGGATAGACATTCCCAGCGGCAGGCAATGGATCATGAGCATGCAATTTCTTTTAACAGACTTGTAAGTATGGGCCCCTTGGTGACCCCTTAGTGTTTTGCATGAGCATAATGTTATCTACTATCTTTATTACATGCTGCAAATTGTTTATTTCTTAGAAACCATGTATCGCATCAACCCCTAAGGAAGTGAACGGTTGTTCATGAAACGAGTCGGGTTATCAGGATGCATTTTTATACCTACCATGGATTGCTCCATGGAATACTGAACTTGACTATGAATATTAATATACTATGTAAAACATCACAAATCTGTTTCATAATATGGTATCTGTCTTCTGTGTTTACTTGCTGACATTGTATGTTCCAATAAACTTGCTTTTTACACTGTATCATTGGGCGTGTCGCACCTCATCTAAAGTCCCAAGGCCAAATCTTTGCAACTTTCTATGTTATTGAGGGATGGAGGTGCGTCGCAAGGTGCATCAGGGCATATTTTATTACAGAATACATATTGGCCTAAATTGATGAAGACATTTTATTTTTTTACATTTTGTTATTGGCTGTGTTTTATAGCATTAAGTAAAATATATATATATATTTTTTCAAAATTGTCTCTCTAATTATGTTTACAGCACAAGAAATAAAAACCGCAGAGGTGATCAAATACCACCAAAAGAAAGCTCTATTTGTGGGAAAAGGACATCATTTTATTTGGGTACAGCATCGCACGACCACGCACTTGTCAGTTAAAGTAACGCAGTGCCGTATCGCAAAAAATGGCATGGTCATTAAGGGGTTAAAACCTTCCGGGGCTGAAGTGGTTAATGTTGATGGCCCTTGACAGGAAGCCCAAGATTCCAAGAAGCAAAACAGATTGTTGGCCAACTGATCGGCCAACTTTTGTCCAGTGTTGTTTGTTGGTTGAAATGTGCTCTAGACTTGCACTGGACTTTTGTTGGCCAACAAAAAACAAACTTCAGAAGTGATGTCATGTGATGGTTGACTTTCCCTGTGTTTTTTCTTCTCTGAGCATGCCCAGTCTTGCTCATCTGATTTTTGTCTGCCGAAATCTGTACCGACTGAGGAACAATCGGCCGTTCTTTGTTGGCCAACAAAAATTTTATAGCATGCACACCAGATTTTTTTCCGCCGAAAATTCACATCATACTAACAAGCCTACAATCGGCAGATCGGATGTTGGCCAACAATTTACGGCCAACAATCTGTGCGTGTGTACGGGGCTTTACAGGTACTGGAGATGAACTGGAGGGGAGTTTTTGTTATTAGCTGTAATTGCTTGTATAGTTAAAGTAACATGAATGTGCAGATCTTTTTTTGGATGGTTTCCTACTTTAAGCATATTGGAATTGGGAGGGATTTACTAAAAGCAAATAGACTGTGCACTTTGCAAGTGCAGTTGCACTAATTTTCCTTAGTAAATGTAATGTGGTAAATTTAGTCAGGTGCAAGGAAAAACATTTTTGCTTGCACATGTTTGGGTGATGGAAATCCCCAACTTTACTAAGCTCTGGGGAAAATGAGTGCAAGTTCACTTGCAAAGTCTCAGTCTATTTGCCTTTTGTAAATCCACCCCAATGGGATCTTTGCCTGTTCACAGAGGCCACTTGTTTCCTTTTGTTGCAGCCTATACATGGATTTAAATTGCTAGGATTGCCAGTATGGGATAGTCTGAATGTTAACTGAAAGGAAAAAAAAGGAAGGTGTTACATGTCAAGTAACATCCACGTGAATGGCAGGGCTCAAGGTTTCCCAGTAGAACTTTGCCTAAAGCATTACACTGCCTCTGCTGGATTGCCTTCTTCCCATTCTACATCCTGGTGCCATCTCTTCCCCAGGTAAGTGATGCACACACCCCACCACCCACACTATGTAAAGGAAAACTTGATTTATCAGACCAGGCCACCTTTTTCCATTGCTCCATGGTCCAGTCCTGATGCTCCAATAAAACAATCAGTGCAGACAGGTACGTGTGACTCAATATAAATGGAAATGCCAGCTGAACACCGACCCAGGACACACAGCAGAAATCCCAGAAAAATATATCAAGCATAATCTGCTTGATCTGATGTTCATTGCGATTTTTGACCTCAGGTGAAACAGTGGTCTAATTATAAGGTGAGGGCATATGTGTGTTATCTGGTGGAGGGGAGTTCACTGTGTGGAGTCGTTATTTTCTACATCTTCATTCAACACAGATTGGACTTATGGACTGATTTTCTCCATCTTTTGGGACTTTTAGTTCTTTTCATTAGTATAGAATTATTTAGAAGATCTGATGCTCATGTTCCTATTGTAAGCACTTTTGGCGGAGGACACAAGTTTAGCATTGGCACCCTGACCAGAATGCAGCTACGCAGCCCCATAAACAACAAACTGTGATGCCCATTTTTTTCTGCCTTCAACACATCAACTTCAGAGACTACATGTTTACTTGTTGCCTAATCTAACCCACCAACTTTCAGATGCCATTGTAATGAGATAATCAATGTTATTCACTAAACCTGTCAGTGGTCATAAAGTCATGGCTGATCGGTGTGTACCAACAGGATGTCAATCCCTTTTATAATAGTGAAAAAAAAATCAAACCATTTATATACTGTATATCCACATATAATCATGTTGGTGTACTAAGGCAGTACTACTGTGTAATACCACACAATCTTTAACCACTTCTGGACCAGAAGGTTTTACCCCCTTAATGACCAGGCCATTTTTTTGCAATTTGGCACTGCGTGATTTTAACTGGTAATTGTGCGGTCATGCAACGCTGTACCCAAACAAAATTTATGTCCTTTTTTTCCTCACAAATAGAGCTTTCTTTTGGTGGTATTTTATCACTTCTGTGATTTTTATTTTTTGCAATATGAACGAAAAAATACTAAAATTTTGACAAAAAATTAAATTTTCTACTTTTTCTTAAGCCTCGTACACACGATCAGATTATCGAAAGGTCTTTCATCCATTTTTTGTTACATGCTAGTCTCATATGGAGAGGTTACTTTCATATGAAAATTCTCGTACGACAGAATTCAGTTTCAGAAGTGATGTCAGGTGTTGAATTGTTTTGTATGGGTTCTTTCGTTTCTGAGCATGCCTAGTCTTGCTCTTACGATTTTTTTTCCGACGAAAACTGTACTAATTAAACGAACATCGGACGTTGTGTTGATGAACGGTAAAAATGTTATAGCCTGCACATCCAGATTTTGTCGTCCGAAAATTCGTAATCGGCTATCGAAAGCACTATACTAACAATCCGAAAATCGTCAGATCATTCGTCGGACAAAATTTTACTTCCGATTTTCGTATCGTGTGTACAGGCCTTTATAACATATATCCAATAAACTCAATTTTGTCATACATTAACGCCAAAATGTATTCAGCTACATGTCTTTGATAAAAAGAAATCTCAATAAGCTTATATTATTTATTGGTTTGCGCAAAAGTTATAGCGTCTACAAACCATTGTGTATATACTGGAATTTACACAGCTTTTACTTTCTGATTGCCTATCTCATTTCTTGAACTGCTAAAATGGCAGGGCAGTACAACCCCCCCCCCCACCCCAAATTACCCCTTTTTGGAAAGTAGACACCAAAAGGAACTTCCTGAGAGGCATGTTAAGCCCATTGAATATGAAATTTTTTTTGTCACAGGTGTTTGAAAAATTACATAAAAAATTTTTTTTTTTTTACACAAAGTCGTCATTGAAATTATATATTGCTCACGCATGCCATGGATATATGTGGAATTACACCCCAAAATACATTCTGCTGCTTCTCCTGAGTATAGGAAAACCACATGTGTGAGACTTTATGGCAGGCCATCCACGTACAGGACCCCCCGAAATCCAATCACCGCCTTCAGGCTTTCTAAGGGTGTAAATTGTTGATTTCACTCCTCACTAGCTATCACAGTTTGGGAGGACATGAAATGCCAAGATAACACAACCCCCCCCCCCCCCCCAAATGACCCTTTTTCTGGAAGTAAACACCCTGAGCTATTTGCTGAGAGGCATGTTGTGTCCATATGTGTTATATTTTTCCACAAGTTTTAGGAAAATGACAACATTTTTCTTTTTTTTACTCAAAGTTGTCACTTAAATGATATATTGCTCAAACATGCCATGGCTATATGTGAAATGACACCCCAAAATACCTTCTGCTGCTTTTCCTGAGTACAGAGATGCGCAAACCAATAAATAATATAAGCTTATTGAGATTTCTTTTTATCAAAGACATGTGTGAGACTTTTTGGCAGTCTAACCGCGCACAGGACCCCAAAAACCATTTACCGCCTTTAGGCATTCTAAGGGCGTAAATTGTTGATTTCACTCCTCACTACCTATCACAGTTTAGGAAGCCATGAAATGTCAAGATAGCACAAACCCCCCGAAATGACCCCTTTTTGGATTTCCCCCATAGAGATGCATGGGGAAGTGACAGCTGTGTCTCCACACACAGCGCAGAGACACAGCTGTCATCCTCCTGCTCAGCGGGGGATCGGCGGCTCGATCCCCCGCTGAGAAAACAGAATCAGACGGACTGATAGTGTGAAAGGGGTCTTAGGGGTAACAAAATGTTTTGTCCTAGCTAAACAAATGTTTAAGCTCCCTATAGCCATAAATGGTCAGCTGTGGTATATTACTAATTTCCATCTTTCCCTTTCCACATGCACATTTTTCCATATAGCGTCCTTCCATCAATCGCTGTTTTTAATTTTTAGTTGTTAGCATGATGTAGGCATTTTTTGGGTGTGGGGACAGCTAAAAGCGTTAGGGTGCACTCAAGGGTTTAAAGCATATTAAAGTGGTAGTAAAGGCTTTTTTTTATTTATACCTACAGATAAACCTATAATAAGGTAAATTCTCCTAAATGTGCACCGTTTGAGAGATATATACTTTAGCAGGGCCTGTAATGTCACCGCCACATGCGTGACATCATTGCGGCTTGGCCAATCAAATGGCAGCTGCCCGCAAACCTGGAAAGAATGCTGGGTGAAGATGACAGCCTTGTCAGTGGTGACAGCACGCCGCTGGAGTCCTTCGCTTTCAGGTACATCTTTTATAATGTGCAAGGATGTGATGCATATTAGTACAATATGACATTTATTTTCAGGGAAAAGATTTTCAGGCTATAAACATTCTCAGCAAGTAAAGAAAATACCTGCTTATCTTGCCGGAAATTAAGTGTCCTTATCACTTTCTGTGAGCTGAACTAGTAGTAGGGTTTTGTACCTGGCTAGCCATCCATTAATGCAAAGAAGAATATTAACACATCATGCAACACCTAGATGTAGGTGGCCATCATCCCAAAGTCAGTAGATACAAACAATACCCCCTAAGGAGTGGGACTATATGAGCAACCAAACATCCAAAATGGTTCTTTGGTCGCCCATATAGTCCCACTCCTTAGGGAGTATTGTTTGTATCCATTAGTGCAAAAGGTTTGGCGTTCAGGTAATACCCTTTATTGGCCAACTTGAGTTTGTGAAGATGCAAGCTTTCAGGACACCCTTTAATCCCTTTTTCAGACATTATACAATTCTTTGATCTGAACTGTAAGCCCAAACAGTGTTATCTTCCTTCTGTAAACTACTAATGTAATGGAGATGAAGAGAGGAAGACATGTTTGAAATTCATCCTGAGTAACAGCCATGGCTCCCTCCATAGATAAAGTGGAGTGAGTGAACGTAGCCGCTATGGGACAGGATGTGTGTTAAGGCCCGTACACACGTACCGATCGTCGGCATACAAATGTCGGCGGACGAAAGATCTGCCGATTGTACGCTTGTTAGTATGGTGCCTCCGACAGCTGTCTGCGCACATTCTGCGGACAAGAGTCTTTCTTGCAAGCATTAAAATTTTTGTATGCCGACACCAGAACGGCCGATTGTTCGCCAGTCAGTACAGAATTCTGCCGACAGACCGCAGATTTGCAAGACTGGGCATGCTCAGAAAAGAAAAAACACAGGGAAAGTTAACCATTAAATGACATCACTTCTGCAGTCGGCTGTAGTCGGCGGACAAAATTCTTGGGCAGTCTTTGCACTTTTCAACAGACACCGACATCCCGGGGAGAAAAGACAAACGTTTGTATGCCGACGATCGGTACGTGTGTACGGGGCTTTATTTGGAGGGTTGATAGGTAAAAATAAAGGGGGAAAAAAAAGGCTTAATAAGAGAAAACAAATGCAGCCACCTCATCTAAAGACAAGAATGCTGCAGTATATTGTATATATTTTTTTGCTTTAGGTATGCTTTTCCTTATTTCTTTCTAATGTTACTGTTGGCTGCCATTTCATTTCTTGAAACTATATATCACCATGATTCATTGTAGAGTTTTTTTTTTTTATTTTATCTATTTTAATGAAAAATGTGACAGATATGTTTTTAATAACTTTATTGTATGCTGTCAATGTCTTTTGTATATTCATAAATTGCTAATACACAGAAAGGAATTTTCTTTGTCCTTGGAATCTTTTGGCGTTGCATCCAAGCAAATAAATATCAATGAGAACAGGATATGTTTGAATAAAGACCACATAAGCATCTACCCCTGTCCTTGATTTCTAGCATACAGTACATATTGTAGAACCAGTAAACCTTCACCTTTGGAACATGTTACATGTTCCAGCCATTTTTAGAGTGGAACATGTAACATGTTCCTGCCTCATTTTCACAGTGGGTGGGGTATCTTTTCCCCGCACCCTCTGTCAGAATTTAAAAACAGCGCAGCCATGCGGGGCTCTGTCCACATGGCCACGTCATTCATTCACAAAGTGCTGTGAATGAATGAACGACAAGTACCATCGCCCTTTGCTGCTAACGGCTTGCAGTTCTCAATGAACTACAAGGGTGCTGGTGAGTGCACTCATAGTCCATTGATTCCTCGTGCCATTCAGTAACTTTCTGCCCATATCGTAGTGTACTGAGAACCCGCAGAATCCAGGCATTGCACCTGTAATCTGCTGATCACACGGGTGCAATGCCTTACAGGCTGCAGAGTAAAGAAATAATAAATGCATTTTTTTTTATCAGCCAAAAAATGTGCATTTGTTGTTTTTTGTAAAAGATTAACTTAACCTTTAAAGATGTTCAAGATAAAATTATCGTGTTTAAATGGTGTTCTAAAAAATTCACATGAACCTGTATTTATTAAAAAAACTTTTTGAAGACAATTGGTGCTTTTATAAACTGTGGTTGATTATAATTAAAAATTTGTTTAGCTAAAAATGGTATAGCTGAACTCTGGCCTTAACATCAGTCTTGCACAGTTGTCTAGGCTCCTTTCCTGTACTGAAGCAGTTAAGGCCCCTTTCACACTTGTGCGACTTGTCCTGCGATTTGGGACAGCAAAGTCGCATGACAAATCGTACTCCATGATTTCCAATGAGTACTGTTCATTTCTGTACGACTTTAAGTCACAATGACTTCAAAGTAGACCCTGCACTACTTTTGTCCGATTCTAATGCATTTTGAGGTCCAAAAACAAAGCCATTGCTTCAAGTCCAGTTAAAATCATGTCAAAAATCGCGGTAAAATCACGGCGGCAACTTTGGACATCAGAGTTGCACGACATGTCGTTCCCCATGTTTTCCAATGATACCCATTCATATATGCGCAACTTAAAGTTGCAGCAACTTCAAAGTAGTTTTTGCACTACTTTGGTCCTACTTTCATGCAACTTTAGGGCCATAGACTTCAACGTTAACTCTCAGAAGTTGCATGAAAGTCATACCTGAATGTTGTACATTAAAACTGGTCAAAGCCAAAGTTGTATCCAAGTTGCACCCATCCAAAGTTGCGTCAAACTTGCATCAAAGTTGCACTCCAAAGTCGGCTCAACTTTGGAGTTGTACAAGTGTGAAAGGGACCTCACAGTGTGCATAAGAAGTTGCAGCAAGTCAGATAGGACCCCCTTCATTTTCTGCCTCAAGGACATCCATTAATATCTAGCTTTTTCCACCCTAGCCTTATTCTCACTGGCCTGCCCCTTTCATTCATTGGATTTCAGTTCTGTCAGTCACGGAGGCTTAGCATCACATGTGGGCATTACCTGGGGCACACTGCATGCAAATACAGCTTGCCTAGGAATGCCCACTCCTCCAGAATGACACTTACCCCTCAAGGCATTGTTATAACATATTACACCCTAAATATACAGTTACATAGTTAAAGTGACTGTAAAGTCTTGTTTTTTTTTTCTATTGAAATAACAAACATGTTAAACTTACCTGCTCGGTGCATTGGTTTTGCACAGAGCAGCCCAGATCCTCCCCTTCTTAGGTCCCTGGCTGGAGCTCCTGGCCCCTCCCTCCTGTTGAGTGTCCCCACAGCAAGCAGCTTGCTATGGGGGGTGACAAGTTTCAGCTCTGTGTATCCATTCAGACATGGAGCTGTGGTTCGGCCCCACCCCCCGTCTCTCCTGATTGGCTAACTCAGTTTGATTGACAGCAGCAGCAGGAGCCAGCGGTGCTGCTGCTGTGTCTCAGCCAGTCAGGAGGGAGAGTCATGGATGGCTGAGGCACTCGTGGACATCGCTGGATATAGATGTGGCTCAGGTAAGTATCAGGGTGGCCGGGGGGCGGATGCTGCCCACAGGCTTTTTATCTTAGTGCATTAATGTTTTAAAAAAAAAAAAACTTCTTTCTTTACAACCACTTTTATCTGGTTTAAAAAGGCACAAGACCCTCCAGGTCAACCCACAAAAAAAAAAAAAAAAAAAGGAAAACCAACACACTCAAATAGAAAACCTCTATATACACTATTCAATGCCTACAGTCGATCCAGAGGAAGGCAAATAAAAAAAACAATAAAGCATTAACCAATTTGCTCCAGCAGGGGGAAAAAATCCTTCCTGAGCCAATCAGATATTCCCTGGATCAACTTTACCTATAAATATTTGTATCCAGGTATTTTAATGTGCATTTAGGAAAAATGTCAGACCTTTCTTAAAATAGTCTTTTGAGCTAGCCAGAACCAGCTCTTGTGGTTCTAACACGGGTGTAACATATAACATGTGTAGCCAGGTGCTGGGTTACAGCAGTATGGAGGAGACATTGCCTTTTATTCTTCTCCCACTCTACTGAGATACTGATGTTTAGCTGCACCATTCTCCTCTGACCAGCAGGGTTAGAGCTAAAGGCAAGCAAGATCATAGACTTATGCAGAGCGCTGAGAATCCTAGGAGTTGTAGTCTGAGACAGCAGCTATATAATGGCTACACTATAATGGTTATGCTACAAATCCCAATATGCAGTAGTAGGAGGAATGGAGAGATGATTTTTATTAAACTGGCTGGGAATAATCTTTCTCTTGACACCATGGGAGTTAGAGGGAGAGCACCTCTGTCTGGATATTCACTAGCCAGCCTGACTGGGAATGAGGACACTCAAACACTAGCCAGCCAGACTGGGAATGAGGACACTAAAACACAACTCAGCACAGCCCACATCACAACACCCGCTGCAGCAGGGAGACAGGAGCATCCACTCACCCTCTGCTTCCCACCTCTGATCACCAGAAGTTTTCAGGTAGAGACTGAGGGGGCCCCCCTTATACAGGGAGAGGTCACAGCAGCATTCTGGGGACTGGTGAGAGGGCTGACTGACAGCAGGACTCAGAGTGTACCAAATTCATACCGCACACATACTGCATTCTATATTGCACTTATTCCAAACCCAGATTGCACCTATACTAACCCTATACTGTATTATACTGAACCTTTACCGTATTTGAATCACATCTACCTTGCACTTGTGCCGAGACTATACTGTATCTATACTGCATTCAGGTTAACTGGGACTGTCATTAACTGCAAAAAGGCGATTTTAAAGGGCCCCAACGATAGCCAGCAGAACAACAAAGGACTGCTCCCCCCTAATAACTATTCTGCCATCCCGTTTTGTTCCCCTGCCCCTTCTGCTACCATCCTTTTTTCCTTTTGGACAGTGCGCACCCAGTCAGTCTAGGACTAATATTGCCACCATAAATGCAGTATGGCAGTATAATTCCAGCACTCTGTATTTTAAACCTTACTAATGCTCACTGCTGCCCTTTAGGTGCCTGTGCTACTGTTTATGCTGACCTGGAAGCCAAATGTAATCTTTTGCCCATTCCTTATATAATAATATTCTATGATAAAGTGTGTTTTTACCATTGTTTATTATTTTATGCTTTCCTAGTTACCAACCATAGTGGGTGACAATACAGTACCTTGAGAAAGTATTCACACCCCTTGAAATTTTCCAGAATTTGTCATGTTACAACCGAAAAAATGTAAATGTATTTTATTGGGTTTTTACGTGATAGACCAACACAAAGTGGCACATGATTGTGAAGTGGAAGGAAAATGTTAATTGATTTTCAAAAAATGTTACAAATATCTGAAAAGTGTGATGTGCATTTGTATTCAGCCCCCTTTATTCTAATACCCCTAACTAAAATCTAGTGGAACGAATTGCCTACAGAAGTCACCTAATTAGTAAATAGAGTCCACCTGTGAGTAATTTAATCTCAGTATAAATACAGCTGTTCTGTGAAGCCCTCAGAGGTTTGTTAGAGAACCTTAGTGAACAAACAGCATCATGGAGGCCAAGGAACAGACCAAACAGGTAAAGGATAAAGTTGAGGAGAAGTTTAAAGCAAGGTTAGATTTTTAAAAATATCCCAAGCTTTGAACATCTCATGGAGCACTGTTCAATCCATCATTTGAAAATGGAAAGAGTATGGCACAACTGCAAACCTACCAGACATGGCCGTCCACCTAAACTGACAGGCCAGGCAAGGAGAGCATTAATCAGAGAAGCAGCCAAGAGGTCCATGGTAACTCTGGAGGAGCTGCAGAGATTCGCAGCTCAGGTGGGAGAATCTGTTCACAGGATAACTATTAGTCGTGTACAAACTAAAAAGTGTAATTGCAAAAGGAAAATGAATGGGCGCTCTTGCTGGGGGATGGGTCCTTTGTTCCAGACAGTCTTGATAGGCGAGATGTTAACCAGACTGATGGTGAATGTTCCAAAAGCACATTGTTAGTGCTATCATCGAGGGCAACTCTTACAGGGCCGAAGCGAGATCCCACATGTAAGCAGAGTAAAGAGAAGGCGCCACTCAGTGAAGCAGTAATAACAAATTTCTTAAGCTCATATCAAGACTTACATAAAAGCAAAAAGTGGAGTGTCATGACCCGGCGTCCTTCCTAATTCACCGTGTACTTGTTGTGGAAGCTGCCAGCAGCATAAATCAATCTGGGGGCTGAATCAGAGTGAGACTGCGTCGAACCGCATACCTCACAGAAGGACCGTGTGGCCGTAGATGAGGAATGGGCAGTGGAATGGGCGGTTACCACGTGGTCTGAAGAAGGAGCTGTTGCGAGTATGCTCCGAAACCGGTAACCGCCCATTCCACTGCCCATTCCTCATCTATGGCCACATGATTCAGCCCCCTGATTGATTTAGGCTTCTGGCAGCTTCCACAACGGGCACACGGTGAATTAGGAAGGACACCGGGTCATGACGCTCCACTTTTTGCTTTTATGTAAGTCTTGATATGAAACTAAAAAGTATACGTCATCATGAGACTTTAAATGAGGCCAGCCACTTTGTCAAAATTAGTAAATAAATGACATATAATGATGAATTACATGACATATAATGATGAATTTATTGAAAAAAACAGCAAAACAACAGCAGCATTCCATGATTATAAAGTACATAATGACAATTCATAAATATAATAGGAAAATATAAAATACTGAGCTGACAATTAAAAATTCATAATTAGTAAAATAAATTCATAATAAACTGGTACATGATTATATATGCGTAAAAAAATATACAAAATACACGATTGATGTATATATAACACACAAATTGTCTTGACATCCTAAAACTCAACACGTTTCACTGAACCCTGTCCGCTTCATCAGGAGTGTGGTGCAAGAAAATATCTACAGTATAAAAATAAGTAAGCGTAAATATGAAACATGTAAGGAAATAAAAATGTATGGTTTTTTTGGACCATTCATTCAATAAAAATAATAAATTTAGGCCAAAATGTATTCTGCTACATGTCTTTGGTAAAAAAAAAAAAGGGTTTGCGGTGAAGGTATAGCAGCTACAAAGTACGGTGTGTATATATATATATATATATATATATATACACAGTGGGTACGAAAAGTATTCAGACCCCCTTAAATTTTTCACTCTTTGTTATATTGCAGCCATTTGCTAAAATCATTTAAGTTCATTCTTCTTCCTCATGAATGTACACACAGCTCCCCATATTGAAGGAAAAACACAGAATTGTTGACATTGTTGCAGATTTATTAAAAAAGAAAAACTGAAATCTCGCATGGTCCTAAGTATTCAGACCCTTTGCTGTGACACTCATATATTTAACTCAGGTGCTTTCCATTTCTTCTGATCATCCTTGAGATGGTTCTACACCTTCATTTGAGTCCAGCTGTGTTTGATTATACTGATTGGACTTGATTAGGAAAGCCACACACCTGTCTATATAAGACCTTCCAGATCACAATGCATGTCAGAGCAAATGAGAATCATGAGGTCAAAAGAACTGCCTGAAGAGCTCAGAGACAGAATTGCGGCAAGGCACAGATCTGGCCAAGGTTACAAAAAGATTTCTGCTGCACTTAAGTTTCCTAAGAGCACAGTGGCCTCCATAATCCTCAAATGGAAGACGTTTGGGACGACCAGAACCCTTCCTAGAGCTGGCCGTCCGGCAAACTGAGCTATCGGGGGAGAAGAGCCTTGGTGAGAGAGGTAAAGAAGAACCCAAAGATCACTGTGGCTAAGCTCCAGAGATGCAGTCAGCAGATGGGAGAAAGTTGTAGAAAGTCAACCATCACTGCAGCCCTCCACCAGTCGGGGCTTTATGGCAGAGTGGTCCGACGGAAGCCTCTCCTCAGTGTAAGACACATGAAAGCCCGCATGGAGTTTGCTAAAAACCACCTGAAGGACTCCAAGATGGTGAGAAATAAGATTCTCTGGTCTGATGAGACCAAAATAGAACTTTTTGGCCTTAATTCTAAGCGGTATGTGTGGAGAAAACCAGGCACTGCTCATCACCTGTCCAATACAGTCCCAACAGTAAAGCATGGTGGTGGCAGCATCATGCTGTGGGGGTGTTTTTCAGCTGCAGGGACAGGATGACTGGTTGCAATCGAGGGAAAGATGAATGCGGCCAAGTACAGGGATATCCTGGACAAAAACCTTCTCCAGAGTGCTCTGGACCTCAGACTGGGCCGAAGGTTTACCTTCCAACAAGACAATGACCCTAAGCACACAGCTAAAATAACGAAGGAGTGGCTTCACAACAACTCCGTGACTGTTCTTGAATGGCCCAGCCAGAGCCCTGACTTAAACCCAATTGAGCATCTCTGGAGAGACCTAAAAATGGCTTTCCACCAACGTTTACCATCCAACCTGACAGAACTGGAGAGGATCTGCAAGGAGGAATGGCAGAGGATCCCCAAATCCAGGTGTGAAAGACTTGTTGCATCTTTCCCAAAAAGACTCCTGGCTGTATTAGATCAAAAGGGGGCTTCTACTAAATACTGAGCAAAGGGTCTGAATACTTAGGACCATGTGATATTTCAGTTTTTCTTTTTTAATAAATCTGCAACAATGTCAACAATTCTGTGTTTTTCTGTCAGTATGGGGTGCTGTGTGTACATTCATGAGGAAGAAGAATGAACCTAAATGATTTTAGCAAATGGCTGCAATATAACAAAGAGTGAAAAATTTAAGGGGGTCTGAATACTTTTCGTACCCACTGTATATATATAATATATATATATATATATATATATATATATATGAAGAATAAACAATCCTGATGTACTGATGACCTATCACATTTCTTGAGGCCCTCAAATGCTAGGACAGTACAAACCCCCCCTCCCCCCCCCCATTACCCCTTTTTGGAAAGTAGACTGTCTGAGGCATTTAGTAGGAGGCATGGAGAGATTTTTGAAGTTGCAATTTTTTGTCACAATTTTTTTGAAAATGAAGGATTTAAATAAAATTATTTTTTTCTTGTTTTTTTTATATAAACTGTGACTGATGCAGTGCAGCGTCATCATATGACCGATGTGGTGGTGATCGGAGACACTGACTGGATAGAGTACCCGGATCCCCATTTGGACACAGCAAGCGTACATGTACGTGATTGTGCTTACTTGTGACACCCTTGTGCAGTATATGTACTGTGGCGGCAACTGGTTAAAGCTCCTCCCACAGGCATGCATTGAAAGAGTGGAAAAAAGGGATCCCCTCCAGTTTACAGGAAATCCAGAGAGTTCCGCACATGTCACGCCAGAACCTGAGGTGGCTGCCCCCGCATCTATGGTGCCAGAGGTTCCTTCTACCTCCATTTGCATCAACATTGAGAAGTTAATAAAAAAGCCTTATGAATAATGTCTGTGTCGGTCAATAGGGGAAAAGCTGCAATTCTTTTTTGGGAAGACTCCCACCCTTTTTGGGGAAGATAACTTAGACACCTGGATTGATCAAGCTGTACCAGCAGTCGAACAATGGGAAAAAGCCAATGTGATAAAGAGACAGAAAATAGTTGATAACATGGGAAGCCAGCGTCAGTATTAAAAAAAAATGCTGATCTCCCAGTCAAGCTAAAACCTTGGATGTTGCTCAGGCAAGGGAACACAGCTACTGGCACCAGATGGTCTGGTGGGGGGGGGGGGGAGGTGGCTACAGATGAAATTTGAGAAAACAGGTTCTACCTTCAAAACTCCGCACTATCTCCTGAGTGGAAGGAGAGAGTGAAGGGGTGGCTTCTGTAATGGTGGCAGATGTTCTGGAAAAATGATTACAACGTGGACTGTGCTACAAGTGCTCAACATAGAATTCACCTTCCGGAGGATCGAACACTCACTTTTAGAACAATTCTGGACCAATATACCACTCCACAGATAAAGAATGCTTTGCCGTGCCTATCAGGGGCGAAGTGGTTTAGTGTGTTAGATCTGAAAAGCAGGTATTACCAATTCCCTATGCACTCAGAAGACCAGGAGAAGACTGCCTTTATCTGCCCAGTGGGGTTTTTCAGGTTTAACAGCATGCCCCAAGGATTGTCTGGAGCCCCTGCAAACTTTCAATGGCTAATGGAACGTACCATAGGAGAACATGATTGATGTACTGGTGTTTCTGTACTGGTGTACTCTTGAGGAACAGGAGGAGCGACTGGAAAAGGTACAGTAGAGACCCCATGAAGATGGGTTAAAATTGTCGTTGGAGAACTGTCAAGTCTAGTAACTCTCAGTCATCTATTTGGGGCATATTGTCTCTGGAGAGGGAGTCACAACTGAATAAGGTAGAAACTGTCACTTCCTGGCCTAGACTGAATAAGGTCACTGAACTAAGGTCATTCTTAGGATTCTGCTCCTACTACCAAAGATTTGTTGAAAGGTTCGCTAAAATCAATAAAGTTTTAAAGAATGAGGAGGAAGACGTGGATGCACCCAAGCCAAAAAGGCCAAGTAAAGGCCCCAGAAAAGCTTTAATAATCTATTTGAGACTAGTGGACAGATCAGTGTGAGCAGTCATTTGGCCAGCTGAAGAAAAGTCTAACCAATGCTCCGGTGCTAGCCTATGCTGACCCCTCTACTATATTAATGACACGTTGATGCTAGAAAAGACAGACTAGGCAGGGAACTATACCAGAGAATGATGGATATCTGTAACCAGTTGCATATGTGATCAGAAGTCTGACCCCTGTCGATAGAAGCTACCCCACTCACAAGTTGGAGTTTCTGGCCTTAAAGTGGGTGGTTGTAGACATGCTAAAGGACTGCCTGTAGGTAATCTGATTAATCTATATCTCTCTGGATCCTTTGGGTAGCAACACGTGTTCACATTCACGTAAGCAGATTTTGAATGGTGGTGGGCATTCTCCTATTGATAATGGTAACGCCAAGAAATGTCCTAATCTTTCTTCCCATTTACTTTCCAAGGTATATTTCTCCAACTTGGGGGAACAGAATCCCACTGGTGGTGGTTTTGCACTGATCCTTCACAAAATGTTTAGAGGTACGAATATAACTTTGGACATTCCCAAATCACAATCGAATGCCACTGATTTTGTAGAACAAAAAATTACCCCCGATCCCAAGAAACAGGGGAGTATGGACACATTTGTCATTCGCACCCCACATTTACACAGTTTTCCCGCACTACAGAACTAAATATTATTTATTTAACTTCTGTCCAATTAAACCCCTGATCAAAAATTAGTACTTCAGCTAGGTTTGGGTTTTTTTGCCCTGCACAACCAATTGATGTCATGGATACTATTAAGGATTTATACCTGTTTGCTAGTAATTTGACATTCAAATACCTTTTTGATGTGGAGAGGAAGCATAAAAAGCTAGAAAGATATATATCAGAGCAGGTTGAGTACTATTCTTTGGCTGAATTTAGGGCCCTTAGGGACTTGATGCTTGATGAGGGTGCAATTGAATTTGACCCTATGTTGGAAGTGACACAAGTGGGAAATGGGGATACTCCAGGTCCTGGTACATCATTTAAATAAAATCATGGAACTTTCCTGATTTAACCGTGTGTCCAAATATTTTGAATTTTCTCCACCAAACGATTAAAGATTTAAAAAACCATCAATGGCATCCTATTTCCTCAAATTTGTTTTGTTCACAGATACTACACCCAGTACAGATACAGGCATTTAGCATCTAAAAAGGAGCAAAACAAAAAACAAACACATTACATCAAACATGACTATTAAGGTGGGGAGCCCAAACACTCCTTTTTAGATGCTTTAAGCCCCTCATTCCTCCAGAAGAAGCGGCTATCGCAAAACATGTAGAGGGCTTTTTCTGTGTTTCCCTGCATCTGTACTCCGAAGTTTGCTTCAACATAGTGGGACCTGTATCATCAAGTATGGGAACTACACTATGGCTAAAGGGGAGCTTTAATAATTTTAACTGATAAGTTTTGTATTATTTTAAATTTTGATATTTTTAAAGTTCTTTGTTTCTAAACTTTGGGCTACCGAGAAAATCCATGACCTCCTTTGATTCCTTGTTCAACATAATTGACAGGATGTGGTACCTAATTCATGTTGTTCACTTTATAGCATGCTGCTGAACAATATATACTTTACCAACCAAAGCCAGATCCATGGGCCATCTCCAAAGTCAATGACCAATGGAATTGGTGTATTGATTTCCTGTGTCTGAAGCCTGACTTGAGTGGGCAAGGAAATGTCCTGGTAGTAACCGATCACTTTACCTGGTATGCCCAGGCGTTCCCAAGCAAAGACCAACAAGCCTCAACTGTAGCCAAAGTTCTTGTGGAAAAGTTTCTTGTCCTCTATTGCCTGTCTCAGCGTATCCATTCCGATCAGGGAAGATGATTCAAGAGTGAGGTCATCAAAAGACTGTTAGATCTGCTGGATATTCAGAAATCTAGAAAAACTCTCTATCATCATCAACAGAACCTCCAGCCAAAACGATTCTACAGCACCCTTCTAGACATGCTTGGGACTCTCACTCTCTAAAAAGAAACAGCATTTGAGTAGGCATATTGCAGGTGCAGTACATGCTTATAATAGCACTGAAAACAACTCCACAGGCTATTCACCATACCTGCTGATGTTTGGGAGGGAATGTCTGACTACTTGTCAATATTGCCTTTGGCACTTTCTTAGATCGGACGTCATAGACATTTCACCAAGGATATGTAGATTGCTTAGGAAAGAATTTGAAAACAGCATATGAAAATGCAGGCCTTCAATGCCCAAGGTCAATAGAACAAAATGCACTGTGACCTTAAAGTAAGAATACAAGACTTGCAGCCTGGGGACAGAGTATTGCCCGCAAACAACTGCCCAGGCTGCCAGTCTATCAGATTTACCCAGAAGGGAAAATGGGCCATTAAAGATATGGCACCGGAATCATTTCTTGCCCATAGCAGAAGCAGTTTGTATGTCCTCACAAACTGATGCTAGCCCCACTTGGACGATTTCTTGCAGACCCCACCCACTAACTCAGTCACAAGACACTGTTCTAAACACAGATGAACAGAACAGTAAGTAAGAAGAGATGAGCATAGACTGGCTGTGGCCTTCTCCACCTGAAGAGACCACTACATCTGCTCTAACCAAAGAAACAGACCCGGTGGTCCCCAGATCTGAGACACCAGAGTTCACGCTTCGAAGTCAGCCCTTAGAGGCCCCAGAGGACCTCATAATGTCACCAATAGCAGAAGATGTAGAAGTTGATCAAGACTACATAGAGGTAACAACAAAAATCGATGATGTCGAAACTACTGTATCGCAGGAACCATGAACCAAACAAGCCATTCGGCCCCCAAAGACACTGTCATTGGACACCTTGGGAGAAAGCTCAGAAGAAGTCGCCTACACTACGCAATAGAGAGGCCGATCCTCCTTACCACAAATTTGGTAGGGAGCGACCTGTAGCTACCTTCTGACACACCCAGGCGTGCCATTCCTACATTGATGGCCAATAAACAATATAACCTCACCCCACCCCCAATAGTTTGTGGAGGTTCCCTTTTTGATCTCAGATGTTAGCGAGAATTATTTAGGTCTATGTACATTGATGTTTATCTTAAAGTGTTACTAAACTAACAACAGTATAATCAGTCCGTATATGCAGTAAAGCATGTTTGTTACACTCACTGTGGAACCTAAGGGGTTAAATCTCCACATTGTGTGAAAACACTGTTTGATGCTATCTTCTTCTCTGATCCTCCTCTTCTTCCCCTGCCCCTCATTAATCTCCTGATAGTACTGAGCCTTTGGAGTCACTCTGCACATGCTCAGTTTGGTGTGTATTGGTAGAGAATTTTTGTTTTTTTGGTAATGTACATGTGATCAGCACAGGGCCAATCAGCACTGTCCAGACAGAGGGTCAGGGGTCCTGCAGCCTCATAGGACAGTCGGAGTAGACTGAAAACTCCTCCTACAAGCTTTAACCAGACACTGATAGAATTCACAAAACTGCTATATACATCTGATGAGAAAAGGTATTTAGCAGTTTATATTTACTAAAATAATTGCATTTCCATGTTCTGTGTACTGTAGGAGACCAGATATAGTGAATGCAGGGTCCTGGATTTAGTAACACTTTAAGTTACTTGTTCCAGTTCTGTTGATGTTATGGGTGCTAAGTGCATGAAGCACTTTTCCCATCTTTGGGGGACCAAAGTGTTTAGTGGGGGGGGGGGCGGGGGGCGGGGAGTATGTAGCCAGGTGCTGGGCTACAGAAATATGGAAAAGGAGACATTGCCTTATAATTCTTTCCCTCCACTGAGACAGAGGGAGAGCTGAAGCCGATCAAGCCCATAGACTTCTATGCAGAACGTTGAGAATCCTGGGAATAACAGTTTGAGATGACAGGCGTATAATAGATGCACTATAATGGATATGTCTGGATATCCACTTGCCAGTGGGAGACCATATGAGCAAAGATCCAAGCCTGAGACAGGGAGTGAGTACACCCGGGGGGCAGTGCAGCACTGCCCACTTCCCAGCACCTGCACCGCTGCAGCGGAGAGACTGGAGCATCCACTCATCCCCTGTGTCAGCAACAGGTGTGACCAGAAATGTGTGGACTGACACAGAGAACATTAGACATAATTAAGGTGTAAAGAATATAATTTATTTAAAAATAAGTGAATAACACAAATGTAAACGCACCTCCAGAAAACTATAACTGTGTAAATCCAATCAGATACCCAAACAATAGTGACACACAGCAAACAACTGCTCAAACCAAATATATACAAAACAGGATAAATGAATAGTAATAGTAACAGAGCCGGGGTCATACACGGGAGATCAAGCAGAGGGAGCTGGGAGCAAGACAGAACAGAGAGAGGGTTGCAGGAGACGGAGTAAGCAAACAGGAAGGAAGGAATCAGGCTGCAGGGTCAGGGTCAGGATCAGGATCAGAGTCCAGGATCAGGATACAGGGACACAGGCATGCAGGTCAGGCGCACATGGAGACAATACCAAGGCAGTGAGAAGAAGCATACACAGGGTTTAAATATACTTCCTGCAACCAGCATCAGGTGATGACTGATTGCATAAGATGTTCGCTTCTGACTACTGAGAGACACCCGCTGGTGGACACTGGAACTGCAGCTTATGGATCTGGGAGCTACAGTGCCACCAGCAGGTGAGCTCTTTCCTGACAGTACCCCCCCTCTAAGGAGCGGCCTCAGGACGCTCCAAAAAACCCTAGCTAAACCAGTCCATAAAAGACAGTCATTTGCTGCACAAATCCAGAGCAAAAGTTCCTTGTAGGCTGAAGAAGTGCCGGGTTCCAAGCGAGATGCCCCATTGCCAAGATCCAACAATAGGCAAAGTGTCCCACCGCCTGGGTCAGGTGACTGACTGGGTATCCCACCGCTGAGGTCAAGCAACTGGCTGGGTGTCCTGCTGGCCAGATCCTCTGACATGTACAGAATTTGATACTTCAAGTCCCTCAGAACAGCAGGTACCCCATTGCTGGGGTCCCACGAGTTGCCTGCAGACTTAGCCATGGGGTCATGTGACAATACCAGAACTCTGACACAGAAGTGTCTCGCCATAACCAAGTAGCTTGCCTGGTTTCCAGGACTTACTCTGCACTTCAAAAGCCACCTAGGTATCTCTGAGGCACTGGTTACCTGACCCGGGTCCCCTAGTGCACCCAAAGCTGGGGCAAGCGCATCCGGATCATGGAGAGGCACAGATAGTACCCCTCCATTCCCCAGGAGCTTACCATGACCAGGGCCATGAAGGCAAATGCAGCTACTAGTTACCATGGGCATGTCCGGACCACCAGGCTTTGGAGCCATAGGAACAACACTCTGCCAGAGGGACTCAACCGAGGAAACCGACAAACGAATCTCAGGCCAAACAGGTAACCCATATAAAGCATGCGAGGACTCAGAGCTTTCAAACCCATTAGCAGGTGAACACTTTGTTTTTGCATGACAGTCCAACCGAGCAGCTGGTATTGAGTCAGTAGAACCCGGCTGGGTGGTAAGTAGAAGAGAAGTAAGATCAGGCTGGTCAATGGTAAAAGGATCATCAGACGCATGCTGGACATCAAGCATGGGATCATCAGGCTGGACATCTGTCACCGGATCAGAGGCAGAAGAAGGCAGGTTGTCAGACAGCAGATCCCTAGGGGTAGACGTGTCATCGAGCAGCAGACCATCAGAGGCAGGCAGGTTGTTAGGGACAGGATGTCCAGAGACAGGCTGGGCATTGGGCACCTGCCCCTTTGGCTGGGCAACAGGGACCGAAACTTCAAGCTGGGCAACAGGGACCGGAACTTCAAGCTGGGCAACAGGGACCGGAACTTCAAGCTGGGCAACAGGGACCGGAACTTCAAGCTGGGCAACAGGGACCGGAACTTCAAGCTGGGCAACAGGGACCGGAACTTCAAGCTGGGCAGCAGGGACCGGAACTTCAAGCTGGGCAGCAGGGACCGGAACTTCAAGCTGGGCAGCAGGGACCGGAACTTCAAGCTGGGCAGCAGGGACCGGAACTTCAAGCTGGGCAGCAGGGACCGGAACTTCAAGCTGGGCAGCAGGGACCGGAACTTCAAGCTGGGCAGCAGGGACCGGAACTTCAAGCTGGGCAGCAGGGACCGGAACTTCAAGCTGGGCAGCAGGGACCGGAACTTCAAGCTGGGCAGCAGGGACCGGAACTTCAAGCTGGGCAGCAGGGACCAGAACTTCAAGCTGGGCAGCAGGGACCAGAACTTCAAGCTGGGCAGCAGGGACCGGAACTTCAAGCTGGGCAACAGGGACCGGAACTTCAAGCTGGGCAACAGGGACCGGAACTTCATGCTGGGCAAAAGGGACCGGAACTTCAGGCTGGGCAAAAGGGACCGGAACTTCAGGCTGGGCAAAAGGGACCAGAACTTCAGGCTGGGCAAAAGGGACCGGAACTTCAAGCTGGACAAAAGGGACCGGAACTTCAAGCTGGACAAAAGGGACCGGAACTTCAAGCTGGGCAAAAGGGACCGGAACTTCAAGCTGGGCAAAAGGGACCGGAACTTCAAGCTGGGCAAAAGGGACCGGAACTTCAAGCTGGGCAAAAGGGACCGGAACTTCAGGCTGGGCAAAAGGGACCGGAACTTCAGGCTGGGCAAAAGGGACCGGAACTTCAGGCTGGGCAAAAGGGACCAGAACTTCAGGCTGGGCAAAAGGGACCAGAACTTCAGGCTGGACAAAAGGGACCAGAACTTCAGGCTGGAGCAGTTCGGCTGGCGTGGAAGTAGGCTGGAGCAGATCGGCTGGCTTGGAAGCAAGCTGGAGCAGATCAGCTGGCATGGAAGCAAGCTGGAGCAGATCCGCTGGCGTGGAAGCAGGCTGGAGCAGATCGGCTGGCGTGGAAGCAGGCTGGAGCAGATCGGCTGGCGTGGAAGCAAGCTGGAGCAGATCGGCTGGCGTGGATGCAGGCAGATCGGCTGGTGTGGATGCAGGCTGGAGCAGATCGGCTGGCGTGGATGCAGGCTGGAGCAGATCGGCTGGCGTGGATGCAGGCTGGAGCAGATCGGCTGGCGTGGATGCAGGCTGGAGCAGATCGGCTGGCGTGGAAGCAGGCAGATCCGCTGGCGTGGAAGCAGGCAGATCCGCTGGCGTGGATGCAGGATGGAGCAGATCCGCTGGCGTGGATGCAGGCAGATCGGCTAGTGTGGAAGCAAGCTGAAGCAGATCGGCTGGCGTGGAAGCAGGCTGGGGTAGATCCGCTGGCGTGGAAGCAGGCATGGATGCAGGCTGGAGCAGATCCGCTGGTGTGGATGCACAATTGGATAGTGGCAAGATTTTGCAAGTTGGGAAAAACTTTCGTTTCTTTTTGGGTTTTGCCACTGAGGTTCTGCATGTGAACACAGGGCTGTGAGTAGGGGGAGCAGCTGGTAGCAAAGAAAAGCTGGGGGGTTTTGAAAAAGAGGGAGCAGTAACTAAGGAGGATTTCTGAAGGATTGGTGCAGACAGTGGAGAAGAGGTAAGCTTCAAGGAGTTAAAGGCAGGGTAGGTGCAGCAAGTGGGAACAGGGTACTGACATATGGTTGGTAGAAGGGTAAACTGGGCTGCAACTGTGGTTGCTGTGGGTGATGGAGAGAGAGATGTTTGAGCAGGCAGGTGTCTAGCAGTAGGAAGGGGTTGTTGCAAACTGACTGAAGCTGAGTGCAATATATCTGACCATGCTTGTAATAACGGTTGAACAAGATTCAGTTTACACTCTGCCTGTCTGACAAGAGAATGCACTGCATTAATACAATCTACTAGCACCTGTTGGGAACATGCTGAATAGTGCTCAAAGAAATAAGAGGAGTCATCCTCCAATAACCATACCAGTGATTCTACCTGAGCCATACTAAAGGGGGGAGAAAAGTCATCACTTTCTTTAGGAATACTGGACAAAGCCAACTCTGCACAAACTTGAATCAATGGCTGAACATCATCAAACAGCATCCTGCCCTGATCAACTAGGGAATGAGCAAGACGAATGCATTCTAACAGCTGGTCCCTGGCCCACTCCTTTAATATCTGGCAGCAGTATTCCTTTTCCTCTGTCACCAGCAAAGAAAAGTAAATTACCTCCTCAAGATGCATCTTGCCACAAACAACAGAGCTAAGATGGCTTCTCTGTGCAGCCACTTCTGGTCAGGACTGGCCTTGGTATTCTGTCAGCAACAGGTGTGACCAGAAATGTGTGGACTGACACAGAGAACATTAGACATAATTAAGGTGTAAAGAATATAATTTATTTAAAAATAAGTGAATAACACAAATGTAAACGCACCTCCAGAAAACTATAACTGTGTAAATCCAATCAGATACCCAAACAATAGTGACACACAGCAAACAACTGCTCAAACCAAATATATACAAAACAGGATAAATGAATAGTAATAGTAACAGAGCCGGGGTCATACACGGGAGATCAAGCAGAGGGAGCTGGGAGCAAGACAGAACAGAGAGAGGGTTGCAGGAGACGGAGTAAGCAAACAGGAAGGAAGGAATCAGGCTGCAGGGTCAGGGTCAGGATCAGGATCAGAGTCCAGGATCAGGATACAGGGACACAGGCATGCAGGTCAGGCGCACATGGAGACAATACCAAGGCAGTGAGAAGAAGCATACACAGGGTTTAAATATACTTCCTGCAACCAGCATCAGGTGATGACTGATTGCATAAGATGTTCGCTTCTGACTACTGAGAGACACCCGCTGGTGGACACTGGAACTGCAGCTTATGGATCTGGGAGCTACAGTGCCACCAGCAGGTGAGCTCTTTCCTGACACCCTGGTTCTCACTGCTGATCACCAAAGAGACCGAGGGGTCCCTCCTTCTACAGCGAGAAGTCACTGCAGCATTCCGGGAACTGATGAGAGGGCTTTACGTTTATTGCGGATACTGCTAGCAGGGACTGAGCCACTGGGAATAGGACGTCAAGTATACCCAATCCATACGGAAAACATAGTACACTCTATACTGCACTTATTCCAAACCTAGACTGCACCTATACCAACACTGTGCCACATTATGCTGAACCTTTACTGCATCTGAATCACATCTACCTTGCACCTGTGCTAAGACTTTACTGTACCTATACTGCATGCAGGTTAACTGGGATTGTCATTAACTGCAAAGACACTCTTAAAGGGCCCCAACAATAGCCAGCAGAAAAACAAATGGACTGCTCCTCCTATATTAATTATTCTACCGTGCCCCCTCTGCTACTATCCCACTTTTCTTTTGCACAGTGCATACCAAGTTGGTTTAAGACTAGCATTGCCACTATAAATGCACTCTGGCAGTATAGTTCAAGCACTCAGTAGATTAAACTTTACTACTGCTTACTGCAGCACTTGAGGTGGTCTTGCTACTGTTTATGTTGATCCGGGCGCCAAATGCCATCTTATTCCTTGTCCCTACTGTTAATCACATTGTATGCTAAATTGTGTTATTAGAGGAGAGGCAGTTTACCCTAAAGCTGCATAAGGGGTTCTTCACTGTATAGGGTGGTGAGAATGTGGAACTCTCTTCCACAATTGGTGGTAGCTGCGGGGAGTATGGCTACTTTTAAAAGACTCTTGGACATGCATCTCACAGATCACAACATTCAGGGTTATGGGAAAGGATCAGGCCACTGACACACACACACACACCTGTACAGGTTGAACTGGATGGACTGATGTCTTTATTCAACCTCAACTACTATGTAACTATGTAACCATTGGTAATCATTTTATGTTTGCCTAGTTATCAACCATATTCGGTGAAAATATATTATTTTTTTCCTTTACTACCTGGTTTGTTGCCAGTTTCTTTGATATAGCACTACTTTTGGTGTACTAAGTATTACTTCCAGTGATTTCCTGCAATATTGTATGTTTGTACACTCAACCTGGTGTGTCAGAGGAGCTGAGGTTCTTGAGAAGGTTGAGGCAAGGAAGGAACAGAGTAACCATCCTGTATAGTGGCTCAGATGGGGGTAGCGCTACACATGTTACTAAAGGTGAACTTTTAGGGAACATGTGTGCTGCTTGCCCCTCTCACCAGCCAGGATCTACCTTCATTGCATAGAGATACACAGAGACCCATTGATGACATAGCGTCTAAAATAAGGTATATACCATAAATGGAAAGGTTGCATTTAAAAATGTCATTACATTTGGTGAGGGGGGAAAAGGAGGATCTATGTAGGACAAAATATAACCAGAATAACTTAAGCTTAAATATACTGTTATCTTTTCGCACACAATGATTTTCTACGTGGGAAGATTACACTTTCTGTGTGGGAAGATTACACTTTCTGCGTGGGAAGATTATTCATATTTAATTTTGTATGTTTGCAGAATACATGCTAATAAGAGCTGCTAAACAATGTTAATAAATGAGAATTGTCCTGGCCAGGTTACCCGTAGGGTACAAAAATGTTCTAAAAAGCAATATTAAGAGGGCAAATGCTCATTATATGATATTAAAGGTGTCTAATAAAGTTTAGTATTATTGTGAGTTGAGAAATTGACTTTCTGACCCATCTTAAGGCTGACATCATACTAGAGTAGCCTTTTTCAACCAGGGTGCCCAGGCAGGTTGCCTGCTTGTTTTACACTGTGTGGCTGGGTAAAAGTGCCTGCTATATCAGTAATTCAGTAAACTCAGAGTGCCCGGGCAGGGGCCCACCCCGGCTTGTCCAGGGCCATCTGAATTTGTCAGTTTCACCTACACTGGGTGACAGGGCAAGCCCTTTCCCCAGTTTCTCATTCTCTGAATAACACCCCCCTCGCCCACCCAGCCCAGTACAGGGCCTGTCTAAACACAGCGGGAGCGCGGCTTCAGTGATGCACGAGCACCGCCGGAATCACATGCACTCCAGTCACGTAGTACTACGTGACTGGACACAGGGGAGTAGCACTGCCGCAGTAATATTACTGTTGGCAGTCGGCAAGCGGTTAATCTCTGACCATCTCTAGCAACATGTCTGTAGTCTCTGGCCATCTCCTGCAGCATGTCTGTAGTCTCTGGCCATCTCTCTGCACATGGTCACAGCTTGAAGGGTCACAGGGGTCGCAATGGTGACCCCCACCCATGCTCCAGGGTATTCAAAAGAATGTCAAAATGTGGACAGTTTCTCCAAAATCTTTTAAATTACCCCCTTAATATGTCAATGAAGATCTGAAATAACTCTTTAGCCACTTGGAGTATCCTGGCACGTGTTGGAAGGGGTGGGTGGTAGTGTGGGGGGGGGGGGGTTGCCTAGGCCAACTTTTGCTTCGAGTCCCACAAGCTTCAAGTTACACCTCTGTTTGGAGGCCATAAGGCTGGTCATGCTAAAGCACTGGCAGTTATCTCATTAAATTATGTGAACCTAAATGAAAATAAATTCAGAAGGTGCTCTCAAAATAAAATCACCCACACCTAACATGTTTCACTCTTCAAATAGAGCTTCTTCAGAGGTAAAAAAGTCAGTCAAAGAAAGTGAAGAAAATGAACAACCAAGAGTAGCTGACTGTCACATGAAAAGAAACCAAAAATGTGTTCGAATTTATATTCGGACTGAAACGAATTGCACATGTCTGGCAGGGAATATATTAAGGTAAAAAAAAGTTTAGGCTTTAGAACCACTTTAAGCTGAGGGTATAATTGGGCTTTAACCACTTGAATACAGGGCACTTTCACCCCCTTCCTGCCCAGGTCAATTATCAGCTTTGAGCACTGTCGCACTTTCAATGACAATTGTGCGGTCATGCAACACTGTGCTCAAACAACATTTTATCATTTTTTTTTAGACAGATAGAGCTTTCTTTTGGTGGTATTTAATCACCACTGGGTTTTTTATTTTTTGCCAAACAAACCAAAAAATGCAGAAAATTTTGTAAAAAAAGTAATTTTTCTCCTTCACTGATGTGCGATGATGAGGATGCACTGATGGGCACTGATTAGGCGGTTGATGAGGAGGCACTGATGAGAGGCAACAATATGCAGCACTGATGGGGAGCACTGATATGCAGCACTGATGGGCACTGATATGGAGCACTGATAGGTGAAACTGATGGGATGCACTAATAGATGGCACTGATAGGTGGCACTGATGAGGAGGCACTGACGGGCATCACTGATGGGCACTGATTGGCATCAATGATGGGCATCACTGGTGGGCACTGGTGAACATCACAGGCATTACCGATGGGGTAAATCTCCCCCATAAGGAAAAGTCGCTTATCGGCTCTCCTTTCCCCGCACGCTGTAATGACATTTTTAAATGCAACCTTTCCATTTATAGTATATACCTTATTTTAGACGCAATGATGTCATCAATGGGTCTCTGTGTATCTCTATGCAATGAAGGTAGATCCTGGCTGGTGAGAGGGGCAAGCAGCAGATATGTTCCCTAAAAGTTCACCCAACAAAATAGCAGCACCTGGAACTCCCTGAACTGTGGGAGAAATAATAAAGTGAAAAAGTGTATACTAGTGCGCTCAGAAAAATCTGTATAAACATACATATAAAATATAAACGGTGATAAAAAATTCATGTGGTGAAAATCATAACATTAATGTCCATATACCCTCACAAGTGCAAAGAAAAACATGCATAGTGCCCTGAAGTGCACAAAATTAAAGTCACTGTTGCATTAATGATTTCAGCTGTGTAACAGCAAAGGATTCTTTGATCTGGAATGAATCCACACCACCTGCGATGTTCAGTGCTGCATGCAACCCCACAGTGTCCACACACGAGGATAAGGAGGCTGCTTACCAGAAACTGATGTTAGGATAGCATGTATATCATAAGCCCCAGGATGGATTGGCCCCAGTGGATAGTAGAATCTCTTTATGGAACGACAATCTCCTGCTCAATATACTCCGTATATATTCCAAGTATTGCAAAGCAGAGACCACTAATCAAATAGTGTGTTGATCGTAAACACCCGGATGGAATTGGCCCCAAGGATCAAGGAATCTCTTGTTGGAGCAATAATCTCCGATTTGGTGTGCTCCGTTATTACACTCCAAACATTTCCAGGTCCACATGCAAATAAATGAAAGGCTAGATAGTGCATTACCTTAAAAACACTTTAATAAAGGATAAGATTGCACTTACATTTGGATGAAAAAATGACCAGCATTTACAAGTGTGCACGGCCGCCTGCAGTGCAGACCATGCGTGGTGACAATGAGGCTACTCCACCCGACACGTTTCCCCTTAGAAGGCGTCAACTGGGATTGGAGGACAGCTCGCATCCTCACGGTTAGTGTCATATATTCACAAGGAGAGAAACTTCTGGTGACGTACACAGGAACCCCGGAAGTGCACAGCTTCCGTTTCAACTTCCTGTCACATCTTTTAAAACCAAAAAGCCTTCACTAAAAAGCAAAGGAATTAGAGTTTATAACATTTAACAAAGCCACTGTCTATAGGAACAACCGCCATACAACAGAAACAAGAGATATTAAAATTAAATGTTAAATGAAATACTTTGCCTGTTCATGTCTGTGTCAGATCAAATTACTGTTTAGCTCTCACCTCCACCAGCACTACAATGGGATGTCATGCATTAACCTGTGCATTGCAAATTCTGCATGTCTCATGTTTGAGCACAAACAGAAACTTTGGACACGGAAATGTGAAGATTTAAGCCCCGTACACACGTAGCGATTGTCGGCCGAACAATCGGCCGTCTTTTGTCCGGTGCTGTCCTGACGGTTTAAAAGAGCTAAAGACTGCACACGAATTTTGTCGGCAAACAACAGGCGACTGCAGAAGTGATGTCATGTGATGCTTAACTTTCCGTGTATTTTTTCTTCTCTGAGCATGCCCAGTCTTGCTCATCTGCTGTTTGTCGGCCGAATTCTGTACTGACTGAGGAACAATCGGCCGTTCTGGTGTTGGCCAACAAAAATTTTAGAGCCTGCATACCAGATTCTGTTCGGCCGAAAATTTGCAGTCGGTTGTCGGAAGCATCATACTAACAAGCCGACAATCAGCCGATCGGTCAGTGGCCGAATATTTACGGCCGTCAATCGCTACGTGTGTACGGGCCTTTACTTTACTAAAGGCTGTGCATACAGGACAACAAATGACAAACGGAAACTACATAATCAATCCACATCCTATGCAGGTGAAAAACATAGGGTGCAGGTAGGAAGGTTTATAATGTTGGTAAATAATTATATTCCCGTGATCTGTCTCAGTGTTGTAACAAGTATCATTTCATTTAACCCCACCATAGTGTAGATGTTCAGCAGTGTTCCTAACCCCTAATTACTTTCTTTACTGAAAAAACAAGAAAAATTTACTGGCGAGCACATTTTTTACTGACATCCTGATATATGACAGAAACTCCTATTTTTTTGAGAGCGTCTTTCAAGACAAGCAAATTTTTTAAAAATACATTTTGACTTGATAAACAAGCGATGTCTTGATATACAAGTAGCGTCATGTCAGAACTGAGTATAAAAGAGAAGAGAGGTGCCTCTAAGTGTAGCAATATGGTTACACTTAATGAAGGTGCATTTAGCAACTCACATGAATGATGATAAAAACAGGAACATCTAAGTATGCAGGCATCCGGGGTAAATCTGTCCACATAGACCATCTTCTGTACCTCCATCAACGTCATCCCTTCCACACTGCGCTCCACGCTCGCTTTGATCTTGATAGCTCTACTGCAGGGTAGTCTTCCCAGTCACGATTGCAGACTGACAGTGGTAAGAGCCGGCGGTGGGGATGGTCTATGTGGACACCTTTATCCTGGTTGCCTGCATACTTAGATGTGCCTGTTTTAATCATCAACCATGTGAGTTGCTAAATGTTGTACCTTCATTAAATGTAACCATATTGCTACACTTAAGAGGAGCCTCTCTTCTCTTTTATATACTGTAGCTCCTGCTGGATTTTGCTTCTTATTCCTGTTGTGGAGGCTGCCATTTGTGGATGGACATTTTATGGTTACACAACACATTGCTATATACTTTTTGTATGGACTTTAAACTGAAGGACTTATGAATAATTGGGTGTGGAACGAATCATCTGAGTTTCCGTTATTTCTTATAGGGAAATTCGCTTTGATAAACGAGTGCTTTGGATTACAAGCACGTTTCCAGAACGAATTATGTTCACAATCCAAGGTATTACTGTATATACTGTGTATATATATATAAATAATTGCATCTATCATTAAAAATCAGTCCTTGAACTCTGGTTAGGGGACATTAGCCGAGATGGTGGTTATGTTCTTCTGTAGTGAAAAGAAGATGAAGGTGTTGCCAGGGGGAGTACTGAAATCTTTGTAAGAGATAATAAATGAATACCTGTAACTGTTACATGTCCGCATGTATGCACCTAACTTAAAAAAAAATATAACTGATGCTAGGTCTATTTAATCATGGTGTTCCATTCATTTAGTCATTATCATCCTATTATACTAAACAATGCAAAAAGAAAATCTTCTTCCAACGAGGAATTAAGCAATTTTTGTCCCGTCACTGTATTTCATACAGCACAGCTTAAGGGGATGACTTGTGATACACTGTACATTCTATCCCCCCCCCCCCCCCCCCCATGCAAAATATTCAGTCCTTGAGTATTCCTGCTGCTCAGTAAAATGACAATTACAAGTGTTTACTTCGTTACCAATATTCAGTGCAAGAAAATTTCTCTGTGTGTCATCTCAGGGCTGAACAATTGGGCATTTCATATTGCATTATCTACTTCATTTTTTATGTGTGGCAATCGAACAGGATCATAAAATGTAGGACTGTTGCACAGGGCTGTAACAACATCTGAGCGTAGAGAACTTGATGTTAATCTAAGTGGCAAAGATAAAAATGTCTCATAAACTACAAAGACCATGCTTGTGGCAAACACCACACAAAAATATAACAAAAATGAAGAAATAACAAAAAGTTTGTGTACAGCTGCACTCAAAAACACATCCAAATTCAAACCTGATATGTAAATGACAACAAATTTCACTATATTACCAAAAGTATTGTGACACCTGTCTTTACACGTACATGAACTGCAATATCATCCCAGTCTTAGTCCGTATTGTTCAATATAAGGTTGCACCACTAGGGATGATCGAACGGTTCGGGTCGACCATCGGTTCGACCCGAACATTGGCTGTTCGAGGTTCGGCCGAATTCCGAACTTTTTGCTGAAAACGTTCGGAATTCGGCAACCAGAACCGACCAAAATGCAATGGGACAGGAAATGGGTTTTAAAAGCCCGTGATTGGACCAGAACCATCAGTAAAAGCCAATTGAGGGGGCAGGAGAATGCTAGGAATGTGATTGGAGTGACTAGGGGATCCAGAGGCCAATCATTAGTGAATACGACCCCCAGTATATAAGATAGCCCCGCCAAATTCCTAGCATTGTAATACAGGGATGTGGAAGAGAGTGGAAGCAGTTCTGTTACTTCTGCTTCAAAGTGTCATTTAGCAATTATTAGTGTGAGGAAAGGGATATCTAGTGTAGTTAGGGTACTATTTTCCACTATAGTTAGATTTAATAATCTAGTTTCTGTAGGGAAAGTGTTAAGTGTAAGGGGACCGTAGTGTAGTGTAGGGTTAACTGACTCTGACTGCTATGGCAGGGTGACAAAACCCTTCCATGTCAGGGTGACCACTATAGAGAAAAGATTGTTTCTCTTAGAACACTTATAGAACAGGGATATGGCTTCACCCCTGTCACCCTGCTTTTTGCTGCAGGCGTTTATAGGGCTTTTTTGAGGACATGTTTGAAGTCAGGCATGACATCTGAACTTCTGTGTAGGGGTATATATACACACACACATGTATGTGTATATATACACATACACATACATAGGTGTGAAAGTAGCAGAAACCTATGCTTGCGCTAATGAAATAATTAACACCCATATGGCTTCTCTGCTATAACACCTATATGTGTGTATGTGTATAAATACATATAAGTGTGTGTGTATATATACCCCTATACAGAAATTCAGATGTTTTGCCTGCCTCCAAAGACCCCCAAAAAATGCCCAAAAAAAACGCCTGCTGCAAAAACACACCTGGGTGTTAATTATTTCATTAGCGCAAGCATAGGTTTCTGCTACTTTCACACCTATATATGTGTATGTGTATATATACATAAATGTGTGTGTGTGTGTGTGTATATATACCCCTACACAGAAGTTCTGATGTTATGCCTGCCTCCAAAGACGCCCAAAAAATGCCCAAAAAAACGCCAGCTACAAAAACGCCCAGGTGTGTTTTTGCAGCAGGCGTTTTTTTTTGGGCATTTTTAAGGGTTCTTAAAGAACTCAGCCAGGTGATAGCCAGACCATTATTCTTAAACTTTATGGATAGTCTACAGACGGGTATGGTGCCAGCTGATTGGAAAAAAGCTAACGTGGAACCAATATTTAAAAAAGGGCCGAGATATATCCTGGGGAACTATAGGCCAATTAGCCTAACATCAGTTGTCTGCAAGATTTTGGAGGGGATGTTAAGGGACTATATACAAGAATTTAGTAATGAAAACTGTATTATTTGTAGTAATCAGCATGGATCCATAAAAAAACATTCTTGCCAGACCTACCTATTAACCTTCTATGATGAAGTGAGTTGCCATCTAGATGAAGGAAGGCATATCTGGTGTATCTGGACTTTGCAAAGGCATTGGACACAGTTCCCCACAAATGTTTACTGTACAAACTAAGGTACGTAGGTATGGACCATAGGGTGAGTACCTGGATAGAGAACCGGCTCCAGGGGCGAGTCCAGAGGGTGGTGATAAATGGGGAGTACTCAGATTGGGCGGGCGTGGAAAGTGGGGTCCCCCAAGGATCTGTCCTGGGACCAATCCTGTTTAATTTATTCATAAACAACCTAGAGGATGGGATATCCAGCACAATCTCGGTATTGGCCCGACGATACTAAGCTAAGCAGGGCAATAATTCTGCTCAGGATGTGGAAACCTTACAAGCAGACCTGAACAAAATAATGGAGTGGGCAACCATATGGCAGATGAGGTTTAATGTTGAAAAATGCTAGGTAATGCACTTGAGTGTCAGAAATACGAACGCAAGTTACTCGCTAGGGGGGAACCTCTGCGTGAATCGAAGATGAAAAAGGACCTGGGGGTCCGAGTAGACAACAGGCTTGTCAGTGGCATGCAATGCCAAGCCTCTCCAAGCAAAGCCAACAGAATACTGGCATGTATAAAAAAGGGGATTCACTCCAGAAATAAAGAAATTATTCTCCCACTTTACAAGACTCTAGTCCGGCCACATCTTGAATATGCCATCCAGTTCTGGGCACCGGTCCTCAGAAAGGATGTGCTGGAACTAGAGAGAGTCCAGAGAAGGGAAACAAAGATAATTAGGGGTATGGAGCACATCAGCTATGAGGAAAGACTGTAAGCATTGAACTTATTCTCTCTGGAGAAGAGACACTTGAGAGGGGATATGATATCAATGTACAAATACCGAACTGGTGACTATAGCATAAGGAACAAACTTTTCAGAGAAAGGGAATTCAATAAGACACGGGGGCATTGACTAAAACTAGAAGAAAAGCGGTTTAACCTTAAACTACGTAAGGGTTTCTTTACTATCAGAGCAGTAAGGATGTGGTATTCTCTTCCACAAGCAGTGGTATCAGCAGGGAGCATCATCAGTTTAAAAAACTAATAGATGGGCACCTTAAGGAACAAAACATACAGGAGTATACAATGTACGGTTAACAGCAAACAAACACTCACACATTATGGGTTGAACTGGATGGACTGATGTCTTTTTTCAACCTCACTGACTATGTAACTATGTAACTCTTCTGGGAAAGCTGTCCACAAGGTTTAGGAGTGTGCCTATGGGAATGCTTGACCATTCTTCCAGAAGCGCATTTGTGAGGTCAGGCACTGATGTTGGAGTAGAAGGCCTGGCTCGCAGTCTCCGCTCTAATTCATCCTAAAGGTGTTCTATTGGGTTGATGTCAGGACTCTGTGCAGGCCAATCAACTTCCTCCACCCCAAACTCACTGATAAAGTCTTTATGGACCTTGCTTTGTGCAGTCATGTTGGAACAGGGAGGGGCCATCCCCAAACTGTTCCCACAAAGTTGTGAGCATGAAATTGTCCTGGTATGCTGATGCCTTAAGAGTTCCCTTCGCTGGAACTAAGGGGCAAAGCCCAACCCCTGATGAACAACCCCACACCATAATCCCCCCTCCACCAAATGGTTTAGACCAGTGCACAAAGTGAGTTCCATAAAAAAACAGGGATGAGATTTTGGGGTGGAGGAACTTGACTGGCCTGCACAGAGACCTGACCTCATCCCGATAGAACACCTTTGGAATGAATTTGAGCGGAGACTGCGAGCCAGGCCTTCTCGCCCAACTTCAGTCCCTAACCTCACAAATGCGCTTCTGGAAGAATGGTAAAACATTCCCATAGACACACTCCTGCCATTATGCCATTAAAGTTCATGTGTGTGTAAAAGCAGGCGTCCCAATACTTTTGGTAATATATGTTGCGCTGTGACTTTAAATCATAATCCACTAATAATGTCCACAGAGTTTGTGTAAACCCCGCAAGTAGTAAAAATCATGCAAAAAACATATTTAAAATAAATAAATAAAGTCCACCACTGATGCTCATACACTTCTCTGGGATCTCCCGCGAACTTCACCAAAACACAAAACATCAGCCTCTTACCAAAAAACAAGACCCCAAATTATAGGAGGTCTTGTAGCGCTCAATGAAGCAAGAGATCTGTCAGCTGCACTCTCATGGATGGGAGCCTGGGAACTACAGGCCTTGCGAACAAGGATGTGACACAATACTAGCAAAGATATAACTCACAAATACTCTATAGTGTAAAAATGCATCCACTGTTTATTAATTATAAAAAGGTACTCAATATTGTACAATGTTACAAGAGTGATATACAGATGGACTGTCATTTAGTCTGGCAGCATGATGACATCAACACTAGCCCACCCGACGTGTTTCGTCATAGGGGACATTTACAAGGAAATAAGCTGAAATAAATGATAGATCACTGAATATATACACACTGCTACCAATGGGAACAGCTTATGGACCATGAACTTCAGACATTTATGAATAAAAATAATTTAACCTCATAAATATCTTCACATCAATTCATAATAATTAATAAACCAATATAAAAAAACAAAAACATTTAAATTGATAAAAATACATTATGCAATCTATCAATAAATCTCCATCTTGTGGGAAAATTGCTAATTACCCCCTAATAATTAAATACTTCATGATGGGAAGCAGCTTTAATTTGCAAAGTAATCATAATAATTAATCTATCAATACCAACGGTACCTGATTCATTATCTTAAAATTCATAATAAATTTAATAAAAAATCTTGATAGAAAATAACATGAAATTATATGCATTAAACCATAAAATCTATATGAATCCGCAATTTTTTTTATTTTTTAAACAAGATTTAATATGAATTTTAAAATATCTAATCAGGTACTTTTGATATTGATAGATTAATGAATAAGATCGCATTGTAAATAGAAGCTGCTTTCCGTAATGAACTATTTAATTATTAGGGTGTAAATTTTGAAGTACTTGTAGGATCAAGGGTGATAAAAGTATAAGACTACATGCACATGTATGAAGTTATGCTCCAAATACGCTGCCAGGTAAAAAAGCCTTTTAATGCTGCGTATGTGTGCATGTTTATGTGTGTATGTATGTGTGTTTATGCGCGTTTACATGCGTATGCCATTTAAAAGCATATAAGTGCAAACTCATTCTATTGGCTTAAATATACATGTTTTTTACAGTGAATTACCATTTGTCTAATATGCCTAATACCCAACAATTTCATACCTTATATAAATTACAAACCCAATTCCAAAAAAAAAGTTGGGACACTATACAAATTGTGAGTAAAAAAGGAATGTACTAATTTACAAATCTCATAAACTTATATTTTATTCACAATATAATATAGATAACATATCAAATGTTGAAAGTGAGACATTTTGAAATGTCATGCCAAATATTGGCTCATTTTGGATTTCATGAGAGCTACACATTCCAAAAAAGTTGGGACAGGTAGCAATAAGAGGCCGGAAAAGTTAAATGTACATATAAGGAACAGCTGGAGGACCAATTTGCAACTTATTCGGTCAATTGGCAACATGATTGGGTATAAAAAGAGCCTCTCAGAGTGGCAGTGTCTCTCAGAAGTCAAAATGTGCAGAGGATCACCAATTCCCCCAATGCTGCGGTGAAAAATAGTGGAGCAATATCAGAAAGGAGTTTCTCAGAGAAAATTGCAAAGAGTTTGAAGTTTTAATCATCTACAGTGGATAATATCATCCAAAGATTCAGAGAATCTGGAACAATCTCTGTGCGTAAGGGTCATGGCCGAAAAACCATATTGGATGCCCGTGATCTTCGGGCCCTTAGACGGCACTGCATCACATACAGGAATGCTACTGTAATGGAAGTCACAACATGGGCTTAGGAATACTTCCAGAAAACATTGTCGGTGAACACAATCCACCGTGCCATTCGCCGTTGCCAGCTAAAACTCTATAGGCCCAAAAAGAAGCCTAATCTAAACATGATCCAGAAGCGCAGGCATTTTCTCTGGGCCAAGGCTCATTTAAAATGGTCTGTGGCAAAGTGGAAAACTGTTCTGTGGTCAGACAAATCAAAATTTGAAGTTCTTTTTGGAAAACTGGGACGCCATGTCATCCGGACTAAAGAGTGTGGCGTGGCATGGGCAGCTTACACATCTGGAAAGGCACCATCAATGCTAAAAGGTATATCCAAGTTCTAAAACAACATATGCTCCCATCCAGATGTTGTCTCTTGCAGGAAAGACCTTGCATTTTCCAACATGACAATGCCAGACCACATACTGCATCAATTACAACATCATGGCTGCGTAGAAGAAGGATCCGGGTACTTAAATGGCCAGCCTGCAGTCCAGATCTTTCACCCATAGAAAAATTTGTCGCATCATAAAGAAGGAGATGCAACAAAGAAGACCTAAGACAGTTGAGCAACTAAAAACCTGTATTAGACAAGAATGGGACAACATTCCTATTCCTAAACTTGGGCAACTTGTCTCCTCAGTCCCCAGATGTTTGCAGACTGTTATAAAATGAAGAGGGGATGCCACACAGTGGTAAACATGACCTTGTCCCAACTTTTTTGAGATGTGTTGATGCCATAAAATTTAAAATCATTTTATTTTTCCCTTAAAATGATACATTTTCTCAGTTTAAACATTTGATATGTCATCTATGCTGTATTCTGACTAAAATATTGACATTTAAAACTTCCACATCATTGCATTCTGTTTTATTCACAATTTGTGCAGTGTCCCAACTTTTTTGGAATCGGGTTTGTAATTAAAACATCAACCAAACAAATCATGGGAAGCTACTATCAAAAGTACCTATTACAATTCTGAAAACTTTTGGTGGTCTTAAGCCGTAGAATTGTTTTAGTAAATGAAAGCCGGGTTAAAGGGGTTTGCATTGATTAAAACCTGTGAAAGGTTGATCACACGGAAACTCTTTTGTGGATGAATGTTGCCAGTCAAATTGATCTGTAAAGTCATGTTTTTGTTGTTTAATGTTTTTGCAGTGTAGATTTATAGAAAATACACATGCATAATTTCAAACCTATATTGCATTGTTGCATGTAGATTGTGCAAATTATATTTTCAGTAGATACCTTTGCAGCTCTTTGCTTATCTTTATCTGGCCCTTGAGGTACTATTACTCTCAATGATACCAACAAGGGGACAATATTCCTTCCACTAATACAAATGATTGGAAAGTTATCACCCCACTAATACAAATGATAGGGAAGTATTCATCCCACTAATACAAATGATTGGGAAGTATTCCTCCCACTGATACCAATGATGGGGAAGTGTTCCTCCCACTGATACCAATGATGGGGCACTATTCCTTTCACGGATACCAATATTGAGGCACTATTTCTCCCACTAACACCAATGACTGGGCACTATCCCTCCTCCCATGGACCACAGGCGTATGGCATTTTTTTACTCTGCCTGATCACCAAACCTGAGGCATTGTTTTAATCCTACTGATGCTGGGACATTTTCAACTGCCATTGGCCACAAAGTCTGAAAAACAGTATACTGGCCCTTTGTAAATAACATTTGGAGATCTTTAAACTAGAGCATGGTTGGGTTTCTGCATCAGCTAGTACATTTTGAATTCCAAACGGACACATCTTGCAATTGTTCACGTTTAGCAAATGGAGCACAGTGAGTGATGCGCTGAGGATATCTCCAGTGCTGGCTTGTTGGAAAACAATAGACACTGTACAAGAATTTTTACCTGTCTGATCACAAATTCTTTTTATCAGCATTTAATGGTGGGGTCTGCAGGAGCCATATGGATAATAGATTGTTACAGCTAGATTAGGACACTGTCATCTGTTCTTAATGTGGTTGAGCCACAAGGAGCACTAAACACACATGTTGACAGTCTAAAAATGTAATTTATTGATTCCACAAATTGCCAAAAGACAACAAATAACAGCTGAATATATTGAAATGTCTTTGCTGGTTTGGACTGTCTCTTTGCTGAATATATCAGGATGTCTCCTTGCTGGCTTGGGATGTCTCTTTGATGGATGGGGGTGTCTCTTTGCTGAAAATATGGGGCTATCTCTTTGCTGGATTGGGATGTCTCTTTGCTGGATTGGGCAATCTCTTTTCTGAATATATATCACTGTCTCTTTGCTGGATTGGGCTATCTCTTTGCTGAATATATGGGACTGTCTCTTTGCTGGATTGGGTTATCTCTGCTAGCTAAATATATATGGAGCTGTCTCTCTGCTGCATTCGGCTTTCTCTTTATAAAGGTAGTGCAGTTGGTGTTAGTGTAGGGTCCTCCTCAAAAGGGTTCACCTTGTTGTGTTTTTTTATTTTCATATATTAAGTTGTAAGAGTTTTAAAATAAAAGTGAGCGCACTGAAGGACTCAAAATACGCAAAAGAAAAAACTAGCAGGTGCGCTGATCGACAGTTTCGTATAGCCCTCCAGCTGGGTATTGGTGATAATTAGACAAGTCAAAGGGTGCTGCTGCTCTCTATGGATCCTCTGGGTGGCAGGAAGGAGGCCATGCCTCCAAAATGCATTTTCATAGCAATTGTGTGACGTCCACACTCTCTTCCCCCCTGTATCCTGCTCGTGCGGGTTCGTGTGTCCTCGGAGCGCAGCGACGGTGGGACCGGCACTTGCGCATTAGGATCTTCAGGTCAAGCGTGGTGGTGGATAGCCTCAGATGTGCTGCCAGGATCTGGGGTTGAACCTGACATTCTGCATAAATAAATTAGAGCCAAGAGGATAAGGCCTCATACACATTGGATGTTTTTGCTTGCTCTCCCAGACTTATTTCCTTCTGGCAGTGGTGTTTTGGCAGAAAAAACACTTGACGCGTGTAAATATTTGTAATGCATTTAGGTGCGTCAAGTGCTTGGTTGCTATTTAACCACTTGCTTACTGGGCACATATAACCCTTCCTGCCCAGGCCAATTTTTAGCTTTCAGCGCTGTCACACTTTGAAAGATAATTGCGTGGCCATTCAGCACTGTACCTAAACAAACAAAAAAAAGACAGAAAACTTTGAAAAAAAAAACAACAGTTTTCGTAGTTTGTTATAACATTTTCCAAACAGGTAATTTTCCTCCTTCACTGATGTGCGCTGATGAGGCTGCACTGATGGGCACTGATAGGTGGCACTGGTGGGCACTGATAGGTGGCACTGATGGGAATTGATAGGTGGCACTTGTAGACACTGATAGTTGGCACTGATGGGCACTTATTGGCAGCACTGAAGGGCACTAATAGGTTGCGCTGGTAGGTGGCACTGGTGTGCTATGGTTAGCAACACAGCTGGGGACAGTGTCGGACCGATGTCCCTCTTACAGAAGCTGGTGATTGGCTTTGTTTTTTTTTTCTCCTCATGCTGTCTGTTTACATCATTGGATGACAGCTGATCACGTAGTAAAGGACTGTGATCCGCTGTTGGAAGGCAACATGTTTTTCTTGTTTTAATATCAGATGTTTCCGGATGGTTGAAACTTAAATACACCTGGCCTGGAATGCCAGCAGAGCAAGTTTACCCAGCAGGGTGTTTGTGACAAGGAGTCATAAATGGAAATTCATATCACATATTCATGTTCTCGCATAGGCCTCCTGTTGTGAGGTATGGGGGTAGAGGAGCCTCAGATAAGACCTCCTGGAGAGGTTATACCAACACCAAAGGCCAGCTGTTACTGAAAGATGACCTGGGTCAAAAACAGTGATTCTTGGATGAATGGCGCCCCTAGTGGGGATTGCAACATTCTTCCTGGAAAGATGAGATACTTCCTGTCTTTTAAGAAGGACCGCCTCTTATGGATTATCATTGGACAAGCAGACAGTGGATGTTTGTGTGGGTGGTGTCTGAGTGGACTTTAAAAGCAGAGGCCAGATAGATTTATTTATCTTTGCTCTTCTTTCTCATTGAGCCCAGCTGAAAGGTACCGAATACCAACGAAGACCATATGGAAAGCATTATCTGTGCTTTTTTTGTTTAATATGCTGTGTAATATTCTTTTAGTGTTTTAGGTTAACATTTTTATAATAAATAGGATCCTTGCTTATTTAAACAGTGGTTTTTTTTGATAGCTAGCATTGGTATTATATCCCCACCATTAACCTTATCAGAGCTTTGATAGACTAGCTAACTATAGGAATAGACACGATAATACATATTTATAATAAATAGGGGAGGTTCAAAACCACCCCACATTTATTTCATCCACCTTTACTCTGATCTGTGGTCAGCCAAGTCCCAAGTTCTCCTGGGACTTTAGCCGCACGCTATAGCCGTCTTTCGGCTATAGCGCGGGTGTGAAGTGGTAATTTATTTGGCCAGAATAATAATTTATTGTGGCCATTTAAATTGACACTCAAGCGCTAAACACACCTATCGCTGACACATTACCACCTGTTTTTTCTGCTAAAATGCTGTTTCTGCCAATCCCCTCTGGGTGATCAATGTACATTGCAAGGATTTTAACAAACTTCGTGACAGACTCTACTTTTTGTTGCGCTAAAGAAATAGCTGATTGTCTTCCCTGACTCAGATACTGTATATAAGAAAAACAGTCAGCGCAGACGATAAAATGTACATTTTTATGAAAAATTGCGAGCTGAACACTAATGGCATATTACTAAACCAAAATATACAATAAAAATAAATAGTGCAGCGCAAACAATATGTGGCCTAAATAAAATGTGAGCAGACTATCACCAACAAAAGTTCATACATAAGGCCCAAAAGTCCCTTGAAACCGAACACCAGGATCCAAATGGTCAGTGTAGAAAGAAGGAAACATAAACTTTAAGTGACAGGTCCCTTGACCCACGGCACCACAACGCTCTCATCTCATTCCAAAACCCCTTTCTACAACGACAATTTGGATCTGGGTGTTTGATTTCAAGGGACTTTTGGGCCTTATGTATGAACTCTTGTTGGAGATAGTCTGCTCACATTTTGTTTAGGCCACATATTTTTTGCGCTGCACTGTTTATTTTTATTGTTTTCCCTGACTAATTGCTGACTGATTCTGAATGGGAGAGGCTGGTTCATTATAATCAACTAATGCACTCTTAGTGTACCAGTGAGAAAAGTTGCAGGGTGTACATCCCTAGAAGTATTTAATTCCTGGGGAGTATCTCTTCAAACTTAATTTCTTATTGCAGGGGTTGCCTTGTATCTTAGTGCAGACTTCTGGGAAAAACAGTTAGCCAATCACACAAGTAGGAAATTATTTTATGTGGGAGGCATACTGTGCACCAACAGTGTACAGGAAGCCTCCAGGTTGCCCTAATACATTGAATTTTACAGAAAATTAAGGTCATTTTTAGAAACATTACATTACAACATGGCTTGTTTAGCAATGGTATATGTTATAGTATTCTTTTTATTTGCTATATTTTTTTTTACAACAAAGTAGAGTTAACATTTAAGTAAGCCATTTTGATTTTTTTTTTTTTTTATAGCCATATCTGTCTTCTTACATAACGTTAGCTGCCTTAGGCCCTGTTGCATGCAAAATTAATTTGCTCTGTAGCAGTGGAACTGAAAGCTCCTAAGTGAAGTTCTTCTAAATTGTTATCACAATGATTAAAAGACAAAGCTCTATAGGAAACAGTTTTTTGATACTACAAAATATATCTGTCTCTCTTCCCCTCAGCTCACTCCTTCACTTTCCTCACATATTGCTAATTTACTAACAGACATATCAGCCTGAATGTCACACCATTTCCTCAAACTCAATCTATCCAAAACTGAGCTCATAATATTTCCTCCCCCACATTCCTCTTACCCCGATTTCTCTGTCATCGAGAGCACTACTATCAGCCCGTCCCCCACATGCTAATGTAAGGTACTAGGTGTAATCCTAGACTCTGAACTCTCCTTTCGGCCCCACATCCAATCACTTTCCAAAGCTCTACCTCTGAAACATCTCCAGAAAATGTCCCTTCCTTACCAATGACACCACAAAGCTCCTACTTCACTCCCTGTTCATCTCTCACCTTGACTACTGCAACTCCCTCCTCACTGGATTACTTCTCCATAAACTATCCTCCATTCAGTCCAACATGAATGCTGCTGCCAGACTCATCCACCTTACCAACCTTTCAGTCTCTGCTACTGTTATGTAACGGTATCAGCCAAATGATCAGACCAGTGGTGATGTGCAATTTCTACTTTACTTAACAATGAAAATCAACTTGGATTATACAGGAGATCATGTGAACAGGGGTTTCCAGTACAAAACGATAATATGAACAGTAGGAAGCAGGGCTAGACATATGAAAACAATTCTACCGCTGTTCTACTAATGGTCACTGGATGGCAGCAGAGTGCTCTGAGTTCAGTTTACTGATAGAATAGAGAGCTGAAGAATCTCACGTGTCCAAGATAGTAATCGTTCATTCAACAAACTGTGAGCTGAGGGGATTTCCTGCTGGCACAGACTTCACACTTGCACTGCTGATGCTGACTTCGGTCAGGAGGCTCTGGGGGCTGGAGATAGGACCACCCCACTGATTGGACAGCTTCTCCACAAGGACTGTAACATAATCCTCACCAGTGACTGGGGCTTGGACAGATGTTGCATGCTCTTGTGCTCACTGCTGGTGGCCCACACCCCAGACTTAACAGGGGAGAACCCAGCACCTGGGGACAGCTCACTTGCCCAGTCACTGCTGTCCCATCAGGCAGTATCTCTCTGAGCACAGGAAGCTGGGAGGAGCTGGCATTTATACTCCCTGGGAGTGTCCAGGAGCTCAGGGGATGCTGGGAGCCCAGAGGATTGTGGGGAGTTGAGTTAAAGGGACTTTCACCTGAATCTGGATAAAGGGGCACAACCCTACACTACTCCTTTCTGTCAATCCCTGCACTGGCTTCTGCTCACCCAATGAATTAAATTCAAAATACAGTAACTTACAAAGCCAACCACAACTCGGCCCCCGGCTAGGTCACTAACCTAGTCTCAAAATACCAACCAAATCGATCTCCATGTTCCTCCGAAAGAACGGACATCCCTGGAAAGAATGTAATTTCCCTTGTCATTAGATTTTGTGCGACTCAAGACACACTTGAAATCGCACTAGTGTGAATCAGGCCTTAATGTCCACAGTTTGGGCACAGGTACATTTTAAATTGGTACCCAAAACCAAAAATGTAATATATTGCTTCTTGACAATCATTAAATGTGATGACTGCTTTAGTTAGTGATCTGGCCACCTTCTGTATTAGGCCTCATGCACACTGGGAGATTTTACAGCTGCTGTTTTGGGCGTGAGACATTTTTTTTAACCACTTAAGCCCCGGAAGATTTTACCCCCTTCCTGACCAGGGTTTTTTTTTGCGATTTTTTACTGCGTGACTTTAACGGACAATTGCGCGGTTGTGCGATGCTGTACCTAAACGAATTTGACGTCCTTTTTTTCCCCACAAACAGAGCTTTCTTTTGGTGGTATTTGATCACCTGTGCGATTTTTTTGATCATGCGCTATAAACAAAAAAAGAGCATCAATTTTGCAAAAATAACAATATTTTTCACATTTTTTATATGAAATTCCCCCAAAAAAATGTAAAAATCAAAATTTTTTTACATTTTCGGCCAATTTGTTTTATGCTACATATGTTTGGTAAAAAAAAATTGCAAAAAGCGTATTTTGATTGGTTTGCGCAAAAGTTATTGCGTTTACTAACAAAGGGAAAGATTTTTGTCATTTTTTGTGTTTTTTCTTTTTTTTAACGAGTAATGGCGGTGATCTGCGATTTTTTTTTTTGCGGGACTGCAACATTGCGGCAGACAGATCGGACCCTTGACTGACATTTTTGACACTTTTGGGGTTACCAGTGACAATACTGCAGTAATCAGTGCTATATATATGCACTGTTACTGTAAAAATGACACTGGCAGGGAAGGGGTTAACTGTATTGGAGAGGGAGGGGTTAAGTGTGTCCGAGGGGCGGGTTTCTAACTGTGATTGGACATGGCTACTAGTGTAAAAACAGTGATCAACGGTCCTACATAGTAGAACCGTCTGATCTCCATTTTTACACAGGGGAGAATGACAGGCGGCTTGTTTACATTAGCCGCCTGCCTTTCTCCCTTCCCGGCAAACGAACGCACTGACTTGTTAGGGAACGAGCCGGGGCGGGCGCGCGCCTCAGCGGGCGCGCTCACCCGCTGTTGGCTCACAAGGGAGTGACAGGCTAGTGACGTACTGGTACATCACTTTGCCTGGCCGGGGCTGACCGCCGCAGTATATGTACTTGCGGCGGTCGGCAAGTGGTTAAACTGCCTCTAAACTCCCCTGGATGCCATTCTACACTATATTACCAAAAGTATATGTGTCACCTGCCTTTAGACGCCCATATTCTTTAATAGCATCCCAGTCAGTGAGGTCTGAATTTTCTCCTTTCACTCTAAAGATACAACTCAAGGTTGTTGTTCAACATATCACTGCCCATACTGTACTAGCCCATGTATCACAAAGAGGGAAGAATGCAAGGCCCTCGTATATGGCGAAGGCTCACAGTGACAAGGATCCCACTCACTTCTACATACAGATATCTTGAATAATGCAGATTTCATATTTTCCATACAATGAGCCAGCGATAGAGTGATTATCTTTATCTACACAGAAATAGTAGAAACTGTGAATGCGTAAATGAGTCACAAAAAAAAAAGGCAGGTACTAAAACTGGACATAGCTCAAAGAATTTGTTTTATTTGCCATTATAAAATGTACACTATATTACCCAAAGTATTGGGACACCTGCCTTTACACGCACATGAACTTTAGTCAGTAGGGTTCATTATTGAGTTGGCCCACCCTATGCAGCTATAACATCTTCAACTCTTCTGGTAAGGCTGGTTTAGGAGTGTATCTATAGGAATGTTTGACATTCTTCCAGAAGCGTATTTGTGAGGTCAGGCGCTGATGTTGGACAAGAAAGCCTGGGTCACAGTCTCTAATTCATCCCAAAGGTGTTCTATTGGATTGAGGTCAAGTTCCTCCACCCAAACTCGCTCATCTATGTCTTTATGGACCCTTCTTTGTGCACTGGTCCAAATCATTTGGTGGAGGGGGGATTATTGTGTGGGGTTGTTTTTCAGGGGTTGGGCTTTTAACTCTTAGGGCTCTTTCACACGGTCCGCTCCATAGGCGGATCCGTGTTGCTCAGCAGGGATCGATCCGCGATCCCCGCTGAGCCGGGCGGATGACAGCTCCGTCTCCGCTTGCAGAGCGGAGAGGGAGGTGTCTCAGCCCCCGCTGCCCTCTATGGGGGATCGGATGAGAGCGGACCGCTTGTCCGCTCTCATCAGATCCGATCCACTCCGATTACTGAACAGATGGAAAAATAGGGTTTCCATCCGTCCAGATTTCAAGCACAGGATCGGATGCGGATGGCAGCGGGTGTCAGCGGAGGTGTCTCCGCTGACACCCGCTGCCCCATAGAGCTGCATGGAGGATCCGATCAGATCCGCCTAAAAAACTGACAGGCGGATCTGATCGGATCGCCCGTGTGAAAGAGCCCTTAAGGCGTCAGCATACCAAGACATTTTAGACAATTTCATGCTCCCCACTTGGTGGGTACAGTTTGGGGATGGCCCCTTCCTGTTCCAACATGACTGAGCACCAGTGTACAAACAAGGTTCATAAAGACATGGATGAATGAGTTAGGGGTGGAGGAACATCACTGGCCTGCACAGAGTCCTGACCTCAACCGATAGAACACATTTGGGATGAATTAGAGCACAGACTGCGGACCAGGCCTTCTCATCCAACATCAGTGCCTGATCGCACAAATGCGCTTCTGGAAGAATGGTCAAAAATTCCCATAGACACACTCCTAAACCTTGTGGGCAAAAGTATATGAGGAAGGCAGCGCATGAACCACACCAGGATGCAATAGATAAGGAAGTCAGGTGAACATCCAGTATAGAAAGGGTTAACTGTACACACATATTTTATATTCAATACTTTATATAATGCATCCTCCAGTTATTATTATTTTTGTCATATTGTTATATTTTTTTAATTGAGAGAATTTGTGCATATTTTAAACTTTTATGTTATCAAGGAGGGAGATAATGGCACCGAGAGGTTAAAAGAGCAATCAAACCTTTTCCTGGTTTGTAATCACAGTCCCGCCCCTTCCCCTATCTTTAAATTTCCCTGTTGCCATTCCTTTCCATGATTTGATAAAGTGCATAGCGCGAAACATGTAGTCATGGCAACCATATAGCTTATGGTCCACCCTGGTTCCTGGTATTTCCCCGCAAGTGGCGCCTGTCCGGCTGATGTCACCGCTACGGAACTACAGCAGAGTCCTTTCATCCTCGCGCTGGCTGGTTCCGGCTTTGTGCACACACTGCTCAGCAGTCCCGGGAGACTGACGTCCTCACACTCGTGTTGCGAGGACGTTATCAATACCAATTAACTGTTAACCCTTTCTATACTGGTTGTTCACCTGACTTCCTTATCCATTGCATCCCGGTGTGGTTCATGCGCTGCCTTCCTCATGTACTTTTGTCCATATCAGCACCCTTCCTATGCTCATTGGCTAGCAGCAGAAAAACCACTGGGGAGCCTCACAGGCTTACTTCTATCCCTCCACCCTAAAGGCACCCCAGGAGCGCCAGATTTGTGATTATTGCTTTGACTTCTGGACTGGATTTTTTCCTATGGCTGCCCTGGGTGCGAATCTCTTTACTGAGCCATTAGTTGGCTAACAGCAGAACAACTGCTGGGGAGCCTCACAGGCTTATTTCTATCCCTCCACCCTACAAGCATCCCAGGAGCGCCTGGTTTGTGATTATTGCTTAACCACTTTAATACAGGGCACTTCCCTCCCTTCCTGCCCAGGCCAATTTTCCCCTTTTAGCGCTGTTGCATTTTGAATGACAATTGCGCGGTCATGCAACACTGTACCTACACCAAATTTATGTAATTTTCCCCCCACAAATAGAGCTTTCTTTTGGTGGTATTTGATCACCTGTGGGTTTTTTCCTTTTTGCTAAACAAATAAAAAAATACTGAAAAGTTTGAAGAAAAAAAAAAGTTTTTTTGTTTATGTTATACAATTTTGTAAATAAATACGTTTTTTCCTGCACTGATGAGACTGCACTGACAGGCACTGATGGGGTGGCACTGATGGGGTGGCACTGATAGGCGGCACTGATAGGCGGCACTGATAGGCACTGATATGTGGCACTGATAGGTAGCACAGATATGCAGCATTGGTGGGCACTGATAGGCGGCACTGCTGGGCACTGATAGGCGGCATTGATGGACACTGATAGGTGGCACTGATGGGCACTGATAGGTGGCACTGACGGGCACTAATGGGCACTGATAGGCGGCACTGGTGGGCACTGATGGGCACTGATGGAGCGTCACTGATCGGCACTGACGGGCGAAACTGATGGGCACTGATAGGCGGCACTGGTGGGCAATAATGGGCACTGGTGGGCGACACTAAAGGATGGCAATGATGGGCACTTGTGGGCAGCACTGATAGGGAGGACACTGGCAGGCGGCACTGATGGGGAGGGCAATGGGGGGCTCCCTGAGCCCTGATTGCCATCCCTGGTGGCCATAGTGGGCATCCCTGGGGTCATGGTGGGCATCCCTGGGGTCATAGTGGGCATCCCTGGTGGATCTAGTGGCATCCCCCCCCCCGAGGGTCTGCACTGGTAATCAATGATCTGATTACCAGTGCCGACCCCCCCCTGTCAGGGGAGCCGCCGATCAGCGCTCCTTTACTCGTGCCTATCAGGCACGAACTAAGGAAAGCCGATCAACGGCTGTTCCTGTTTTACTATGTGACCAGCCGTGATTGGACACGGCTGATCCCATGGTTAAGAGCCTCCGTCAGAGGCTCTTTAATGAGATCGGAGATGCAGGGTGTCAGACTGACACCTCGCATCACCGATCGCCGCTCTGCGCGCCCCCGGGGGGCGCCCAGAGCTGTGTTATCCTGCCGCCGTCATATGACGTCCGGTCAGGATAACACAACCACATTCCCGCCGTCATTCTGTTATAGGGCGGGCGGGAAGTGGTTAAACCTTGTGGACAACCTTCCCAGAAGAGCTGAAGATATTATAGCTGCAAAGGGTGGGCCAACTTAAAATTAAACCCTATAGATAAAGCGCCTGGTTTGTGATTATTGCTTAAACCTTGTAGACAACCTTCCCAGAAGAACTGAAGATATTATAGCTGCAAAGGGTGGGGCAACTTAAAATTAAACCCTATAGACAAAGCCTGGGGTGGCATTAAAGTTCATGTGCGTGTAAAGGCAGGCGTCCCAATACTTTTGGTAATATAGTGTACATTTTATAATGGCAAATAAAACAAATCCTTTGGACTATGTCCAGTTTTAGTACCTGCTTTTTTTTGTGACTCATACATTTACATATTCACATTTTCTACCATTTCTGTGTAGATAAAGATGAACGCTCTATTGCTGGCTCATTGTGTGGGAAAGATCAAATCTGCATTATTCAAGATATCTGTATGTAGAAGTGAGTGGGATCCTTGTCACTGTGAGCCTTCGCCATATACGAGGGCCTTGCATTCTTCCCTCTTTGTGATACATGGGCTAGTACAGTAGTGGCAGTGACATGTTGAACAACAACCTTGAGTTGTATCTTTAGAGTGAAAGGAGAAAATTCAGACCTCTCTGAATATAATGTTTATGCCAGAATAAAAGAACGTATATAAAATACATATGGTATTAAGTCATATTGAGGATAGAAGTAAATGAGTCAATGTAGCTTAATTACCATCTAAAATCAATACCCTAGTCAGGTTTTTATTTCCTGAATGCTAAATGTATAAAGGGAGCCTGTTCCATTGTAATAGTGGTAAATGTCATAAAAATGTACTCTTTGTTCACAATATATAATCTCATTATGTTCAGGGGACATGGGAACGAAAGCTGGTTTGCAAGAGGCATGAAAGAGGTGATGTACATCAAATTGGAGCAACCATCCCCGAACAGAGGTGGAAAACTTTAAAACCATATGTCACCCACATATAATGCCATTTTAAGATCGGTACCATGGGATTTTTTTTTTAATTAAATTAGGAAGGAGTTTATTGAGCCACAACAAAACAAAAGCAGAGAACAAAATAATATCATCTTACATCAGAGATATCTTTGTATACAATGTAAGTATAAAAAAGATATGATCAGCACAATTCACAAAATAAAAGTTCAATAAAGTGCAAGAAGTTATAAAATGCAGTAATGACCAGTTTAATGGCATAATTCTCATGCCAAATAGGATTCCAAAGAATACAAACATTAAACCAAGAAAAAAAAAATGAAATAAAAAAGAACAAATGAGGAAGAACAAAAAAAGTTAAACAAACAAAGAAAAACAATACCATCCTAATGTGAACCAAATCAAATATCTGTATTCCCCTAAATAAGAGTTAAAGTCTAGTCTCACCAAAAGGACAAATCAATACATCCATTTCACAAATACTCAAGTCATCCCATATAAGAACTATAAACTAATCCTCGATCCCTGAGGATGTCATGTGTCTGTGACGTAACGCGTAGGAGGAGTTAGTGATACGAAGCATTTCTACACACAGTCCATCATCACCCACAAGCTGTCTCTCCGGCGAGGGGAGAGATCAGAAGCATCGGCTGCATCTTGTGAGTAGTAGCCGCGGTGAGAGTACTGGCTGTTTTTGGAAACTTGAATTGCAATTTACCTACTGAACTGTCAGGGGAACAATGCACCAGAAGGTTAACCCTTACCTAGATGTAAGTTAGAAGTGTTTTTAACCACTTAAGCCCCGGAAGATTTTACCCCCTTCCTGACCAGGGGGGTTTTTGCGATTTTTTACTGCGTGACTTTAACGGACAATTGCGCGGTCGTGCGACACTGTACCTAAACTAATTTGACGTCCTTATTTTCCCACAAACAGAGCTTTCTTTTGGTGGTATTTTATCACCTGTGCGATTTTTTGATCATGCGCTATAAACAAAAAAAGAGCGTCAATTTTGCAAAAATAACAATATTTTTCACATTTTTTATATGAAATTCCCAAAAAAAATGTAAAAATCAAAATTTTTTAACATTTTTGGCCAATTTGTTTTATGCTACATATGTTTGGTAAAAAAAAATCGCAAAAAGCGTATTTTGATTGGTTTGCGCAAAAGTTATCGCGTTTACTAACAAAGGGAAAGATTTTTGTCATTTTTGGTGTTTTTTTTTTAACGAGTAATGGCGGCGATCTGCGATTTTTTTTTTTTTTTTTTTTTTGCGGTACTGCGGACAGATCGGACCCTTGACTGACATTTTTGACACTTTTGGGGTTACCAGTGACATTACTGCAGTAATCAGTGCTATACATATGCACTGTTACTGCAAAAATGACACTGGCAGGGAAGGGGTTAACTGTATTGGAGAGGGAGGGGTTAAGTGTGTCCTAGGGGCGTGTTTCGAACTGTGATGGGACATGGCTACTAGTGTAAAAACAGAGATCAACGGTCCTACATAGTAGAACCGTCTGATCTCCATTTTTACACAGGGGAGAATGACAGGCTGCTCGTTTACATTAGCTGCCTGCCTTTCTCCCTTCCTCGGCGAACGATCGCGAGTGACCGGCGGACATCGGGTCAGCCGGTCACACGCACTGGCTTGTTAGGGAACGAGCCGGGGCGGGCGCGTGCCTCAGCGGGCGCGTGCTCGCCCGCTATTGGCTCACAAGCCAGTGACAGGCTAGTGACGTACCGGTACGTCACTTTGCCTGGCCGGGGCTGACCGCTGCAGTATATGTACTTGCGGCGGTCGGCAACCAGTTAAGGAAATAAAGTCTTTGATACTTTAATTTGGACCTTTCTTCTTTCTTATATACATTGAGCTGATTGCTATATAAAGACAGCCCAAGGAGATATCATAGGATATTTAAAGGCTTTGTCTTTTTATACTGAAGGTGAGCCCGCATTTTAGACACACACTTTGGTGGAAGATAATTCACCCATTTTTTGTTTTGTGGGACACTGCACAGTGTTTTTTACAGAGCTGGAATTGTTTTTTTTCCACCTGATATCATTTCACTTGCACAATTGCACATGTCCCAGCATGTTGGTTCATATGCACTGCACTGATTGATGAACCTTCTATGTCACTTATCATAAAGATAATTTACTTTTCTTGACAATATTACATGATATGCTGTTTATGTTTTATTTATGTAGCACCCTACAGGTAGGTGCTAGGTAAAGTATAGTGGGCCTTGGCTGCTTAACAGCAGGGCCATGATTTCAGCTGGACTGTCATTTCTCCCAGGTGAGGTTACTGAGAGGGGAGTCTCCCCACTGGCTCTGTGAGAGGATTATCATAGGGCAGTGGAGGAAACCCAATCAGTGGCTCAGTCAGGCTTGTATCTACCCCAGAAGGCAGATTCTGCCACAGAGGATTCTGGGAGTGGGTATAAGTTTGAAGGGAATGCATGACGCAGTGTCTTTGGCGGGAAGCAGAGTCCCAGGAGGGAGAGTACGGCTGTCTCTTCTCCTGTCAGAGGAAGCGGGTGTCCCGGGTGGTGGCCTGGGAATCCAAAGATTGTGAAGCTGAGCTGCAGAGGGGATCCGGTATGCCGAGAACCAGCGGAGAGAGGGGGGGGTCCAGTTCCAGGAAAGCCTACAAAGGTCGTGAGTACTGTGGACTGCCCCTGGGTATTAGAGGGGGGACCTAGGTAGAGTACCCTGAAGTGTGAAAGGGGGCGCCTGTAGTTTGGGCCCTGAAGAGTCAGTGTACAGTGGGAAGTGTACAAGGTTAAGAGTTGCAGCAGCACAAGTATCTACACAGAGCTACCTCAGCCAGTGCAGGGCTGGAGGGAGCTGTTCAGTGACTTTTGAGCTAAAGCAGTGTCAGGAGTCAAGTGTTCTACAGTCCTGGATCTTCTGAGTTAAAGTCGAGGTTCCAGCACAGTTTCAGTACTACGGTATCTATAGGCGTCAGGAAGCGCTGGTCGGCATTCAGCTGGCGTCAAGACAGTGCCAACAGGCATTTTTCTTCAAGTGTCCCAAAGAGTACCTAGTTGAGACAAATGAGTTCTCCACTCATTCCCTTCTCCAATCCCCTAAATACAATAAAACAAAACAAACCAAAGATGCCGGAGTGGTCATTGTCTCAGTTCTCACACCTGGGTTCACAACTCAAAAGTGTTGGAGGTGTCTCCGGTAACAATAGCAGACCCACATCAAGCATAAGGCCTGGAAAAACGGCTACATTTATATATCTGGGGAAAATACATTGAGAGGAAAAGTCTCCTCACAGAGAGGAATCTCATCACAGTTTGTTACAAGCATTGCCTCTAATTGTAAGGCCTCTTTCACACTGGCGCACCGCCCGACGGAGTCCATTCTGCTCAGCAGGGGATCGATCCGCCGATCCCTGCTGAGGAGGTGGATGACAGCTCCATCTCCGCTCTATGTGCAGAGACGGAGCTGTCAGATCCCCGTTGTCCGCCATGGGGAGATCGGATGAGAACGGACCGCCTATCCGTTCTCATCCAATCCGATCCTCCAGACGGATGGAAAATAGGGTTTCCATCCGTCCGGATTTCACGGACAGGATTGGATCGGAGAGCAGCGGGTGTCAGTGGACATGTCACCGCTGACATCCACTGCCCCATAGGGATGCATGGAGGATCTGATCAGGTCTGCCTGAAAAACTGACAGGCGGATCAGATCGGATCACCCATGTGAAAGGGGCCTTAGAGGTGAGAGCACCAGATTATACAATCAATGAGTGGATGAACTTTTCACAGACTTTTTTCTTGAACTTTCCTTTTTGGACTTTCAATATTATATATATATTTTTTTTCTTTGGACTTACATTTTTCAGTTAGCTTTTTTGGCATCGTTTGCACGTTTAGAAATTCACTGTAATTAGGAAGATTTTATATATTTGTGCTTTATAATTATTCAGCATTTGATTTTTCTTGCTTTTCATATATATATACAGGGCTTTTTTTCTCAGAGAATAGGTGCAGGAACTCCTCCCTTCTTAGTCACCCTTTGACTCCGCCCCCTACCCACCTCCAAGCACCGTCCCTTGGTTCCACTCCCTACACTCCTCCCAGTACCGACCCTTTTAGAGAATACAGAACCAAGTATCATTTTGTGGTGCTAAGTATTTTGTATGGAATTTGTTAACGATAACAAGAAAGGCAGTAAAATAGATTTAGCAACACTGGACACCCAACAGCCAGCATCAATAGACCATTCAGCAGCCTGCAACATCAGATCCCCACCTCAACAGTAGATCTCTCCCAGCAGCGATTGACCCCCTGCAACGTAAGACCAACCTCAGCAACAATAGCTCCCCTACCAGCAACAATAGACCTCCCCAGCAACAATAGCTCCCCTACCAGCAACAATAGACCTCCCCAGCAATAATAGATCCCCTCCAGCATCAATAGATCCTCCAGCAACCCTTTCCATTACATACATTCAGTTTGGGAGGTGCCAGAAATGCGTTCCCCCTGAAAAAAAGCCCTGTATATATATATATATATATATATATATATATATATATATATATATATATATATATATATTAGAATTTTATCATATTGTTTTTTATCTATTACACTTCTTGGTTCATCATAATATTATTTTAGCTTCATCACACATCTGAATAGCGCATTACCCTTTGCTTATATATTTCTCTTTGCAAGCTCCTGAGTACTTGTGTTGGTGAGTGCTGCAGTGCATTTATAGGTGTGAATATTAGCCATCCCAGCAGCGCACCTGTTCTCACACTTTATTTATAAACTAATGTATCTGTTTCTTACACCTGTAACAGTCAGTCCAGTATCAACTGAGGAGGAACAAGACCCAGAGATTCAAGCCAGGCCTGCCAAATAGAGTGACATTTACGATTTGCCCCTCTATGTTGATATGTCAATTTTTCCCACACTAATAGGAGGTTGACCTGATCAATCCACTGTTTGACTCTAAGGGCATGAGGAGACAACCACAATCTAGCAATCTGTTTATGGGCTACATATAATAGCCTTATGAGTAGTGTTGAGCGAACACGGACTGTATTATTCGTGTTCGTACCGAATAATTGGATTTTTTGTACCCGAACACGGACACGGACACTTTACTGTATGTTCGGGTAAAAATCCGTGTTCGGTCGTTTTATTTCCGGGTTTTGCATGCTTTGGCGCTCTTTTCATGGCGGGCTTTCAACAGCCAATCAACAATCGTTTAACTGGTGTGCCTTAAGCCATCCCAGCCATGCCTGCAAATGTCTCAGTAGCTGTGATTGGCCGTCTGAAGCATGTGACCAAGTCTTTATAAGTTCGAGGCAGCCGCAGCGGCGTCATTATGCTGCTTAGATTCAGGGACAGAGCACACATCAACGTGCTGGCTGCTGATTAGGGAAAGATAGGCAGGAAAAAACCATTTGTGTCCGGATAGAATTGAGGGACAGGTCGGAGTGTTTAGGCAGGGCGAGTTGTAGGCATTTTAGGGATAGAGTCTGCTGAATTATATAGGGTCAGTGTCTTCTACAAACTACAATCGATATTGCTGTGTGGGGGGTGGGGTCTGCACTCAATCCTGATCTACGATCTCTTCTCAATCCTGTTAGGGACAGAGTCTGCTGAATTTTAGGGAAACTGTGTTCTACAAACTACAATCGATATTGCTGTGTGGTGTGGGATTGGAGATAGGCAGGTGTCAGTGATCCACATCCATTTTTCTGTGTGTGAGCTGCAGTGAACACAATCTTTTTGGGCTGCAGTGAACACAATCTTTTTGGGCTGCAGTGAACACAATCTTTTTGGGCTGCAGTGAACACAATCTTTTTGGGCTGCAGTGAACACAATCTTTTTGGGGTGCAGTGAACAAAATCTTTTTGGGGTGCAGTGAACACAATCCTTTTTGGTGTGCAGTGAACACAATCTTTGTGGGGTGCAGTGAACAAAATCCTTTGTGGGGTGCAGTGAACACAATCTTTTTGGGGTGCAGTGAACAAAATCCTTTTTGGGGTGCAGTGAACAACATCCTTTTTGGGGTGCAGTGAACACAATCTTTTTGGGGTGCAGTGAACAAAATCCTTTGTGGGGTGCAGTGAACACAATCTTTTTGGGGTGCAGTGAACACAATCTTTTTGGGGTGGAGTGAACAACATCCTTTTTGGGGTGCAGTGAACAAAATCCTTTTTGGGGTGCAGTGAACAAAATCATTTTTGGGGTGCAGTGAACACAATCTTTTTGGGGTGCAGTGAACACAATCTTTGTGGGGTGCAGTGAACACAATCTTTTTGGGGTGGAGTGAACAACATCCTTTTTGGGGTGCAGTGAACAACATCCTTTTTGGGGTGCAGTGAACACAATCTTTTTGGGGTGCAGTGAACACAATCTTTGTGGGGTACAGTGAACAGAATCTTTGTGGGGTGCAGTGAACACAATCTTTGGGGGGTACAGTGAACACAATCTTTGTGAGGTGCAGTGAACACAATCTTTGTGGGGTGCAGTGAACACAATCATTGTGGGGTGCAGTGAACTCAATCTTTGTGGGGTACAGTGAACACAATCTCATACTGAAGGTTTGAGGGTGCTGCCTGTTCCATACTCCCCCTACTCCTCATCTAGCCTTTTAGGGGTACAAACAATAGTAATTGGGGCCTAGTGTGGTTGTGTACGTGTGATATACATACACTTTTTTGGGATCATATTTTCTATTCCGCTATTTAATCAAAAACCTTTGGGGATCAGTTAAATTGGGGGATAGTCTGTGTTGGTACGTGTGAGAGAGATCCACCTTTCCAAGTTGTTGGGGTTCATCTCATACTTCTGAAGGTTTGAGGGTGCTGCCTGTTCCATACTCCCCCTACTCCTAGCCTTTTAGGGGTACAAACAATAGTAATTGGGGCCTAGTGTGGTTGTGTACGTGTGATATACATACACTTTTTTGGGATCATATTTTCTATTCCGCTATTTAATCAAAAACCTTTGGGGATCAGTTAAATTGGGGGATAGTCTGTGTTGGTACGTGTGAGAGAGATCCACCTTTCCAAGTTGTTGAGGTTCATCTCATACTTCTGAAGGTTTGAGGGTGCTGCCTGTTCCATACTCCCCCTACTCCTAGCCTTTTAGGGGTACAAACAATAGTAATTGGGGCCTAGTGTGGTTGTGTACGTGTGATATACATACACTTTTTTGGGATCATATTTTCTATTCCGCTATTTAATCAAAAACCTCTGGGGATCAGTTAAATTGGGGGATAGTCTGTGTTGGTACGTGTGAGAGAGATCCACCTTTCCAAGTTGTTGGGGTTCATCTCATACTTCTGAAGGTTTGAGGGTGCTGCCTGTTCCATACTCCCCCTACTCCTAGCCTTTTAGGGGTACAAACAATAGTAATTGGGGCCTAGTGTGGTTGTGTACGTGTGATATACATACACTTTTTTGGGATCATATTTTCTATTCCGCTATTTAATCAAAAACCTTTGGGGATCAGTTAAATTGGGGGATAGTCTGTGTTGGTACGTGTGAGAGAGATCCACCTTTCCAAGTTGTTGGGGTTCATCTCATACTTCTGAAGGTTTGAGGGTGCTGCCTGTTCCATACTCCCCCTACTCCTAGCCTTTTAGGGGTACAAACAATAGTAATTGGGGCCTAGTGTGGTTGTGTACGTGTGATATACATACACTTTTTTTGGATCATATTTTCTATTCCGCTATTTAATCAAAAACCTTTGGGGATCAGTTAAATTGGGGGATAGTCTGTGTTGGTACGTGTGAGAGAGATCCACCTTTCCAAGTTGTTGGGGTTCATCTCATACTTCTGAAGGTTTGAGGGTGCTGCCTGTTCCATACTCCCCCTACTCCTAGCCTTTTAGGGGTACAAACAATAGTAATTGGGGCCTAGTGTGGTTGTGTACGTGTGATATACATACACTTTTTTGGGATCATATTTTCTATTCCGCTATTTAATCAAAAACCTTTGGGGATCAGTTAAATTGGGGGATAGTCTGTGTTGGTACGTGTGAGAGAGATCCACCTTTCCAAGTTGTTGGGGTTCATCTCATACTTCTGAAGGTTTGAGGGTGCTGCCTGTTCCATACCCCCCCTACTCCTCATCTAGCCTTTTAGGGGTACAAACAATAGTAATTGGGGCCTAGTGTGGTTGTGTACGTGTGATATACATACACTTTTTTTGGATCATATTTTCTATTCCGCTATTTAATCAAAAACCTTTGGGGATCAGTTAAATTGGGGGATAGTCTGTGTCGGTACGTGTGAGAGAGATCCACCTTTCCAAGTTGTTGGGGTTCATCTCATACTTCTGAAGGTTTGAGGGTGCTGCCTGTTCCATACTCCCCCTACTCCTCATCTAGCCTTTTAGGGGTACAAACAATAGTAATTGGGGCCTAGTGTGGTTGTGTACGTGTGATATACATACACTTTTTTTGGATCATATTTTCTATTCCGCTATTTAATCAAAAACCTTTGGGGATCAGTTAAATTGGGGGATAGTCTGTGTTGGTACGTGTGAGAGAGATCCACCTTTCCAAGTTGTTGGGGTTCATCTCATACTTCTGAAGGTTTGAGGGTGCTGCCTGTTCCATACTCCCCCTACTCCTCATCTAGCCTTTTAGGGGTACAAACAATAGTAATTGGGGCCCAGTGTGGTTGTGTACGTGTGATATACATACACTTTTTTGGGATCATATTTTCTATTCCGCTATTTAATCAAAAACCTTTGGGGATCAGTTAAATTGGGGGATAGTCTGTGTCGGTACGTGTGAGAGAGATCCACCTTTCCAAGTTGTTGGGGTTCATCTCATACTTCTGAAGGTTTGAGGGTGCTGCCTGTTCCATACCCCCCCTACTCCTCATCTAGCCTTTTAGGGGTACAAACAATAGTAATTGGGGCCTAGTGTGGTTGTGTACGTGCGAGATACATACACTTTTTTTGATCATATTTCCTTCTCCGCTATTCAATAAAAACCTTTGAGGATCAATTGAATTGCGGGATAGTCTGTGTCGGTACGTGTGAGAGAGATCCACCTTTCCAAGTTGTTGGGGTTCATCTCATACTTCTGAAGGTTTGAGGGTGCTGCCTGTTCCATACTCCCCCTACTCCTCATCTAGCCTTTTAGGGGTACAAACAATAGTAATTGGGGCCCAGTGTGGTTGTGTACGTGTGATATACATACACTTTTTTGGGATCATATTTTCTATTCCGCTATTTAATCAAAAACCTTTGGGGATCAGTTAAATTGGGGGATAGTCTGTGTCGGTACGTGTGAGAGAGATCCACCTTTCCAAGTTGTTGGGGTTCATCTCATACTTCTGAAGGTTTGAGGGTGCTGCCTGTTCCATACCCCCCCTACTCCTCATCTAGCCTTTTAGGGGTACAAACAATAGTAATTGGGGCGTAGTGTGGTTGTGTACGTGCGAGATACATACACTTTTTTTGATCATATTTCCTATTCCGCTATTCAATAAAAACCTTTGAGGATCAATTGAATTGCGGGATAGTCTGTGTCGGTACGTGTGAGAGAGATCCACCTTTCCAAGTTGTTGGGGTTCATCTCATACTTCTGAAGGTTTGAGGGTGCTGCCTGTTCCATACCCCCCCTACTCCTCATCTAGCCTTTTAGGGGTACAAACAATAGTAATTGGGGCCTAGTGTGGTTGTGTACGTGCGAGATACATACACTTTTTTTGATCATATTTCCTATTCCGCTATTCAATAAAAACCTTTGAGGATCAATTGAATTGCGGGATAGTCTGTGTCGGTACGTGTGAGAGAGATCCACCTTTCCAAGTTGTTGGGGTTCATCTCATACTTCTGAAGGTTTGAGGGTGCTGCCTGTTCCATACTCCCCCTACTCCTCATCTAGCCTTTTAGGGGTACAAACAATAGTAATTGGGGCCCAGTGTGGTTGTGTACGTGTGATATACATACACTTTTTTTGGATCATATTTTCTATTCCGCTATTTAATTTAACTGGGCCTCCATGCGAGACCTGTGTGCCTTGTTGCGCTGTTTTGAGTACTCCACCAACATGGCCAGTGGCAATGACGCCGTTCTCAGCTTAACTATCCCACTTCCATGCCTCCTTGAAAAAACAATTCGGGCGATGATGGAAGAGGATGTGGCACAGGATGAGGAGGAGGAGGAGGATGAAGAGGTAACATTTCCAAGGCTTTCAGGGCAGTCATTCGCAAGGGGCTCCGAGGGTGGGTTCCTGCACACGCAAACGCCAGGGACGCAATTGTCCAGCAGGGGCACAGTTCTGGAGGATGAGGAGGATGAGGAGGAGGAGGAGCTGGAGGAGGAGATGGAACCATGTTCACAGCAGGGTGGCACCCAGGCCAGCTCATGGCCATCACTGGTGCGTGGCTGGGGGGATACAGAGGACACGGACGATACACCTCCCACAGAGGACAGCCTTTCGTTGCCTCTGGGCATCCTGGCACACATGAGCGATTACATGCTGCAGTGTCTCCACAACGACCGCCGAGTTGCCCACATTCTAACTTGTGCTGATTACTGGGTGGCCACGCTGCTGGATCCCCGTTACAAGGACAACGTACCGTCCTTAATTCACTCACTGGAGCGCGATCGCAAGATGCGCGAGTACAAGCGCACGCTGGTAGACGCCATGCTGCTGGCATTCCCATCTGACAGCGGGGCCACAGTGGAAGCACAAGGCAGAGGAGGAGGAGGTCGCCAACGCAACCAGGGCACCGCCAGCACCTCAGAAGGCAGGGTTAGCATGGCCGAAATGTGGAAAAGCTTTGTCAGCACGCCACAACAAACAGCAGCACCAGCAGCTCAGATGGAACGTCTTAGCAGGAGGCAGCATTTTACCAACATGGTGGAGCAGTATGTGTGCACACGCCTACATGTAGTGAATGACGGGTCTGCCCCCTTCAACTTCTGGGTCTCCAAATTGGGCACATGGCTTGAGCTTGCCCTTTACGCCTTGGAGGTGCTGGCGTGCCCTGCAGCCAGTGTATTATCTGAACGGGTATTTAGCACGGCTGGGGGCGTTATAACAGACAAGCGCAGCCGCCTGTCCAGAGACAATGTGGACAAGCTCACGTTCATTAAAATGAACCAGGCATGGATCCCACGGGACTTTTCCGTACCTTATGCAGAATAGCAATGGATACCGACCTTACCCACCCATTGTTCCATTTTTGCTCTTTCTCACTCTTTTGGGGTGTACCCTCATTTAAAATTTTTGAAAAGAAGCAGTGTTGGCTACCTCGTCCTCCTCCTCAGGGCCAGATTAATGTAGGGGCTATTGGAGCTGCAGCTCCAGGCCCCTACCTTTTATATAGGCCCCGGGTTGGCCATATTCACTGTTACCGCTCTTCTGTCACTTGTAAACACAGAAGTCTGGCTTCTATGCTCGCTTCCCCAGGCAGCACCCTCAGAACCTCCCCACACAGCGTGAAGGCCGGACAAGGAGGGACAGTTGGCGATGCATGGATGTGTTTATGGGCTTCAGAGACAGCATCCCATGTTGAATTAGGCATGCATGGCTGCACCCTTCCTCCTCTGGGTGCATGGCAAGGCACGGCCCTTAAGGCCCTTCAAAATCCTCAGCACCAAGCCCATGATGCTGTTAATCCGGCCCTGGTCCTCCTCCACCGCCGCTTCCACCTACACCGCCCATAGGTGTGCGCAGCCTATTGCATTAAGGTGTGCACCCCAAAGTTGAAATACACATGCATGTGTTTGCCAGCAGGGAGAGTAATGTATCGGGGCCATGTACCTGTAGGCAAGGAGAAATAGAGCAGAGCAGGTCCCAGGGAGATCTTTCCCATCTCCTCACTGGCAATGCTATGTGCCCTAGGTGATTAGGGTGTGCCCAGGCACACCCAGCACACCCTGTGCGCACGCCTATGTCACCGCTAGGCTTGTGACGGTATCAGATTTTCATGCTGCGATTAATTGATTAAGGTTTTGCCACGGTATACGGTATTATCACGGTATTCTATTATTAAATTTAAATTATTAAATTTCCACCTCACTTCAATTTCATTGCTGAATTTAGGGGCTTTGGTTCACTTATGCACATTATTATATAGTCAGTCAGTACAGACTCTGTGAACCAGGCCTAAAATAGGTCATCAAGCAGTGTCTGGCCTAACTGGTGATAACTGGTTCTGGCGCTCGGCTCCGATCCGATGGCCTGGTCATTAAGAGGGCAAATCCTTGTGGTCAAGAAGTGGTTAAACCTGAAGGAGGTGTTGTTTATAAATTACTTTACTATTGCTTTAGGCCTGGTTCACATGTATGCGGGTTGGTGGTTCACATTTGCACAGGCATAGCAGCCCATTGATTTGAATGGGCTGCTATGCCCTCATTTTCCGCAGAAAAAAGGTGCATGCAGCATTTTTTTAAAATTCAGTGGCCTTGAAATCCATCCTGCTTTTGCACCATGCGACTAACCTGCAGTTCCTGCTCTGGCAAGCTTTCTGCATTTTTTGTATACGTGGGCACGGCATTTAAAAATAAACAGTTTGCGTGTGCAGCAACGGCAGGTAAGTCGCATGGTGCAAAAGAAGGATGGATTTCATGGCCACTGCATTTTTTTAAATTCTGCATGCACCTTTTTTCAGCTGAAAACGCAGGCATAGCAGCTCAAGCCCATTCACATCAATGGGCTGCTATGCCTGTGCAAATGTGGGCCCCCAACCCGCATACATGTGAACCAGGCCTAAAGCAATAGTAAAGTCATTAATTGGTTAAACCTGCAGGAGGACCGGTGTTTTTATCTATTAATGACTTTACTATTGCTTTAGGCCTGGTTCACATGTATGCGGGTTGGGGGCCCACATTTGCACAGGCATAGCAGCCCATTGATGTGAATGGGCTTGAGCTGCTATGCCTGCGTTTTCAGCTGAAAAAAGGTGCATGCAGAATTTAAAAAAATGCAGTGGCCATGAAATCCATCCTTCTTTTGCACCATGCGACTTACCTGCCATTGCTGCACACGCAAACTGTTTATTTTTAAATGCCGTGCCCACGTATACAAAAAATGCAGAAAGCTTGCCAGAGCAGGAACTGCAGGTTAGTCGCATGGTGCAAAAGCAGGATGGATTTCAAGGCCACTGAATTTAAAAAAAAATGCTGCATGCACCTTTTTTCTGCGGAAAATGAGGGCATAGCAGCCCGTTCAAATCAATGGGCTGCTATGCCTGTGCAAATGTGGGCCGCCAACCCGCATACATGTGAACCGCCAACCCGCATACATGTGAACCACCAACCCGCATACATGTGAACCAGGCCTAAAGCAATAGTAAAGTCATTAATAGATAAAAACACCGGTCCTCCTGCAGGTTTAACCACTTCTGGATCGCAAGGATTTGCCCCTTTAAAGACCAGGCCATCGGATCAGAGCGCCAGGACCAGTCATCACCAGGTAGGCCAGACACTGCTTGATGGCTATATAATAATGTAATGTGGGCTGCTAGGCGTGTGTGTGTGTATATATATATTTATTAGAGCTGCACGATTCTGGCCAAAATGAGAATCACGATTTTTTAGCTTGGAATAAAGATCACGATTCTCTCACGATTCTCTGTGTAACAAAAAAAAAAAAAATTGGGATAACTTTACTGTTACGTTTTTTTTTTTTTTTTTATTCATTAAAGTCTAATCATTGCGTTTGAAAGACTGCTGCGCAAATACAGTGTGACATAAAATATTACAACAATCGCCATTTTATTCTGTAGGGTCTCTGCTAAAAAAATATATAAAATGTTTGGGGGTTCTAAGTACTTTTCTAGCAAAAAAAAAACTGATTTTAACTTGCAAACAGCAAGTGTCAGAAAAAGATCCAGTCTTTAAGAGGTTAAACTTCCTTTCTCCCTGGCAGAGGGAAGGAAAAGATACAAATGTAATCATTTTTGTTTATAGTTAGGAGACTTAATGCTGAAAGGTGTTAGCTGAGTGAGTGAATGAGTCATCCAGCTCACTGAAATGTATCAATTCACAAGTCAGGCAGACTTGACAGAGAAACTCGGTATTTTAAAAATGCCACAATAACAATACCGTGGCTATGCAATACCGCGATATATCGAATTACCGAAAACCGGCATATGTCTAGTCACCGCCACATCCACCACCACCTCAACCTCCCTCCTACTCCATATGGGCCTCGTCCTTCAGAGATGAAGAAGAACATTGTTTTATTTTTCTGTTTTTTTTTGTTGTTTTAAGTTATTTCCCTATCCACATTTGTTTGCAGAGCACTTGCCATGCTCTTAATTACGTTTTGCTGCCATTTGCAGCACTCTAGCCCTTTCCTTTGGTGTTTTAGAGCCATTTTAGTGCCTTAAAGTTCGGGTCCCCATTGACTTCAATGGGGTTCGGTGTCCGGGAAAAGTTCGGTAAAAGTCCGGGACACGGACCCGGACTTTTTTTTAAAGTTCGGCCGAACCCGTCGAACACGGACATCTAGGTGTTCGCTCAACCCTACTTATGAGCGTAATACAAAGTTGAGCACGGTATATCTCCTCATCAATTGCTCCTAGAATGCAAACCAGTGGGTCCATCAGGATTTTAAGTGTTAGAACAGTGGTGATAGTATCTGTAACCCCCTTCCATTACCTATGAAGTTTCAGGCATCTCCACAGCAGATGAATCTGGTCACCCTCCTGCTTTCACATTTGGGGCATAGGGGAGATTCTCATCTATATAAAAAGCGTGCTGCATGATGAGGGCTTTGCCTTTGACAACGTCTGATGGCAAGACGAAACGCATCAGGCACACCAGCCCTCATGCAGACACGCCTCCAGCCGCAGCGACTGTAACTACATGCCTATATCATTCAGATGTCATGTGAGTTTTATACTTGGTTTTTTATTCAAATAAATGTGCATACTTCACCATTGGAGCCTCATTTGTTTTTGGAGGGGTACTATCTTCCACTACCTGAGGCATTTGAACATATGAGAATATATTATTCTGAATGAAGTAACGTGCCGGACCTGGTGCTGGACCTTAGAGAGGACCCTATCCTGGTGGATATCTCCACGTTCCATGCTTGATTGACCTTTCCGTAACAGGGGGTCTAAAGTTCCGGTAAGGGCATCACTTTACTTGAGCACATGGTGACCGTCAGGATTGTGTTCTTACTTATGGTGTTGGAATCCCTTTGTATTCATCTCTGCTCTTCAGCATCTGGTCTCACGGACTTTATGGACTTTATCTAGTCTGTTTTTTCTCTTATATCCATTTATTTGGTAGTTTGGCGCTGTACTTCATTATATATTGCTTTTTGGTCTAATATCACCTTTGTACTGGCAGCCTGTATTTATTTATGCATTGAGCGCAGCTATCTCCTCTTTTTTTGAGATTCTCGTCTACCCCATCGGAAAAGCTGTACTGGTGTACGGTAGGATCTGTGTAATATGAATATTTGTGACAGTTTATGGGAAGGAGAGAGTGAACTAAACGGTATGGGATTGTAAGCATAGATCCCATTTATCTCCACCAATCCCCACCTAGGTCTTGTTCCCACTTACATTTATATGGCAAATTTGTGGTGTCCTGAACACTAGAGATCAGGTTTGAGTATATGCTGGATATCATACTGTAACAAATGTGGGAACAACAAAATTTATAATGAAGGTATACTGGACAGCCACTGAAAAATCTAGTGAATATTTAAAATGAACAGACACACCATGAGCAGTTTTGATTAAAAGCATAAAACAAAACTTTACTGGATATCAAAATACATAAAGCTTCTTAAACATAAAATTAACCATTACATAAAATATCACAACCTAAACATAAACTCCTATTCCCGATATCCCAAAATATCAAATAATAGCTCTGGTGGTTGAATGTCAACAGGTTACACTGGATAGCTGGAGGAACAGAACAATAAGAAAACCTTGCTGTATGCTTGGTCTTTCCACAGCTCCAAAAAACAGACTATTCCTCATGCTATGGACTCTTTTTATAGTCCTGTATACCAGAGACCACCCACAGGATGTAATCATTCCTCTTGACCACTCGAAGGTCATTTTTTTGAGTGAGGTCATCAACACATGGTTGCACTTCCCCCACAACCATGTGTTGATGACCTGTACTGTATATCGTTTAGGAAAAAAGGTATTTTTTTTTTATTAAAATAATTACAGTGCCATCATCCACATACAGAAATAGAAGGAACAATGTAAATAAAACAGGTTGTGTTTAGCATTTGCGTGCGGTGCGGGAAATGCGCTTGGAGCACTGTGGTGTTCCGGAGAGAAATGGTCATTTAAAGCACAGCACCCATCTTCAGTTCCACATTTAGTCATCCTGATACTAGTACCTCTTGCAGAATTGGGCAAATTGACTCCTCCAACATGACTTACTATGTAGGTTTAAAATACGCTCCTCCTGAACTCCTCTCAATTAATTCTTGCAAAATGTTTATTTAGCTGCGAGGCAATCTAAATCAGAAAGGTAAAGAAAAGCTTTGAGAACTGTTTCAGGGTATCTACCTTATGGCGTGTCATGTAGATTATGTCAGTTATTAAGTGTCCTGAGTATTTATAGTTAAAGCGGAGTTCCACCCAAAAGGGGAACTTTCGCTTTAGGCAGTTCTAACCCCCTGACATGCCACATTTGGCATGTCATTTTTGGGGGGGGGGGGGGGAGCGGGTACCTAGTTTTAACAGGTACCCGCTCCCACTTCCGCTCGGAGCGCCGCGGCGCCCTGAGCGGAAGTTCTCCTCTCCCCCTCCCTCCCTGCAATCTTCTGGGACATGTCAGAGGTCCCAGAAGATTGCCTGCCAATCACGACGCGTAGCGCAACTCGCACATACGCAGTGCGTACCCGGCTGTGAAGCCAACAACTGTCACAGCCGGGTGCCCACACCAGTGATGCCGGCGCCGCAGACAGAGAGGGAGAAGAGCGAGGCTTCGGGCGACCGCATCGCTGGACCACTGGACAGGTAAATGTGTGTTTAGGCTGGAACTCCGCTTTAAGGAGAAGCAATGTTGTCCTGTTAGCAGTGCATATGATGTACTTACAGTAGCCTTTTTCAACCGTTTTACCCCAGAAGAGCCACTAAAATTTTCAGGTCTCAGAGAAGCTTTACTAAAACTAATTTATTTTGAGTCTATAGGGAAAGTGCCCCTTATATTGGTGGTGGTCAGTAGAATGATTGCCCCCTTTACAGACAGCTAAAAAGATAAATGGGTCTATTTTGCCAAGAAGGGTTGGCCCTTGAATGGAAGAGATATAAGAGGGAAGGTCAATCAGTCACAGCACAGGGAACTCCTGGAACTGAATTTATTCTCTATTGAGAAGAGGAGATTAAGGGGGAATATGATCAACATGTACAAATTCATAAATAAGGGCAGTGCTGGGACAAGATCATCCAGGGCAAAGATGTCAAACGGCGCCCCCTTCCTCCATTCATGATGTGCAATTTTAGAGGGTCCTACACTCAGTAAACCATTGCGCCCAGGGCAACCGTCCCTCCTGTCCACCCCTTGTCCCGGCCTTGCATAAGGGGTCCATTTAGTGAACTTGGAGTTATTCACTTTATGGTCATCACAGAGGACAAGGGGGCACTCTTTATGTCTGGAGGAAAAAAGATTTAATCTCCAAATACGGAAAGGTTTCTTCACAGTAAGAGCTGTTAAAATGTGGAATAGACTCCCTCCACAGGTGCTTCTGGCCAGCTCAGTAGATTGCTTTATAAAAGGCCTAGATTCTTTCCTAAATGTACATAATATAACTGGGTACTAATATTTATAGATAACGTTGATCCAGGGAATATCCGATTGCCTCTCGGGTGATCAGGAAGGAATTGTTTCCCCTGGAGCAAATTGGATCATGCTTAGCTGGGGGTTTTCGCTTTCCTCTGGATCAACTGTGGGTATAGGATTGTGTATATGGGATTGTTTGGTTGTTTTTTTTTTTGTTTGGTTTAACTAGATTGACTTTCTTTTGTTAACCTGACTAACAATGTAGCTATGTAACTTCTGGATCAACCCCAGTGTTCTGCAGAACCCTGGTTGAGAATGGCTGACTTACAGTCTCAAAGATTAACCAGTTCCAATTAAAGCAACTCTGCTTCTTAATTAAAATTCCAAACAAATTTTACATATAAATAAGATTTTCAATCTAGTTGGAAGAGATCATCCTGCAAAGTGTCCATGATGGGAGGTTTAAAAGTTTGTGAAACTACCCTGGTCTTTTTCCATAATCCAGTTGCCATTAAATATTCAAATATTTTCAAATATGTATTTTTAAAGCATTTTTAAATCCAAAACCTGTATTAGAGTGCTTACACTCTGGATAAAGGAGCTACAGAGACACCTTTAAACAGCAGCATTGTCAGTTTGGGGTTAAAATAGTTTTAGATGTATTCGATTTAGATACACTAACAAATAGAAGCCAAACTCCAGCTAGCAAGCAATTACATCAACAATTTTCTTTTTCCTTATGGGTTAAATGTTTTACATAAAGTAATAAAAGCTGACCATTGCAAGCACCCCTGTCAGTGGTAAATGGTTTTGTCTCAACCTCCTAACTGCTTTTTGTGCAGGACAGCTTGCTCTGTTAAAAAAAAAGAGACTTACTAGCTTGATCACCAGTTAAAAAAAGGAAAGAAAGCCTAAAAAAAGGAAAGTATAACGTATTACCAGTACCATGTGGCTTGGTGCAGCGCAATTTGTAAAAATAGTGCTTGTACTCTTTATTGCACCTTCCAGTGCATTTGACAGCCTATTGAAATGATTGAGCTGTCAAACCCCCGAGCACAAGCATTCCCATGTGAACTGGTCCTTAACGCAGTACTGTTCTGAGATCTGGCAGCTTCTAGCACTGGAATTAATCTCACCTGTGACTTACAGGCAGAGGCAATGAGTATCCACATAATACCAATAAGTTGGATCACTGACAGGTGCAAAGTACGATCCTCCTACAATCTGCAAGTGTCACTCTTTTCCCTCTTGGTAGGTATACACCTTTGGCCTGTGGTATGCTTTGTGCTAGTTTTTTTACTCAGGAAGCTCATTATACCAATATTGTCATATTATTAGAACAAGATTCATGCTATCTAGACATGCAGGAACAAGGTCCTTTACCTGTATATGGGTACTCTTTATAAATAGTTAATAATATTTCTAGTATTGATTTTGTAATTTCTATATATTATATGTGTTGTTGTTGTTCGTTGCACCTTTAGTGATTGCTGCTGAATTCAAAGGCGTCCTGAGGAAGCTAAATAGGAGAAACGCGTTTACTCATAAGGACTCACAATTCCACCATACAATCACATATTTATTGAATCAACTCAAGTGTAATTTCACTAATATGAATAGTGGTATTAGTGAGTCAGCAGTTATATTTACTATAAAATGATGCGTTTCTTTTTTGAATTGAAAACTCATCTTGAGATGTAAACTGTTATAATGTGGTTATAAATAAACAATATTTGTTTTATTAACTGTTTGAGTTCTCTTTTATTGCCAGAAAAGCCCATCGATTTATTTATTTTTTTTCCATGGAAGAGCAAAGTAAATGTACTCCTAAAATAACTGGCTGCACAGCAATTATTAATATTTTATTTAACTACAAAAATAAAGAAGAAATCTCACTTCAATTATTTTTAGAATTCTGGATTCCGGTGGACAAAATACCCGTAGTAATTTGTCTGTAACGCTCTAGCGGTTGTTTAGAGAGTTGGATTTGCAGCTGCAGAATCTCCACTCAGTAGTCGTACAGAGATGTGTTGAATCACCATGTCTAACTCTCCAGACTCATCATTGTGGCCAGCCTGCTTCAGCATACAATATACAAACACTCAATAAGATGTTCCTGGAGTGATAGGTTGTATATGATAGTATAGAGGTGATGTGCTGAAAGGACAGGCGTGAGTTGTGATAGCAATGATGAGTACTCAATAGTAATGTTCAGGAGAGTAGTAGATGATGGTAGATAGGTTAGCAATCATGTGCAATAACAGGTGGTAGGGGACAGCAGATGGAGTGTACAAGAGAGGCTAACTTAGTGCAAGGATATAGATGGTAGTAGACTCAAGAGCTAGCAATCTATGTAACAGTGCAGATGATAGAAATAGTAATGCATAGATAGTAACAGTCCTTAGTATGCAGAAGTAGATAGTGTAAGTTTGATAGGAAGGAATCCCCTGTGGGGTACTTATCACTAGTTAGATTAGTAAGCTGAAGGGTCCAGTAATGAGTGAATGATCGGGTAGCGAGATACGGGATAAATAGCGAGGTTCCGGTCTATCCAGGTATGGCAATAGCTGGAGGCTCCGGCAGCGTAAGACAAGGCTGTATACCATGCGGTTTGAACGAACAATTTGTGAGAGAGAAGCCGGCGATTGAAATAGCCGCTCAGAGCGGCGCTTAGTGATGACGTCATGCGGCTTAAAGGTATATGCGTTCCACCTAGCTGAAAAGGTGGGACGCAATATGAAGAAGGAAATGACCTATAAGGGTACCAAAGGTACCAGAATCTTACATTGTCCCATGTTCTTGTGGTCTTTGTTAAGGCTAGCTACATGGCTGGACAGGTACACACAACCGAAAAAAGCTGCTTGATGTCTCGGATTAATGCACTTGTCCAAGATTAGAAATGGCAAGAGGGATGTGGGGGTAGGGGACATTTCTGCATCCAACCCCTCTGCATTTCTCTTGCCGCCACTTGTCTTGAGCAAGTGATTGGAGCTGAGACATTAGGCAGCTCTCTCCTTGCTAGCTGTGTTGTTGGATGGCTGTGGAGAAATGGGAGGTGTGCCCTGTCTGACCTCATAGCTAGGCTTAAAAAGCACAAAGGAACATGGGACAAGGTGCTACATGTACTTTGTCCCCTAGGGCAGTGGTCCTCAACCCTGGTCCTCAGGGCCCACTAACAGGCCAGGTTTGCAAGATAACTGAAATACATCCCAGGTGATATAATTTGCTGCTTAGTGATTGCAGTACTTTAGTCTGCATCTCAACCAAGGTAATACTTAAAATCTGGACTGTTAGTGGGCCCTGAGGACCGGAGTTTAGGACCACTGCCCTAGGGGACAGAACTCTGAAAATCAATTGGACTTCATCTGTATGTAAACAAAAATAAAAAAATACTCCCAAGTAAATAAAAACACTTAAAAACATGTTGTTGTTCAGTTGATTAGTCTTGTCTGACTCGTCATGACCTCATGGACCATATCACGCCAGGCTTTTCTGTCCTCCACTGCCTCCCAGAGCTTGCTTAATTTCATGTTCATTGTTTAGATGATGCTATCTATCTACCATGTTTTCTGTCATCCTCTTCTCCATTTTTCTTTGATGTTTCCCAGCATCAGTGTCTTTTCCAATGAGTCCTTACTTTGCATTAGGTGACCAAAGTATTTAAGTTTCAGCTTCAGGATCTGTCCTTTCAGTGAATATTTAGGGTTGATTTCCTTCAAGATTAACTGGTTTGATCATCTTGCTGTCCAACAGACTTTTAAGAGTCTTCACCAACACCATAGTTCAAAAGCATAAATTCTTCGGCGTTCAGCCTTCCTTATAGTCCAACTTTCACAACTATAGGTTACTATTGGGAATACCATAGCTTTGTCTTTGCTTTTATATAGTTGTCTAAGTTTGCCATTGCTTTCCCCCAAGAAGCAAGCGTCTCCTAATTTCATGGCTACAGTCACCATCTGTCATAATCTTGGAGCCTAGGAAGATAAAATCTGTCACTGTTTCCATTTCTTCTCCTCCTATTTGCCAAGGAGTGATGGGACCGGCTGCCATGATCTTAGTTTTCTTAATGTTCTTTATAGGCCCAGTGGCTAGTACAGCCTTCTGTATCCACTGTGCCATCTGTTAAGGGTCACTTGATTTTTCCCTTCAATACCCATTAGACTTTGGGATGTAGGTACCTTTTTATGATGTTTATGATAACACAATCATTTGTCTTCACATCAGTGTGGTACTGTCTGCATATCTCAGGTTGTTGATATTTCTCCCGGCGATCTTAATTCTGGCTTGTGATTCGTCAATCCTGGCATTTCGCATAATGTATTCTGCATATAAGTTAAATAAGTAGGGTGACAATATACATCCTTTCTCAATTTTGAACCAGTCAGTTGTTCCATGTCCTGTTCTAACTGTTGCTTCTTGACTTGCATACAAGTTTTTTTCAGAAGACCGGTGAGGTGGTCTGGTATTCCCATTTCTTTCAGTATTTGCCACATCTTGTTGTGATCCACACAATCAAAGGCTTTACTGTAATCAATAAAGCAGAAGTAGACATTCTTCTGGAACTCCCTTGCTTTCTCTATGATCCAGCGAATGTTGGCAACTTGATCTCTAGTTCCTCTGCCTCTTTGAAATCCAGCTTGTACTTGTGGTAGCTCTTGGTTCACATGCTGCTGAAGCCTAGATTGTAGAATTTTCAGCATAACCTTGCTAGCGTATGAGATGAGTGCGTTTGTACGGTACTTTGAACATTCTTTGGTGCTGCCATTCTTTGGTATCGGAATGTAAACAGACCTCTTCCAGTCCTGTGGCCATTGTTGAGTTTTACAAATGTGTTGGCATATTGAGTGCAGCCCTTTAACAGCATCATCTTTTAGGAATTTAAATAACTCTGGGATACCATCACTTCCACTAGCTTTGTTATTAGCAATGCTTTCTAAGGCCCACTTGACTTTACTCTCCAGCATATCCTGTTTAAGACCAGTGACTGCATCATCTGGGTTATATGGGACATTCTGATCTTTCTTTTATAGTTCTTCTTCTATGTATTCTTGCCATCTCTTCTTTATCTCTTTTGCTTCTGTCAGGTCTTTGCCATTTTTATCTATTATAGTGCTCATCTTTGCACAAAACTTTTCCTTGATATTTCCAATTTTCTTAAAAAGCTCTCTAGTCTTTCCCATTCTTTTGTTTTCCTCTCATTCTTTGCATTGATTGTATAAGAAGAGATTTTTGTCTCTTCTTGCTATCCTCTGGGAGGTCTGCATTCAGTTGGGTATATTTCCCCTTTGTTCATTGCCTTTTGCCTTCATTGTTCACCTTTTTGAATGGCCTGGTTTTCACTTTCTTGCATTTTTTCTTCTTTGGGATGGTTTTCATCGCTGCGTCTTGTACAATGTTACACACTTCCTTCCATAGTTCCTCAGGCACTCTGTCTATCAGATCTAATCCCTTAAATCTGTTCATCACCTCCACTGAGTATTCACAAGGGATCCGATTTAATTCACATCTGAATTGTCTAGCTATGTTTCCCACTTTCTTAAATCCAAGCTTGAATTTTGCCATAAGAAGCTCATGGTCTGAGCCACAGTCAGATCTAGGTCTTGTTTTGACCGACTGTATAGAGTTTCTCCATCTTTGGTTGCAGAGAATATAATCAATCTGATTTCTGTATCAACCATCCGGTGATGTCCATGTGTAGAGTCGCCTCTTTGGTTGTTGGAAAAGAGGGTTAGTTATTACCTGTGTGTTCTCCTGAAAAAACTCTATTAGCCCTTGTCCTGCTTCATTTTTTACTTCAAGGCCATATTTACCTGTTATTCCGGATATGCATTGACTTCCATTCCACATTCCATTCTCTCATTATGAGAAGGATATCTTTTTTTGGAGATAGTTCTAAAAGGTGCTTTAGATCCTCATAAAAGTGGTCAATATCAGCTTCTTCAGCATCAGAGGTTGGTGCATAAACCTATTACTGTGATGTTGAGTGGTTTGCCTTGGACTGAGTTCATCCTGTCATATTTTTGGATTGTACCCCAGTACTGCTTTCCTCACTCCTTTGTTGACTATGAGGGCTACACCATTTCTTCTGAGAGATTATTGTCCACAGTAATAAAGATAGTAGTCATCTGAACTGAATTGGTCCATTTCAGTCCATTTTAGTTCACTAATTCCAAGATATCGATGTTCAATCTTGCCATCTCCTGTTTGATCACATCCAGGTTACCTTGATTCATTGATCCTACATTCCAGGTTCCTATGCAGTATTCTTCTTTACAGCGTCAAACTTTCCTTTCAATCCTACCATCCACAGCTGAGATTCCTTGCGCCTTTGGCCCAGCCATTTCATATTAGTTCTGGAGCTACTTGTAATTGGCCTCCGCTCTTCCCCAGTAGATCATTGGACACCTTCTTGCCTAGGGGACTCATCTTCCGGTGGCATATCTGTTAGCCTTTTGTTTCTGTTCATGAGGTTTTCCTAGCAAGGATACTGGAGTGGGTTGCCGTTTCCTTCTCCAGTGGATCACGTTTTTTCAGAATTCCCTGCTGCAACCAGTCGGTCTTGGCTGAGCCTACATGGCATAGCTCATAACTTCACCGAATTAGGCAAGCTCCTTCGCCACCGCAAAGCAATGATCCATAAAGGGGTTAAAAACATAAATACTTGTAAATTGTAATGAAATACTCATAGTAAACTGCCTCTGTAATACATACGCAATTGAAAAAATGTTTCACTAGCATCTGTGTGTCTTAATAAAAAGCATTTCTGGAATTAATAAATAATCCTATATTAACTTTCAGACACAGCAATGTGTAACAATATACATGTAGAGAGTAAAAACTTTTAGAGCGAAGGTAAAGAGAAAGAATGGATATGTTGTCTAGGGTTAAAAGGAATGCAATATATCAGCTCACAAGATTTCTGGCAGGATCAACAGTGTTTTTTTTTTTTTTTTTGCCACTTTCAATAGTAGTTTTATCAGACTAAAAAGAAGCAAATAAGAGAGGTTTACATATGCAAGCTTTGAATCATCATTCAACAAAGCTATAGTGCTGGTTCACATTTGTGCGACTTGTGAGATCGCATGTAATTCAGAGCGCACTGCTCCTTCATTACATGCGATCTCATGTGCGGATGCAAATTCAGCCATACACTTTGTATGGCTGAATTCGCACTATATCCGCACCAAAGACGCACAGGACCCTTTTTTTCAGCCGCATCAGGATCGGATCGCACAGTGGTTCACACTTGTGCGATCCAATCCTGTGTGAACTGTCAGATCGCACTGCGAAATGAAATCAAACTGGGGGTGTCGTTAACATTTAATTGACACCCCCTGCGTACCGCATATGGCAGTGTGAACTGCCAGATGTGCGGATGCGATGCGGGAACAGGCTGCGAATTCGTAGACTTCCCGCATCGCACAAGTGTGAAACGGCACATAAGGTAAATTAAGTGTTTATTTGTGTATAGATTTGTTTCTAATCAAGGAACAGAAACAGGATGTAATGCAGTATCCAACTAGAGGCTGGCTTTGTGTCCACTTTACTAATTTCTATGAAGCATTTGCTTTAATAATAATTCCTGTGCAAAAGACCATAGGTAGGATGTTACAGTGTTTAAACTTTGTAAATTAGTAGTGATTTGCCATTTATGTCAGTGTGTTTACTGATAGATACTGTAACATTTGAGCTGAATTATATTACCAGAGAATTCAGATGCCACCTAGTGGTCATAGTGGTGAGTCACTTCAAATAGATATTAAAAGACATTACACACCTCAGCCATGTGACTTCTACAGTTCTACTCGGATAACTGATGAAACAACTGAAACCCTGGTGCCCAGCTTGAGACTTGAGGGCCCCTATGTATTTTTGCAGCCCACCGATCCCAGCAGTTTGTAGAAGGAGTTGAAGAATTGATTTGTAGAGTCATTTCTCTGTAACGTTCCGAGTCTATCACTGTCTTCTGCAGCATATCTCCAGTCTCCAACCACACCTGTAGCATATCAATGGTCTCTAACCTTTTCCTATTTCTATTGGGTCAGGACACTGTGCAGGCCAGTCAAGTTCCTCCAACCCAAACTCACTCATCCATGTCTTTATGGACCTTGTTTTGTGCACTGATTAAAATCAGTTGGTGGAGGGGGGATTATGGTGTGGGGTTGTTTTTCAGGGATTGGCTTTGGCCCCTTAGTTCTAGTGAAGGGAACTCTTAAGGCAGGTATGTCCAACCTGCGGCCCGGGGGCCACATGTGGCCCAGAACCTCAGGCAATGCAGCCCACTGCCCCCTGACAATTTTTTTTTTTTTTTGCTGGGGAGGAAGGAAGTCGAGTCGGGGGCACGGCCACAGAGGCAGTCTTGGAGGTGATCATCCACTAGCTGTGTTAAATTAGTGCTGGGGGGGGGGGGGGGGGGCGCGGCAGCACGGGAAGGGCACGGTGGCAATTTAATACTTATATACCTTAACTATAGTATATATTTTATATGCGGCCCGAGACAATTTCTCTATACTCAATGTGGCCCAAAGAAGCCAAAAGGTTGGACACCCATGTCTTAAGGCATCATCATAGCAAGTCATTTTGGACAAATTCACGCTTCCAACTTTGTGGAAACAGTTTGGAGATGACCTCTTCCTGTTCCAACATGACTGCACACCAGTGCACAGAGTCCTGGCCTAAACCCAATAGAACACCTTTGGGATGAATTAGAATGCAGACTGCGAACCAGACCTTCTCTTCAGCATCAGTGCCTGACCTCACAAATGGGCTTCTGGAAGAATGGTCAAACAATCCCATAGACACACTCCTAAACAGCCTTCACAGAAGAGTTGAAGCAGTTAAAGCTCCAAAGGGTGGGCCAACTGAACCCTATAGACTAACACAGGAATGCCATTTAAGTTTGTGTAAAGGCAGGTGTCCCGATACTTTTGGTAATGTAAGTATGCCATAATATGCAAGTATACTAAGTAGTTACATCAGAAGCTAGAGCAGTCCACTGCAGTGGTATTCAGTGCAGGCACTAAAAGCACCATCAGGTGGGTGTTAATCTACCTCAATGGTATCCAGCAGAACAATAGAACTGTTGGGTGGATATCACTGTGCTACAATTGTTGCTAGTAGCAGGACCCCCTGGGGACCTTTCATAGATCCCCAGGGTATCACAGAACCCTGGATGAGAAACCATGAGCTATACCATGACTTAAGTAAAAAAGAAACCTTCACAGATGCATTAAGTACTCATTTAACTGATAGGAAGCACTGTTTCATAATTTTCTTCAATCAAATGGAAAAAAAAAATTGTGCAAATGTAGTACCCTCCTAGGTAGGTGCTAAGAAAAATATATCGTGGCCCTGTCTGCTTATCAGGGGGGCTTGATCCAGTTAGTGAGGCTGTCATGTGTTTCCAGGTGTGGTCTGTTGAGTCTGGGGAGTCTCCCCACTGTATCCAATGAGGGCTCTTATTGAACAGTGGAGGAAACCTGGCCAATAGCGCACCGGGGCTTATAGCTGTCTCAGTGGGCAGAGTTTGCCGCAATGCACCCTGGGATCGGATATAAGCCTGAGGGTAGCATGTGACAGGGTGTCTTTGGCGGGAAGCAGAGTCCCAGGAGGAGGCTGACGGCTGTCTCTCCTCCTGTCAGAGCAAGCGAGAGTGTCCTGGGCGGCCAGCCTAGAGGACCGGAGGCTGAGCTGCGCTACAGAAAGGATCCAGAGTGCTGTGGACCGAGTGGAGCTGCTGGGCAGAAGTTTCCTGGAAAAACAGTGTTGTGAGTACTCGAAACTGCCCAGGGGCCGGCCTGAGAGAGGGGACCACTCAAGAAGGTCAAAGGGATCCGGAAGCCAGTTAGCCAGTAGTGGTGGCTTAGAAAGGGGGTGCCAGTATCTAAGCCCTGAAGATTAGAGAGAGAAAGGGGGCGCCAGTGCGTGCCCTGAAGTGTTAAGCAGTGCAGCAGTGTATTTAAGTGGCTAGCTCAGCAGGAGTGCTTAGGGGAGCTAGAAGAGAACTTCTTTAGGCAGAAAGCAGTCCCAAGTCAATTCAGCATTATCAAGCATCCGGCCAGCGTTAACCAGCGTCATGTCAGCATTGATAGGCATTCAGCCAGCGTCAAGTCAGCGTTAAAAAGCGATATTCAAATGTCTCCGCCACGCGTGCCTAGTTTAGTTCCAGGAGTATCCCACTTATCCCTTCTCCCATCCGAGTTACCAAATAAATACAAAAAACCCAAAGATACTGGACTGGTCATTGTCTCACTTGGAGAACATGCTTAAATGTGCTGTTGTTGCTAGCTGTAACCCAGGGGGACCCATATCCAGCAAAACGGCTGGGAATTGTGCTACACAAAGAATAATGATGCAGTTAATCTCAATTGGGATGCACATATCCGTGCATCAAGGCCTAAGGGACACAGCTTACATATTACTATATTAGTACTTTATTAAATAGTGATTTTTTGTCTGCTGTGTTTAACTTATAGGGAGAAGTCAAAAATGAAAAGCACCCCCCAAACAGCCTTCAAATAATAAGTGATCAGCTCTTACACATAAATCAATATCAGAGGTGTAGACATGAAATGAAGAATAATGGTGTACAAAGGGCAGTGGCCTCTAGCAGACAACCATATGTCCCCTTAAATCAGTATCAGTACAAAGGTACATTATGGTAGTATAAATCAGTGGTTCTCAGTGTTTTTGGGACCAGAACACAATACATATTTCTACAAAATTTCACGCCCCAACAGTGAATAAAAAAAGTTATACTTACAAAAAAATTAAAAAATACTGGAAGGCTCTGGATGGGGCTGGGTATCACTGTGGGGGAATGGGGGTTCTGCAGTGAGTTATGGGACTCTGCAGCAGACCTGGTAGCCCTGTAGGGAATTATGTTTCTGGAGGTGGCTGGGGTCTCTTTGGAAGGCTGGGAGATTTGCAGGGGCACTGTGGCAGACTGTAGGGCACTGCAAGGGATAGGAGGCACTGTGGGAAGTTGTGCAGTGGGAAACTGTTGAAGGCACAATGTAGGGGGCCTGGATATTCTGCAGCAGGCTAGGGGGCACTGTGGGAGGCTGAGGGTACTGTCGGAGACTGGGGGCACAGTGGAAGGTTGAGGAGCACTGTGGGGGCTGTGGCATTTAAGGGGGCCTGTGGGCTCTGTGAGGGTTTGTGGGGCACAGCATGCAATTATGGGAGTCTGGGGGCACTATGGGAGCTAGAATGCTTAGGAGGAGGGAGACTTTTGAGAACTACTGGTATGGTATAGATGACTTCAAATAATTTATTGAATCTTAATAAAGTATCTTGTGTGAGTTATTTTAAAATAATCTCCTTTTTTGTATTAACATAGGTAGTTCGAATCACCTTACAGACAATATAAAGTAATAATATTAGACGTAGACAAAGGTTTCCCTGGAAAATAAATGCATAACATTAAAATGCAAGTCATTTTAAAGCTATTCCTTTATCGCCATCTAGTGGATCTAAACCAATACAGCTATTAAATATTGACTTATAAAATTGAGGTTTCCTTGTTTACTGTTATCCTATAGATTGAACCATAGTTTTGCATTTTGCCATGCATCTTAAAAAAAAGGGTAAGCTTAAAAGAAACCTTTCACTGTGTGGCTGGCCCTTTTTATTTTTTTAAAGGGCAACTCCACTTTTGTGGGGGGAAAAAAAAAAGCAAATAAAAAAAAAATAATATAACATATACAACTGCGACAGTCAGTCAGATTGTGTTATTCAAAATTACCTTTCCTTTTCAATCTGCAGTGCTGTCATTTTATGTAAAATACAATGCAATATGGCTGCCTGGAGGTGTTCTATACACAGAATGTATACTGACCACACCCCAGAAACATCATTTCCTGCTTGTGTGATTGGCTCACTAAAATTTTCCCAGAAGTCTGCACTAAGATACAAGTCAGATTTCAGGCATTCCCTGAACATTTTTGGTGAGATACACCATATAAGAAATCACGTCTACAGGGATGCAGGCCAAGCAGCTTTCTTCTTTAGAGTCCTGCAGGTGCAGCAGCTAATTGATAATCATGAAACCACTCTATTAGATGCACTTTCCCACATGGACACAGACAAACACACAGGGATTTCTTCAGAATAACAAAAGTTAGCAATCTGCAGCAAAGTTTGCAATGAACTTAGATCACCCAGAGGGGAAAGTTTTTTTCTCAGCAAAAGTGGAGTTACTCTTTAAAGTACCAGTCACACTAGCTTTTTTCTCCTATTGAAGGAGAACTTCACTTTTATAGGATATAAACTTGGTACAGAAGACATTTTGTAATTTAATGTTACTAAAAGTTACATTTCCAAAAAATGCTCAAAAACTTCCATAAAATATGGCAACCTGAAGACGTTCTATACACTGCTGGTGTATAGAATGCCCCAGGAATATAATTTCCTGCTTGTGTGATTGACTAATAGATTTTTGCCTAAGATACAGGTTTTTTTTTTTTTTAACCACCAGAGTCTGCGGTGACCTCATGGGTATCCTGTGCCCAAACCCTCTCTCCCTTTAAAAGTTACTAAATAAATTCTCTGCAAGCAAAACATCAACAGTGTAAAACTTGGTCAGTTAGTCAACACTGGTGGTCGGTAAGTGCCATAGGGCAGTTATGAAACCGTTTAACCCTAGACAAGTTAGATGGGACTAATACAACCAGCAGCTCCTACAGAAGTGAGCGTTGCATGTGGATTAGCATTACGAGTATTTAAAAAACAATCAGAATCTGTCTAATACGAGTCTGAATTTAGTAAAGTGAGTTTTGATTGGATGCTATGGTAAGGTTACCATTCGTCCCCTGTTGTCCCTGTTGTGGTCTTTCCCTGGAAAACCGGGATCCCAAGATTTGTCCCTGGGGGGCCGGCACAGTATGGTAAATATTGCAGTGCACATGCTCAAACTAAATTAACTAGGCTGCCGAGCTTCAGTCCAAAATGGTGCTGCCAGGGCAGTCTGCACGTGCAAGGCAATTCATGGTTCTTCGCATGTGAAAGCCACCCTCGCTGCTCTAGCCACTTTATTGAGTGCAGTGTGACTTGAGTTGTAGCATTCAGACTGCAATGTTTACTCTACGGTGCCCACCTCCCAGGGATGGTGCTGGATTCCAGCCCCTGGGGGTGACTGGAAATAGAAGGGGAAGTCGGACACCCAATGTTAATTACATGGGGGATACCAGACTAAAAGAGGCATGGACTGCAGATAGAGAGACATTTTTTTGCCCCTGTACAAATCATTAGTAAGACCTCATCTGGAATATGCAGTTCAGTTTTTGGCACCACAGAAAATATTGGAGAAAGTGCAGAGAATAGCAACCAAACTTATAAGAGGCATGGAGAAGCTCAGCTATGAGGAAAGTTTAGTCGATATGACGAGACTGACGAAACGTTGACGAGATTCCGGGCTTTGCAGCAATGTCCATGTCACTTCCGGGCTGTTGGAATGCAAGCGTAAGCGTGCTGGAACTCACGTCACTTCTCTGCATGGTGAATACACTGGATTTATAATTTAATATAATTTAATAGTTTTTTGAATTTTTTGGCTTTTTCAATGTTTTAGTCAGTGGGACTATATATTCACGTGAACAAGTCATATACACAGATTGCTAGTTTTAATTTTACAATTAGTCACACATGTATAAGGAGATGCACTGTCTTTACTGCTGTGTTATAGTTATACATAAATATGGAAATAAAATAAATATTTATTCATTATTCTTAGACATGTACTGTATTGACAGTAAATAGTTAGATTTGTGGATGGACATAGACAACCATCTTACATAAGAATAACAAAATTGAATGCAACACTGGCTAATATGTATAAAGCTACGTATTTGAATAAACGAAAAAGGATTACCTTCTCCCTGTGGATAGAATAACTAACTATCAGACAATAGTCTGTGTTTTATGAAGCCCAACAGTTATTCCACTGCAGAAGGAGTGAGTGTTAAACTACATAAAAATGGTACTCTACTATAGCACAAAAACAGAAAATAATTAAAATAGGAAAAACAAAATAGAATTAAATAGTAATTTGAATAGTTATAATATCGGAGGAGAGCATTTTAAGTTTTACAAGAAATCAATCAATAGGTATATCAAGTTAAGCAACGAATCATGAAAAGATCAATGTATTATAGTTACCCTTTCAGAATGGCTGCTGGCTTACAATGGTCATTACCAGAGTCCCCTAAAATGGCTGCCTTTCCCAAAATGGCATCTCGTTAGGATCTTTGGCATCCCTGATATGTTTACATGATGAGTGTCTTTCTGGATGGATGGGTGTGTGCTGGATGAAGTGTGATGTGTGAGTGTTTATGGGTGATGAAGTGTGTCATGTCCTTAACCACTTTACCACTGCTCACTAGAGCTCTACTGCGGCAAAGTGGCTCTTGTAGGTCTGACGACGTAGACCTACGTCGGCAGACACTCCCGCTTCTCGGCGGGCGCGTGCGCGCCGCCGGAGGCTCGCTCCCGCTGTATTCAGTCACAGCGGGAGTCGGGCCAGGGGAGGAGAGGCGGTGATCACCGCCGCTCTTCCCCGATCGTCGGGAAATCGAGTCTGGAGATCCGCCCACTTGTGTAAACAAAGGATCTCCTAAGTGACAGCATAGCTGAGCCTGCGATCTGTCCTTGTTTAACTCAGTCACCTCCCCCCACACACGTTAGTAAGCACCAGGCAAACATTAACCCCTCCCTCCAATAAAATTAACCCCTTCCCTGCCAGTGTCATTTTTACAGTAACAGTGCATATGTATAGCACTGATTACTGTAGTAATGTCACTGGTAACCCCAAAAGTGTAAAAAATGTCAGTCAAGGGTCCGATCTGTCCGCCGCAATGTCGCAGTCCTGCAAAAAAAAAATCGCAGATCGCCGCCATTACTCGTTTAAAAAAAACACCAAAAACGAAATCTTTCCCTTAGTTAGTAAACGCAATAACTTTTGCGCAAACCAATCAAAATACGCTTATTGCAATTTTTTTTTTTTTTACCAAAAATATGTAGCAGAAAACAAATTGGCCTAAAATGATAAAAAATTTAGATTTTTACATTTTTTTGGGGGGGGAATTTCATATAAAAAAAATGTGAAAATGTTGTTATTTTGCAAAATTGTCGCTCTCTTTTTGTTTATAGCGCAAAAAGTAAAAATAGCACAGGTGATCAAATACCACCAAAAGAAAGCTCTGTTTGTGGGAAAAAACGGACGTAAATTTCGTTTGGGTACAGCGTTGCATGACTGCGCAATTGTCAGTTAAAGTCGCACAGTGCCAAATCGCAAAAAATGGCCCAGACGTAAGACAGCAAAATCCTCCGGTGGTAAAGTGGTTAAGGCTTCCTATCATTGTCCTATACACAGTTCTGAACAAAAAGCTCATAAAATCTTTAATAAGCTTAGTCCAGAAGGTGGAAATTCTTTTCATTGGTTCATGCGGCTAAATATTAATTTGTTGTTGGTTCAAGCATTGCCTCTCTTAGGCCCCGTTCACATAGGGGCGACGCTACTTCGCACCGCGACCTCCGAGATCGCGGTGCGGCCGCCACGGACTTCATAACATTGAAGTCTATGGCGGTCGCCTCCTGGTCGCCCCAAAGAAGCTCCGGACCCTTTTTCTAAGTCGGAGCGACTTGTGTCGCTCCTATTAGAACGGGTCCGCAGCTTCCCTATGGGAGGCGACCTACGGCGACCTGTGAGGCGACCAGGTCGCCTCAGTGTGAATCGGGACTTAGCCACCAGGTGTCATTCTTGGACAAGGAATGTTTGTTCTAAATTAATATTATAAATAATCTGTTGTAGAAATGTTCACTTTCTCATAGCACAGGCGTGGCCATATGATATTTCTAATATATATATGTACAGTATAAAGTTTAGGAGATCTGGTAACGCCAACGTACGAGCACATATTTCTGTTGCAGCAACATTAAACAGTAAGAAATTTTTATCATCAGGAGGTGGAATTTCATATATAGTAATTGAACACCTAAAATACTTCTAACCCTATAAATCAGGGGTACCTAAATAAAATTCATGGGGGTCCGGTCGGAAAAATGTTCTTGCAGCGGAGGTCTGAGTGTCATATTTGTGCTATGACTCCACATTAGAGATGGCCTTGTGGTTCGGCCGGTGGTCGGTTCGCGGCAAACTTTGCTCGTTCGCGATTCGCCTAACATGCGAACATATGGCGATGTTCGCGACCGCCATATTAGTTTACATGACACCATGTCACATCCATCAGGTGGTACAGGACAGCCAATTGAGACATTTCAGCACATGGACATACCCCCTACCTTATAAATAGACCTGATCTGGCTGCCATTTTACATTCTGCCTTTTGTCAGTGTAGGGAGAGGTTTGCTGTGTGGAGCAGGGACAGATTGTTAGCGACACAAATCGCTAGCAAATAGGTCCACAAAAGTCCTTTTAAGGATTGGTATAGGTGCTTTTGTCAGTGTATGGAAAGGTTGCTGTGTGGAGCAGGGACAGACTGTCAGTGACACAAATCCCTAGGTAATAGGTCCACAAAAGTCTTTTTAAGGACTGGTATAGGTGTACTATTGTTTGGTGTGCAGTATACAGTGGGTACGGAAAGTATTCGGACCCCCTTAAATTTTTCACTCTTTGTTATATTGCAGCCATTTGCTAAAATCATTTAGGTTCATTCTTCTTCCTCATGAATGTACACATAGCACCCCATACTGACAGAAAAACACAGAATTGTTGACATTGTTGCAGATTTATTAAAAAAGAAAAACTGAAATATCACATGGTCCTAAGTATTCAGACCCTTTGCTCAGTATTTAGTAGAAGCCCCCTTTTGATCTAATACAGCCAGGAGTCTTTTTGGGAAAGATGCAACAAGTCTTTCACACCTGGATTTGGGGATCCTCTGCCATTCTTCCTTGCAGATCCTCTCCAGCTCTGTCAGGTTGGATGGTAAACGTTGGTGGACAGCCATTTTTAGTCTCTCCAGAGATGCTCAATTGGGTTTAAGTCAGGGCTCTGGCTGGGCCATTCAAGAACAGTCACGGAGTTGTTGTGAAGCCACTCCTTCGTTATTTTAGCTGTGTGCTTAGGGTCATTGTCTTGTTGGAAGGTAAACCTTCGGCCCAGTCTGAGGTCCAGAGCACTCTGGAGAAGGTTTTTGTCCAGGATATCCCTGTACTTGGCTGCATTCATCTTTCCCTCGATTGCAACCAGTCGTCCTGTCCCTGCAGCTGAAAAACACCCCCACAGCATGATGCTGCCACCACCATGCTTCACTGTTGGGACTGTATTGGACAGGTGATGAGCAGTGCCTGGTTTTCTCCACACATACCGCTTAGAATTAAGGCCAAAAAGTTCTATTTTGGTCTCATCAGACCAGAGAATCTTATTTCTCACCATCTTGGAGTCCTTCAGGTGTTTTTTTAGCAAACTCCATGCGGGCTTTCATGTGTCTTACACTGAGGAGAGGCTTCCGTCGGGCCACTCTGCCATAAAGCCCCGACTGGTGGAGGGCTGCAGTGATGGTTGACTTTCTACAACTTTCTCCCATCTCCTGACTGCATCTCTGGAGCTCAGCCACAGTGATCTTTGGGTTCTTCTTTACCTCTCTCAAGGCTCTTCTCCCCCGATAGCTCAGTTTGGCCGGACGGCCAGCTCTAGGAAGGGTTCTGGTCGTCCCAAACGTCTTCCATTTGAGGATTATGGAGGCCACTGTGCTCTTAGGAACCTTAAGTGCAGCAGAAATCTTTTTGTAACCTTGGCCAGATCTGTGCCTTGCCACAATTCTGTCTCTGAGCTCTTCAGGCAGTTCCTTTGACCTCATGATTCTCATTTGCTCTGACATGCATTGTGATCTGGAAGGTCTTATATAGACAGGTGTGTGGCTTTCCTAATCAAGTCCAATCAGTATAATCAAACACAGCTGGACTCAAATGAAGGTGTAGAACCATCTCAAGGATGATCAGAAGAAATGGAAAGCACCTGAGTTAAATATATGAGTGTCACAGCAAAGGGTCTGAATACTTAGGACCATGTGATATTTCAGTTTTTCTTTTTTAACCACTTAACCACCGGAGGATTTTGCTGTCTTCCGTCCAGGCCACTTTTTGCGATTCAGCGCTGTGCGACTTTAACTGACAATTGCGTGGTCGTGCGACGCCGTACCCAAACGAAATTTACGTCCATTTTTTCCCACAAACAGAGCTTTCTTTTGGTGGTATTTGATCACCTGTGCGATTTTTACTTTTTGCGCTATAAACAAAAAAAGAGCGTTTATTTTGAAAAAATAACAATATTTTTCACATTTTTTATATGAAATTCCCCCCAAAAAAATGTAAAAATCTAATTTTTTTTAAATTTTTGGCCAATTTGTTTTCTGCTACCTATGTTTAGTAAAAAAAAATCGCAATAAGCGTATTTTGATTGGTTTGCGCAAAAGTTATTGCGTTTACTAACTAAGGGAAAGATTTCTGTCATTTTTGGTGTTTTTTTTTTTTAACGCGTAATGGCGGTGATCTGCGATTTTTTTTTTGCGGGACTGCGACATTGCGGCGGACAAATCGGACCCTTGACTGACATTTTTGACACTTTTGGGGGTACCAGTGACATTTCTACAGTAATCAGTGCTATATATATGCACTGTTACTGTAAAAATGACACTGGCAGGGAAGGGGTTAATTTTATTGGAGAGGGAGGGGTTAATGTATGCCTGGTGCTTACTGACGTGTGGGGGGGGAGGTGACTGTGTGACAGAAGGACAGATCGGATGTCCAGCTATGCTGAACACTCCGATCTGTCAGTCCCTGTCACTATGGAGATCCGCCCGCTCTGTTTACACACAGCGGGCGGATCTCCAGACTCGATCCCCGACGATCGGGGCAGAGCAGCAGGAATCGCCGCTGCTCCTCCGCTGGCCGGACTCCCGCTGTGAATGAACACAGCGGGAGCGAGCCTCCGGCGGCGCGCGAGCGCCGCCCACAAGGGGCGGAGTCCAGCGACGTAGGTCTACGTCGCTGGACGGGATCGCGGCACTTTGCCGCAGTAGCCTCCATGTGAGCGGAGGTAAAGTGGTTAATAAATCTGCAACAATGTCAACAATTCTGTGTTTTTCTGTCAGTATGGGGTGCTATGTGTACATTCATGAGGAAGAAGAATGAACCTAAATGATTTTAGCAAATGGCTGCAATATAACAAAGAGTGAAAAATTTAAGGGGGTCTGAATACTTTCCGTACCCACTGTATAGGGGTGTAATACACTTATAATATACTTTCTAATATAGAAAGCATATTATAGTGGATTTGAAGTGGGGTGTTATATAACAATATACTTTCATAATAGTGTATTTGGGTACTGCAGAAATGTTGCCTCTTTCGCTGCGTTACCTCTGCTACACACAGTGACAAACGTTACTAGGAAAAAAAGTATTATAACTGGTGTGATATACCAGTGGCCCCCCAAAACGACAGATTGAATCGGGGTGTTAAATAACACTATACTTTCACTAGACATTAAGCCAGTTAAATTAAGGGGCACTAGAACATATGTGGTGAAACATTTGTAAAAAAAAGACTTGTTTGCGCATAGCGTCCCTGTTGCCCTAGCAACATCGGGGACACGCGCAGAGCTGACCGAGCGGCTCTCGCGTGCGAGCGCACACCCGCCGCGTGCCCGCGCACACCCGCCGCTTCAACATTTTCGCCCGGCCGCCCGAAGTCTCTGCGCTCCAAGTCCTAACGGTTGTCCGTGGGGCAATCCCACGGACACAGGGACTGGACGCAGAGACACTTGTACTTTATATAGTAAGATATGTATAAACGGAGGGTATATGTAATGCATACTGCTTATCAGAGTCAAGGGTCACCATATGGAAAAATCACGTTTAGGTACACTTACATCTGGGACAATGATTAAGTGGGTCCAACCATTTATGCATAAAAATGATGGTCAAATTGGCGTTCGGTCAAAAATTGACCAAATATGTCCAAGCAGAGAAAGGCTAAAGCAGAGAATAAGGTAAATCAAAACCATTATTATCATTAGATAATAGTGTATTTGGGTACTGCAGAAATGTTGCCTCTTTCGCTGCGTTACCTCTGCTACACACAGTGACAAACGTTACTGGGAAAAAAAGTATTATAACTGGTGTGATATACCAGTGGCCCCCCAAAACGACAGATTGAAGCGGGGTATTATATAACAATATACTTTCATAATAGTGTATTTGGGTACTGCAGAAATTTTCCCTCTTTTGCTGCGTTAACTCTGCTACACACAGTGACAAAAGTTACTGGGAAGTTTTTTTTATAATTGGTGTGATAGACCAGTGGCCCCCCAAAACAACAGATTGAAGCGGGGAGTTACATACCTTCTTCCACATCTACTGCGCTTCTCTAGAGACTTTTGTCACAGGGTCATTTAAAAAATGATAGGCAGAGGAAGAGGCAGGCCCTTCCGCAGGGGTGGTAGGGGTAGGGCAGGAGCACAAGGCCGGAGCCAAAATGGGAAGTTGCAGAAGGTGCGTTCGATTACGTCAAAGGACGCACCAGACGTGGTTGAGTGGCTCACTCAGCCTTCCTCTTCTGCACCCTCCTCATCCTCTTTATCTGCACCCTCTTCACTCACTGCTGTGTGCACCCCCAAAGACACCACCACCGACACCACCACCATATACCCTCACAGGAATTATTTTCTGATCCATCACAAGACATTTACGATGCGCAGCCATTCTTGACATCGGATTAGGAAGAGGAGGTAGAAACAGTCGCCACTCAGCAGTCTGAGGACAGTACCCAGATCAGCCCAAGGAGGTTGGTCCCCGCTGTTGCTGCCTACTCCGAGATCTCTAATGATAGTGGTGGGAAAGGTGACGTCGATGACGCAAAATTTCTGCAGTACCCAAATACACTATTATGAAAGTATATTGTTATATAACACCCTGTCGTTTTGGGGGGCCACTGGTCTATCACACCAGTTATAATACTTTTTTCTAATTGCGTTTGTCACTCTTTGTAGTTGTAGTATTGCTGCAGAACCGCTCACCAGTCACAATGCTGCACAATACAAATTAACTATAATATGCTTTCTATATTCATCCAGCATTGCGACTTCCTCATCTTCCTACTCCTGCTCCTCGACAGCTTGATCAATAACACGACACAATGCACGCGCCAGAAAGAAGGCATAAGGTAGGATGTCACTGATGGCGCCCTGGCTGTGACTGACGAGTTTGGTGATCTCATCAAATGGCCACAGAAGTCTGCATGCGTCGCGCATTAGCAGCCACTGGCACGGTGAAAAAAAAACACGTTCCCCAGAACCTGTCCTGCCGCAGAGTTCGTACAGGTAGTCGTTAACTGCACGTTTCTGCTGGAGCAGCCTATCAAGCATATATACAAGGTTGAGTTCCATTGCGTCGGGCAGTCACAAATAAGACGTGTGACGGGCAGGTTGTGTCGCTGAATGTCAGCAAGGAGAGCCATGGCTGTGTAAGATCTTCTGAAATGGGCCGAGATTTTCCTGGCCTGCCGCAAGACATCCTGGACCCCAGGGTATTTGACAACGAATCGCTGCACGACCAAGTTCAGGACGTGGGCCATGCGTGGCACTTGTGTAATTTTGCCCTGATTCAGCGCGCTCAGCAGATTGGCACCGTTGTCGCACACCACTTTACCAACTGTCAAATTGAGTGGTGTTAGCCACTGATCTGCCTGTGAATGCAAAGCTGAAAGGAGTGCAGGACCAGTATGGCTCTTGGCTTCCAGGCACAACAGACGCAGCACAGCATGGCAACGTCTCATCTGGCATGTCGAACAGGTTCTGGGGTTCTTGGGCGGCGCAGCGGAAAAGGAGGAGTCAGCCGAGGAGGAGAGGGAGGATGGAGTAGGAGGAGGAGAAGAAGAGGTAGGCCTGCATGCAATCCATGGCGGTAAAACCAAATCTACATGGGTGCCACCGGTTACATGCTTGACGGCCATCAAAAGGTTCACCCAGTGGGCAGTAAAAGTTATATACCTTCCCTGCCCGTGTTTGCTAGACCACGTGTCTGTGGTCAGATGTATCTTGGCACCGACACTGTGTGCCAGAGATACATTCACTTACGGCTGAACATGGCCATATAGCTCTGGAAAGTCCTTCTGTGAGAAATATTTCCTCCCTGGGACCTTCCATTGTGGTGTTTCAATGGCCACAAATTTTCGAAAGGCCTCAGAGTCCACCAGTTTATATGGCAGTGGTTGGCGGGCTATCAGTTCCGACAAGCCAGCGGTCAACCGTTGGGCAAGAGGGTTATCTGGCGTCATCATTTTTTTACGTTCGAACATTTGGGCCACGGAAGCCTGCCTTTTTCCAGAAAAACTTGAGGACGGCATAATGGAAGGTGGAGTGGAGGACAATTGTGAGGAGAGAGGAGAAGGATAAGAAGCTGAGCAGTGAGAGCCTGGAGTGTGGCTTTGTGAGGTCTGACGGCGTTGCTCCCACTGGGCTCGGTAATGGGAGTCCAGGTGCCTTCTTAAGGCGGTTGTCCCTAGGTGAGTGTTGCGCTTACCCCGACTTATGCATTGATGCAAAGGCTGCAGACGGCAACACTATTGTCAGCAGTGGACAGGTTAAAAAAAGCCCACACTGCAGAGCCATGTTCCGGTGTCCTGGCAGCGCCAGATGTGACCGTACATGGTTGATGGCCGCTCCTGATACATTAGCAGCCTGGTTTGTCCCTCCTGCACAATGAAAGTTGGGCCTGCTTCTCCTCCCTATCTGCTGGTCCATCTCTCGCTCTGAACTCCCCTCCTCTTCCTCTCTTGTGGGCACCCACGTGACGTCCATAGACACGTCATCATCAACGTCACCTTCCCCACCGCTAACATTTGAGATCTCGAAATAGACAGCAACAGCGGGGAAAAACCTCCTTGGGCTGATCTGGGTACTGTCGTCAGACTGCTGAGTGGCGGCTGTTGCTATCTCCTCTTCCTGATCCGATGACAGGAATGGCTGCGCATCGCAAATGTCTTGTGATGGATCGGAAAATAATTCCTGTGACTCAAGTGGAGGGTATATGGTGGTGGTGGTGTTGGTGGTGGTGTCTTTGGGGGTGCACTCAGCAGAGAGTGAAGAGGGTGCAGATAGAGAAGATGAAGAGGGTGCAGAAAAGGAAGGCTGAGTGAGCCACTCAACCTCTGGTGCATCCTTTGACGTAATCGAACCCACCTTTTGCAACTTCCCACTTTGGCTCCGGCCTTGTGCTCCTGCCCTACCCCTACCACCCCTGCGGAAGGGACTGCCTCTTCCTCTGCCTGTCATTTTTTAAATGACCCTGTGACAAAATGACCAGTACTGGGTTGCAACGTACTTAGACCCCCGGTACAAACAAAAAATGGCGGAAATGTTACCACCATCACAGAGGGCTGTCAGAATGCAGCACTTCCAGGCCTTGCTTTGAGAAATGCTGCATTCTGCTTTTGCGTGCGCTGGCAGAGGAATTTCCACTCACAGAGAAACATGTGCGGGTACCAATCCAACAGCATCTGCAAGAAGAGGGCGGTTTGAAGATGTGTTGGTCACTTCTGATATAAGATCATTCTTTCAGCCGACCCATCCACAGCTGTCCTCCGGATCCAGCATCAGGGAATGCCTAGACCGACAGGTGTCCGAATACATCGGGTTAACGGCCGATGTGGACGTTCTGAGAAGTGATGAACCCCTGGACTACTGGGTGGGCAGGCTTGACCTCTGGCCAGAGCTTGCACAATTTGCAATGGAACTGTTAGCTTGCCCCTCGTCCAGTGTCCTGTCCGAAAGGATGTTCAACGCAGCATGGGGGGATGGTGACCGATAAGTGCACTCGCCTAGCTCAAGACAGTGTTGACTATGACTGCCTTACATTTCTAAAAATTAATGAGGCATGGATCTCGGAGGAATTCAACACATGTGACCAGTAGACCATGTTTGATTCAAATTCCTCATGACAGGCCACAAATATCCACCACCACCCATAACAATTCATGATCCCTGTCTTAGGTAAATACAGCGGCATAAAAGGCCTTTTGTCCGTTGAATGCCTAATTGCTACAGTCTGTCCCTGCTCCACACAGCAACCTCTCCCTACGCTGACAAAAGACTTTTGTGGACCTATTAGCTAGCGATTTGTGTCACTATACAGTCTGTCCCTGCTCCACACAGCAACCTCTCCCTACACTGACAAAATACTTTTGTGAACCTATTAGCTAGCGATTTGTGTCACTAACTCTCTGTCCCTGCTCCACACAGCAACCTCCAGCCACAGAATACAAAGTTCTTTGCTGTCAGGTGAACGCCTGTGGGCTAATTTTTGGGGCCTGTAATGGCTGACACTTACTTCTGTATCCTGTGAATGCCTAATGTACCTCCAGCCACAGAATACAAAGTTCTTTGCTGTCAGGTGAACTCCTGTTGGCTAATTTTTGGGGCCTGTACTGGCCAACACTTACTTCTGTATCCTGTGTATGCCTAATGTACCTCCAGCCACAGAATACAAAGTTCTTTGCTGCCAGGTGACGCCTGTTGGCTAATTTTTGGGGCCTGTACTGGCCAACACCTACTTCTTTATCCTGTGAATGCCTAATTTTTCAGACTGGAATTGAAAATCAATGGGTCTGTAAATGTTCCGCTAAATTGTGGAACGGATGCGGACCCATTTTACAGAGGTGTGAATGGACCCTTTATGTATTTGACATGTATTTACCGGCTGCTGTCAGTTCTGGCTGATTTAGAAAAAAAAAACATTTTTGCTGAAAAAAAAAAAACATTTTAGGGCAACTTTTCCAATAGCAATACCTCTGGTATGTCAGTGTCCATGTTGTGGGACTATGTGTGCACAGCTAGTAACTATTTTGTGGCTGTAAATGTGACCTGGAGGTTTTCCATGTTCGTCTGCCATTAAAATGAATGGGGTCCGCCGCGAACCGCATTTGAGCGAGTTCGCGGATCGTGTTCGCGAACCGTCCCCGCAGATGTTCGTCCATCACTACTCCACATGACATCCTCTACCTCCCGTGCATGTCACAGTGACATACACACACCTTTGGGGCCCACACACATTACGTTTTTGTCCTTTTTTTCTTTCAACTTTATTGAAATGTCAAAATTACATTTCATTTGTGTTTATGCACCGCAGCTCAGTTCCATCGCATAGAAACAGTATGCATTTCGCACTGCACTGCTCAGCACTCAGGGGTACTGTTGCAGTGTGAAAAGGACACATAGGAAACAATTGTTTTCTATTATCTTTACAGAGACCTGTGTTTTGCTAGTGCAGACCCCTTTACATCAGTGTCCTCAATCCCCCCCTTCACATCACAGATCCCCTTTTACATCAGTGTCCTCAGTCCCCCCCCTTTCACCTCACAGATCCACATTTACATCAGGTTCATCAGTACCCCCCCCTCTTCACAACCCCCCCTTTTACATCAGACTGACCCATCACAGACGGACCCGTCACAGACCCCCCCCCTTACAGACTGACCCATTACAGACCCCCCTTACAGACTGACCCATCACAGACCCCCCCATTACAGACTGACACATCACAGACCCCCCCCCATCAAAGACTGACCCATCACCGATCCCCCTTATAGACTGACCGATCACAGACCCCCCCCATTACAGACTGACCCATCACAGACCCCCCATTACAGACTGACCCATCCGAAACCCCCCCCCCAATTACAGACTGACCCATCACAGACCCCTCCGTTACAGACTGACCCATTACAGACCCCCCATTACTGACTGAACCATCACAGACTGACCCATCACAGGCTGACCCATCACAGACCCCCCACCATAGACTGACCCATCATAGACCCCCACCATAGACTGACCTATCACAGACCCCCCACAATAGACTGACCTATCACAGACCCCCCCATCACATACTGACCCATCACAGACCTCCCATCACAGACCTCCCATCACAGACTGACCCATTACTGACCCCCCCCCCCATCACCCCCCCCCCCCATCACAGATCCCCCAATCACAGTCCTCTCTCGATATTCAACTCCTGTCCTTTTCATAACAGCATAGCACTCCCTCCTACCCACAGAGCCCTACCTTTTTCACACAAGACGGAAATCACGGCAGCCCTGGACAAAGGGCAGGACTTTTCACGTTAAAAGTGGGTGATTGATTGCTGCCCCACTGCGTAGCAACCAATCACTTGCTTCTTAACTTAAAAAGTCCCGCCCTTTGTTCAGAGCGGCCGCGCTTCACGTCTTGTGTGAATAAGGCAGGTAGTGTGGGGAGGGGGCAATGCAGCAATATTATGGAAGGGACAGACGTGTTGCGCCTGCCATGCTGTGAACATAGCGGCAGTGGCAGACAAGCCAGCGGCGGGGACAAGTCACTCAGGCAACTACTTGGCGAGGCTGCGGTCTGGGTAGGATGGTTACTGGGGTCGCAATTTAGTGATGCCTGCAATATAATCTCACTTTAAAAATTTCCTTTTATGATGAAGTGCTGACTGTCTGCTGGCCATCCATTACCACAACTTCCTGGATTCCCTGCATACTTTGCAGCTTCTCTTCTGCTGTTTACTTTTAATTTCTAAGGACTACATATCCCAAGGTACCTTGCTGTAGGCAAGTGATTCCCAAACTGATTTTGCTTCCTGAAAATCCTCCTCTCAGCATTCCTGCAGTTCAGAAGGCAGGCTCTGTGAAATGTGTGACACAGCAGTGCCTGCTCACAGGACATAGTAAATATGTGTTACAAAATTCCAGGAAGTAAGCTCTTCACAAAGTAAGTTTCAAAATTCAAGATCATTCAAATTAATAGGAGTAATCTAGAAACAATTGATACAATGTAGAAGTGATTTTTCCATTTGAACCATATATATGCTTTAATATTAAAGTGCCACTGAAAGGCAAAACTTTTTTTATTTAGTTTGGGATGGAGTCGAGAAGGATTAGAACACCTGTCAGTTTTTACTGCTTCCTGTGCCCTTGCTAGTGTAGCGCCTCTCCCGCAGGAGCCACAGGATTCAATTGTCCAGGTCTTCTAGTTGTTCTAGTAGTAGAACAAGTAGAGCAAAGTCCATTCTCTTTAGTGGACAATATCTGGACAGAGCTCTTCAGCCGGTGTCCCCTTTAGCTGGCTGTACAAGGCATCAGAGGGGTAGCTAGAGCACAAGGTCCCCAATAGGGATGGGTTTAGGCGTGTTCGGATGGTACTCGCCAGGAAGCCATCACTGCACACCGCCAATCATAGGCAGTGAGACATTTCCGGGCCTGCAGCTGTATATACACACGCTACCTTTGATTGGCAGTGTACAGTGATGGCTTCCTGGCGAGTGGCCATCACTGATCCGAACACGCCCATCATTAGTCCCCAAGATCTTTCCTATGTCAGTACTCACAAGGCCCAAGGTGTAACGCTCCTGCGTTTTATGTATGATGTGGATTTTCAGCTGCAGAAATATTCCACTTCAGTAGTCATGTAGAGAAACACTGAGACACCAATCCCAACTCCCAATGACTCATCATGTGTGGATGATCTCAATTCAGCAAGTAAATACACACACTCAATAAGATGTTTCCTAGAGTGACTTATGTATATAGTAACACAGTGATGATAGGCTGAAGAGACAGGTTGGGTAGAGATGGTAGATGACAGACACTTGAAAGGAAATGTTCTTGAAAGTAAGATAGGTTTAGCAATCATGTATGGTAGCAGATGACAGAGTAGCAGGTGGACATACAAGAGAGATCAACCCAGTGCAAGAACAGGTGGTAGTAGGCTCAAGAGCTAGCAATCTTAGATAATGCAGATGTAGTAATAGTCCTTAGTATGCAGAGCTAGATAGTGTAAGCTTTAGTATGAAGGTTATAGAGGTTTCCCCTGTGGGGTACTTATCACTAATAGCAATGTAGCAGAGGAGAGGTTCGGCAAGAGCGGATGATCCGGTAGCGGGATACAGGGATCAGCGCAGCGTGGTTCCGACAGCGAGGTATGCTTGCAAGCATGAGAGCTTCAAGACAGGTTAGCATCAAGGCACAAAGCAGTTTGAACGAACACATGTGAGTGAGAGCCGGCGATCTAAATAGCCATCCAGTCCGGCGCTCAGTGATGACAGCATCAGTCTTAAAGGTGTATGCGCACCTTACCAAAAGAGAATGGTGGGGCGCATACACTTATGAAAGAGTAATTAGGGTACCCAAAGGTACCAGAACATTACACAAGGACAGATGGATGCCTCCTTCCAATCTTCCAAACAATGCCCTCCAGTCAGTGGCGGCCCGTCCATTGGGGGTGCAGGGACGCCGCCCCCCCATCCATGCATCCGGTCCCCTAATCTACATGCAGGGCGCTGGACGCATGGATTCCAATGGGGTTTTTTTTTTTAAGCACATGATTAGAGACAGAGACTCTAATAGGCTTCAAAAAAGGGTGGGCTTGGGGCGCAGAGCACTGCACCCTGAGCCCACCCAGTTGTATGACAATAGCAAATGAATATTCGCTATTATCACACTGACTCTCCCCCCAGCCAATCAGGAAGTGGGTCGTGAGATCCCTTTCCGGATTGGCTTAAAAGAGAAGTGATTTTACTGGCTATTTGCCAGTAAGAGGGAGGGTACGTACGGCCGGAGAAGATTCTCAGCCGCTCTGGGAAGGAGCAGGTAAGGATGCTGGCTGTCCGGCTGGGCAGCCAGCTGGCCGCCTGTCCCGGTGACAATAGCAAATGAATATCCGCTATTATCACACTGATGCTCCTCCCAGCCAATCAGGAAGCGGGTCCTGAGACCAGTTTCTTGATTGGCCGAAAGGAGAGGCCATGCTATTGGCCAAGGAGGAGGAGGGAGGAGACACAGGGGAAGCCGCCGCCGCTGCCTGCCCTCCACGTCAGTCCAGGGTGAGTGACCCAGCGACGGGGGGTAGGGTGTGCGAGCTGGCGAGGTCGGGGGGGGTATGGTGTGGTCCATCTGCCACCCCCCCGGCCCATGGAGCAGCAGCTGCCACTGCCTCCAGTGATACCAGACAGATCTGTGGCAGACAGCTCCCCTCAGTCAGCTTCTTCTAAGCACCTGGGTATCTGCTTTGCTCCCTCAGGTCACCCACCTGAGGCCTCCACATGGCCAGTTGCCCCTTTCAGGCTCCACAGAGTCACCCAGCCCACCTTCAGAGCCTGCCTAAGCACCTGGGTATCTGCTTTGCTCCCTCAGGTCACCCACCTGAGGCCTCCACATGGCCAGTTGCCCCTTTCAGGCTCCACAGAGTCACCCAGCCCACCTTCAGAGCCTGCCTCTCTGGGATAGGCAGGGGCAGTATCAATATTCATGCTGCCATCTGCATAGCTTCACACCTACTATCCAGAAACGTCTCAAGTCTCCTGGATACAGAGGAAGCTATAAACCAGACTGGCGGCAGCTGAACACACTGAGCAGACCTAACTAGCAGATTACAGCTTCACTAGGTACAGTGAGCAGAATATGCTTTAGCCTACCAAATAATTGCAGCCACACTGCCTACAGTGTGGCAACTAAATTTGCCTATCAAAAAAAAATTTAACAGCTATCCAACTATCCTAGCACCTACTTAGGAGGGTGCTACATCAGGGAGATTCACCCTCTCTGTTTGTCCTGTTTACTCTTCTCATTAAAAGTGAAAGTAATAGAGAATTCTCAAATTTTGAGTTGACATCAGAACAGGAATAGAGCGGAAATCTTGTAATGGGGACATAAGTTCTGGTGACACCCCAGGACTCCCTCACTTTGCAAGGATTTTCTCTTGTTCTGTCCAATAGTGCATCCTGTCAGATAATGCCTCTGACGATCTGTGCATGTGATCAGCTGGCATGACGTCAACACTGCGCATGCGCAGATCAATGGAGGCATTATCCAACGATCTGCAAAGCGTGGAGAAAGAATCTAATTGTCAGATTCTGCCTCACTCTCTCTGCCCATGCACAAGACTTGAGCAACATCATAGGCAGAGTCACAGGTGGAATACTATTGTTGTTAGGTGGGTTTAGGTGTGTTGCAGAGTGGATTTCTTTGCTCAAATTTCACGCATGCGCAGAGAGAGGGAGGCAGAATCTGACAATTGGATTCCCCCTCAATAAAGCCCCCCCCCCCGACAATCGGAGCATGCGCAGTGTTGATGTCACACCAGCTGATTAACCACTTTAAGACCGGAAGGATTTGCCCCTGTCGTGTCGAGGAATGCCCTCCGTCGGATAATGCCCGGGTCGGACTGCGCATGCTCCGTAAGTGACGTCACCCTGTCAGAACAGCTGATCGGCTGGGGTTGGCGCGTGCGCAGTCCGTCGGGGGCACAATCCGACGAGAGACAGAGCGGGGAAGAATCTAATGTCAGATTCTAACTCGCTCTGTACGATGATTACACATATGAACATTCTAACTCGCTATATGTAACTAATATATATATATATATATATATATATATATATATATATATAGTTTTATATATATATATATATATAGTATATATATATATATATATATATATATATATATAGTATATATATATAGTGTATATAATATATATATATATATATATATATAGTATATATATATATATATATATAGTATATATATATATATATATAGTGTGTGTGTATATATATATATATATATATATATATATATATATATATATATATAGTATATTATATTATATATATATATATATTATAGTAGTATAGTATATTATATAGTATATTATAGTATATATAGTGTATATATATATATATATATATATATATATACACTATACTATATATATACTATACATATACTATATATAGTATATTATATTATATATATTATAGTAGTATAGTATATTATAGTATATATATATAGTATAGTATATATATATATATATATTATATATATATACTATATATTGTATGTATATATATATATATATATATACATATACTATATATATATATATATATATATAGTGTATATATATATATACTATATATATATATATATATATATATATATATATATATATAGTTACTATATATAGCTATATATAACTCATTAAAGGGGCACTCTGAAATACTATGATCAGTACTCATATAGTATATTATAGTATATATATAGTATAGTATATTTATATATATATATATATATATATATATATATATATATATATATATATATATATATATATATATAGTGTATATATATATACATATATATATAGTATATATATATATATATATATATAGATAGTTACTATATATATATATAGCTATATATAACTCATATGGCACACATTAAAGGGGCACTCTGAAATACTATGATCAGTACTCATATGGGACACATTAAAGGGGCACCCTGAAATACTACGATCAGTACTCATATGGGACACATTAAAGGGGCACTCTGAAATACTAAAGGGGCACGCTGACTGCAATAATAAAAGGGCACTCTGACCGTGGGTCATAAAGGAGCTATGTGACTGGGACACATAACGGGGCACTCTGATAGGGACACTGATGTAAAGGAGGACTCTAACGGGGACACTGGATGTAAAGGGGGACTCTGACGGGGACACTGGATGTAAAGGGGGACTCTGACGGGGACACTGGATGTAAAGGGGAACTCTGACGGGGACACTGATGTAAAGGAGGACTCTAACGGGGACACTGGATGTAAAGGGGGACTCTGACGGGGACACTGATGTAAAGGGGAACTCTGACGGGGACACTGATGTAAAGGGGGACTCTGACTGGGACACTGATGTAAAGGGGGACTTTGATAGGGAAGCACTAGATGTAAAGGAGGACTCTGACAGGGACACACTGGATGTAAAGGAGGACTCTGACAGGGACACACTGGATGTAAAGGAGGACTCTGACAGAGACACACTGGATGTAAAGGAGGACTCTGACGGAGGCACCGACACAGGCCAAATTACGGCGGGGGGACATGAACTGCATGACGGCGGGGACACAGGGTGGAAGACGGCAGGGACAGGGGCTGAATGACGGCGGGGAAAGAGGCTGAATGACAGGGGGATACAGGCTGCATGATGAGGGACACACTGATGAGGCACAAATGAGGAGGCACTCATTGGCATGATTTAGACACAGATGGGCATGAGACACAGGTGGGCATAAATAGGGCAGAGATGGGCATGGATGAGGCAGAGATGGGCATGGATGAGGTAGGGGCGGTGCCCATCGGTGTGTACAGCGTGCGAAGAGAGAGCTAAACCAGACATGCAGCGTTCTGTTGACAAATGATCGCTCTGTCATTGGATGGAGCGATCACATGGTAAATGGCCCCTGTCGTTGGCCCTTTAACACAATCCGTGGGAAGCGCGATTCGGATGTCTCTGTACGCCCTCCCAGAATAGGCCGACCACGCTGTAGCCATCATTGGGCTATGCCCTGGTCGACAAGTAGTTAATCCCCATAGTCTTAGCTATCCGATATTACCCGTAAAGCGGGCTTTGCATTACTTATGTTCTGCAATATTTGGCCAAACTCGATCACAATGCCAGTCTCTGTGAAAATTAGGCATTGCCCCCAAAAAATGTGTGTGGCTACTGGAGGTCCTCTAGTATAAGTTTGCCAAGTATGGTGCCCTGAACCCCCGTGGTTTGGGCTCTACATTTATAGAAGCTTGGCCTGCTATGTTAATCTATGGCAGAGTCTTAGTCTGGGAATTTGAGGGGCTACAGCTCGGACCCCAAATGAGTCCGGGGGCCATATTTGGCCCAGAGGTAGGGGGGTCCTTCCTTTACCACCCCAAACATTTTGGGGTTTGTTAGCTCAAAATTTCCTGATCAACTTTTTCTAGGGCCCCTTGAGAGTATGTGGCCCCCGGGCCATACGGCACAGCAGGGAGTGCTGGATACCATTGGACTATTCTGCGGTGGTCAGCTAAAGTCTACCCCAATGCAGGTCCCTGTGAAAATAAAGCATTGGCCCCAAACAAATGTATGTGCCAAATTTGGTGCCCCTGAGCACCGTGGTTCGGCTACCACAGGGCCCTACATTTAAGCTAGCCTGGCCCATTATGTTAATCTATGGTGCAGCCGCGATCAGGAATTTGAGGGGCCACAGATCGGGCCCCAAATTAGTCCAGAGGCCCAGAGGTAGGGAAGGTCTTCCTTTAACACCTCTACATTTTTGAGGTCGCTAGCCTGAAGTTTTATGGTCAGCTTTTTAGGGGGCCCCTTGGGAGTGTGTGGCCCTCGGCCACTAATGCGGAGTGGGGATTGGTGAGTACTGCAGGAATCTCTGGACTCTTAGCTATTTAACAATATTTGCAGAGCCTGGCTCTGCAGTTCCTATGTCCTGCGGTGGTTGGGCAAATTCCACCCCCATGAAGGTCCTCATGAAAATTAAGCATTGGCCCCAAAAAAATTTTGTGGCCCCTGGGGGTCCTCTAGTAACCCTATACCAAGTTTGGTGCCCCTGGGCAACATCGTTCCGCTACCGTGGGGCCCTAGATTTAGGCTAGTTTGGCCTAGCCTATGGTAATATATGGCGCAGTAGGGAATTTTGGAGGGGCCACAACGTGGGCCCCAAACATGTTCAGGGAACCTGGACTCTTTCAGGGCCTGGGCTGTGGCCCCCTCAAATTCCCACCCCCATCAGAGTCATGGATTAACATAGCGGGCCAATGTACCATAAATTTAGTGCCCTGTGGTACCCAAATCACGGGGGGATATGGTCACCAAACTTGGTACAGGGATACTAGCTGACCCCTAGGTGGCTAGGGGCCTCAAACGTGGCAGGGGCCACATGCTTTTTTTAGGACCTTAATTGTTACAGGGACCTGCATAGGGGTCGATTTGGCTAACCACTATGGAATACAGGAACTGCAGAGCAGCGCTATACAGATACTGCTGAATAGCTAAGAGTCCAGCTAAGAGTCCAGGGATTCCTGCAATATCCAGCACTCCCCGCTGCATGGTACGGGCCGAGGGCCGCAAACTCTAATGTGGCCCTGGAAATAGCTCGGGCCCCAAATTAGTCTGGGGGGCCATATTTTGCACGGAGGTAGGGGAGGGCTCCCTTTACCAAGCATTTTGGAGTCGCTAGCCCAAAATGTACTGGTCAACTATTTCCAGGGCCACTTGAGAGTTTGCAGCCCTCGGCCCGTACCATGCAGCGGGGAGTGCTGGATACACTGGCCCTCTTTTGAGAGTGGGGCCCCTCTAGGGCCCCACTCTCAAGGGGCCCTAGAAAAATGGTACATTGGCCCGTTATGTTAATCCATGACTCTGATGGGGGTGGGAATTTGAGGGGGCCACAGCCCAGGCCCTGAAAGAGTCCAGGTTCCCTGAACATGTTTGGGGCCCACGTTGTGGCCCCTCCAAAATTCCCTACTGCGCCATATATTACCATAGGCTAGGCCAAACTAGCCTAAATCTAGGGCCCCACGGTAGCGGAACGATGTTGCCCAGGGGCACCAAACTTGGTATAGGGTTACTAGAGGACCCCCAGGGGCCACAAAATTTTTTTGGGGCCAATGCTTAATTTTCATGAGGACCTTCATGGGGGTGGAATTTGCCCAACCACCGCAGGACATAGGAACTGCAGAGCCAGGCTCTGCAAATATTGTTAAATAGCTAAGAGTCCAGAGATTCCTGCAGTACTCACCAATCCCCACTCCGCATTAGTGGCCGAGGGCCACACACTCCCAAGGGGCCCCCTAAAAAGCTGACCATAAAACTTCAGGCTAGCGACCTCAAAAATGTAGCGGTGTTAAAGGAAGACCTTCCCTACCTCTGGGCCTCTGGACTAATTTGGGGCCCGATCTGTGGCCCCTCAAATTCCTGATCGCGGCTGCACCATAGATTAACATAATGGGCCAGGCTAGCTTAAATGTAGGGCCCTGTGGTAGCCGAACCACGGTGCTCAGGGGCACCAAATTTGGCACATACATTTGTTTGGGGCCAATGCTTTATTTTCACAGGGACCTGCATTGGGGTAGACTTTAGCTGACCACCGCAGAATAGTCCAATGGTATCCAGCACTCCCTGCTGTGCCGTATGGCCCGGGGGCCACATACTCTCAAGGGGCCCTAGAAAAAGTTGATCAGGAAATTTTGAGCTAACAAACCCCAAAATGTTTGGGGTGGTAAAGGAAGGACCCCCCTACCTCTGGGCCAAATATGGCCCCCGGACTCATTTGGGGTCCGAGCTGTAGCCCCTCAAATTCCCAGACTAAGACTCTGCCATAGATTAACATAGCAGGCCAAGCTTCTATAAATGTAGAGCCCAAACCACGGGGGTTCAGGGCACCATACTTGGCAAACTTATACTAGAGGACCTCCAGTAGCCACACACATTTTTTGGGGGCAATGCCTAATTTTCACAGAGACTGGCATTGTGATCGAGTTTGGCCAAATATTGCAGAACATAAGTAATGCAAAGCCCGCTTTACGGGTAATATCGGATAGCTAAGACTATGGGGATTAACTACTTGTCGACCAGGGCATAGCCCAATGATGGCTACAGCGTGGTCGGCCTATTCTGGGAGGGCGTACAGAGACATCCGAATCGCGCTTCCCACGGATTGTGTTAAAGGGCCAACGACAGGGGCCATTTACCATGTGATCGCTCCATCCAATGACAGAGCGATCATTTGTCAACAGAACGCTGCATGTCTGGTTTAGCTCTCTCTTCGCACGCTGTACACACCGATGGGCACCGCCCCTACCTCATCCATGCCCATCTCTGCCTCATCCATGCCCATCTCTGCCCTATTTATGCCCACCTGTGTCTCATGCCCATCTGTGTCTAAATCATGCCAATGAGTGCCTCCTCATTTGTGCCTCATCAGTGTGTCCCTCATCATGCAGCCTGTATCCCCCTGTCATTCAGCCTCTTTCCCCGCCGTCATTCAGCCCCTGTCCCTGCCGTCTTCCACCCTGTGTCCCCGCCGTCATGCAGTTCATGTCCCCCCGCCGTAATTTGGCCTGTGTCGGTGCCTCCGTCAGAGTCCTCCTTTACATCCAGTGTGTCTCTGTCAGAGTCCTCCTTTACATCCAGTGTGTCCCTGTCAGAGTCCTCCTTTACATCCAGTGTGTCCCTGTCAGAGTCCTCCTTTACATCTAGTGCTTCCCTATCAAAGTCCCCCTTTACATCAGTGTCCCAGTCAGAGTCCCCCTTTACATCAGTGTCCCCGTCAGAGTTCCCCTTTACATCAGTGTCCCCGTCAGAGTCCCCCTTTACATCCAGTGTCCCCGTTAGAGTCCTCCTTTACATCAGTGTCCCCGTCAGAGTTCCCCTTTACATCAGTGTCCCCGTCAGAGTCCCCCTTTACATCCAGTGTCCCCGTCAGAGTCCTCAGAGTCCCCCTTTACATCCAGTGTCCCCGTCAGAGTCCCCCTTTACATCCAGTGTCCCCGTTAGAGTCCTCCTTTACATCAGTGTCCCTATCAGAGTGCCCCGTTATGTGTCCCAGTCACATAGCTCCTTTATGACCCACGGTCAGAGTGCCCTTTTATTATTGCAGTCAGCGTGCCCCTTTAGTATTTCAGAGTGCCCCTTTAATGTGTCCCATATGAGTACTGATCGTAGTATTTCAGGGTGCCCCTTTAATGTGTGCCATAGGAGTTATATATAGCTATATATATATATAGTAACTATCTATATATATATATATATATACTATATATATATATATATATACACTATATATATATATATATATATATATATATATATATATATATAAATATACTATACTATATATATACTATAATATACTATATGAGTACTGATCATAGTATTTCAGAGTGCCCCTTTAATGAGTTATATATAGCTATATATAGTAACTATATATATATATATAGTATATATATATACACTATATATATATATATATATATATATATATATATATATAGTATATGTATATATATATATATATATATACATACTATATATAGTATATATATATATAATATATATATACTATACTATATATATATATACTATAATATACTATACTACTATAATATATATAATATAATATACTATATAATATACTATACTAAATATATATATATATAATATAATATACTATATATATATATATATATATATATATATATATATACACACACTATATATATATATATACACACACTATATATATATATATACTATATATATATATATATATATATATATATATATATATATATATATATATATATATATATATATTATATACACTATATATATATACTATATATATATATATATATATATATATATATACTATATATATATATATACTATATATATATATATAACTATATATATATATATATATATATATATATATATATATATATATATATTAGTTACATATAGCGAGTTAGAATGTTCATATGTGTAATCATCGTACAGAGCGAGTTAGAATCTGACATTAGATTCTTCCCCGCTCTGTCTCTCGTCGGATTGTGCCCCCGACGGACTGCGCACGCGCCAACCCCAGCCGACCAGCTGTTCTGACAGGGTGACGTCACTTACGGAGCATGCGCAGTCCGACCCGGGCATTATCCGACGGAGGGCATTCCTCGACACGACACCCCCTTAATGACCAGGCCCTTTTTTCAACTTGGCAGGGAGTGATTTTAACTAACAATTGCGCGGTCGTGCGATGCTGTACCCAAACAAAAATTTACGTCCTTTTTTCCCACAAATAGAGCTTTCTTTTGGTGGTATTTGATCACACAAAAAAAGAGCGACAATTTTGAAAAAAAATCAATATTTTTGACATTCATTCCCAAAAAAAAAAAATGTTAAAATCAAAATCTTTTAACATTTTAGGCCAATTTGTTTTCTGCTACATATTTTTGGTAAAATAAATCGCAATAAGCGTATTTTGATTGGTTTGCGCAAACGTTATTGCGTCTACTAACTACGGAAAAGATTTATGTCATTTTTATTGTTTTTTTTTTACTAGTAATGGCGGCGAGCTGCGATTTTTTGCAGGACTGCGATGATTGCGGCGGACAGATCGGACCCCCGACTGACATTTTTGACACTTTTGGGGGGACCAGTGACATTACTACAGTAATCAGTGCTAAAAATATGCACTGTTACTGTACTAATGACACTGGCAGGGAAGGGGTTAACACTGTGGGTGATCAAGGGGTTAAATGTGAGCCTAGGGGAGTGATTCTAACTGTGAGGGGCCTTGCTTTTAAAATGACCATAGAGACATGTGTTCCTATATAGAAGGATCACAGGGGCTCTATGATCATTCCAGGAATAAGAAGGGTCAGCTGTGTTTACAACATCTGACCATTCTTCTCTCTCAGCGGGGAACGATTGCGGGTGTCAGGCGGCAATCGGAGCCACCTGCCCGCTGCATCGGCTACCCCGCTGACAAGCGGTGGCGGTAGCGCGTCGCCGGCGACGCACGCTCGACCACTAGCCTCCTGCTCGCAACCGCCGTACGGTTCGCCCAGGAGCGGTTGCCTGCCACAGTACATCGTAAAGAGGTTAAATAGAGCAGCTGATCTGCATGCGCAGATCCTCGGAGGCTTTATCTGACAGGATGCACTATTTGACAGAACACCTCTCATTTCCTGTTTTCAGTGTTTCATCCTCACTTGTGATGTGTTGCACTTTTTCAGTTATCTTCCGTATGGCTTTTCATGAATTTTGGAAAAATCTGCAACTACAACTGCATGCGAACCCTATATGACTATCACTTTAGATCCCTTAGGTGTATCCCTTTTGGGTTTCTGGCTGTACATTTGTACCCCCAGTGGCATCATTCATTCAAGCGGGGGGTCTCCTCATGCATCTACACCTTTGTTGAGCCAAGGCTCCAGGATCAGCACAGACAACTTTGTAGCAGTGCTTTTTGTTTTTATATATATATAGATTTTGGGCTCTCTTTGACAGTGAGGCATTACCTGGGAATCTGAAACTCTATTTATGACTGTACATGAGCATCCCTGAAGAAGGGCACAATATCAAATCTCGAAATGCGTCGGATGTCTCATCTCATGTGTCCTCCCTCATGTAGAAGTTCTTCTTTGTACTTTTCTATCATGCCCATACCCCTTTAACCCATGTCTCCACCCAGTTATGGATATTTTCAGGGCCGGCCTTTGGTGTGTGCGAGCTGTGCGGCCGCACAGGGCGCCATGGGCAACAGGGGCGCCGTGTGGCCATCACAGCTCGCAAATGATGAGGCCGCACAGTGGGAGGTAAGCGGTGACCGCGGCCTGGACAGGGCTACCACAGGCCGCGGCTGCTGCTTACCCCCCGCTGTGCGGATGTACCTGTCTCCAATTCGAGTCCGGACTGTCTGCAGGGCTGAGCTGTGTGTGAGAGGAGAGAGAGAGAGATTGTTCTCCTCCTCCTCCCTCCCCTCTCCTCCTGGGTCTGCCCCGCCCACACTCTCCGGAGATGTGTGAGCGGGAATTTTAACACAGAAGAAAAGCTGCAGACAGCGTGAGCCTTCATCCTGGGGTAAGTAAGCTCTCTCCTGCCCCAGTATGTAATAAATGTAAGGGGGGTCTCTGATTTAAGGGGGGTCTGTGGGGGGCTCTGATGTAAGGGGGGTCTGTGGGGGGCTCTGATGTAAGGGGGGTCTGGGGGGAGTCTCTGATGTAAGGGGGTCTGTGAGGGGGTCTCTGATGTAAAGGGGGCTCTCTGATGTAAGGGGGGTCTCTGAGGGTCTCTGATGTAAGGGGAGTCTGGGGGGGTCTATGATGTAAAGGGGGCTCTGTGAGGGGGTCTCTGATGTAAGGGGGATCTGTGGGGGGGGTCTCTGATGTAAGGGGGGTCTCTGATGTAAAGGGGGGTCTCTGATGTAAGGGGGGTCTCTGATGTAAGGGGAGTCTGTGGGGGGTCTATGATGTAAAGGGGGCTCTGTGGGGGGTCTCTGATGTAAGGGGGGTGGGCTCTGTGGGGGGTCTCTGATGTAAGGAGGGGCTCTGTGGGGGGTCTCTGATGTAAGAGGGTCTCTGACGTAAGGGGGGCTCTGTGAGGGTCTCTGATGTAAGGGGGGCTCTGCGGGGTCTCTGATGTAAGGGGGGTCTGTGGGGGTCTCTGATGTAAGAGGGGGCTCTGTGGAGGTCTCTGTGAGGGTCTCTGATGTAAGGAGGGCTATGTGGGGGGTCTCTGATGTAAGGGAGGGCTCTGTGGGGGGGTCTCTGATGTAAGGGGGGCTCTGCTGGGGAGTCTCTGATGCAAGATGGGCTCTGTGAGGGTCTCTGATGTAAGGAGGGCTCTGTGGGGGGTCTCTGATGTAAGGGGGGCTCCATGGGGGGTCTCTGATGTAAGGGGGGCTCCATTGAGGGGTCTCTAATGTTAGTGGGGCTAAGTTATTAGTGAACATAAAAAAGTTCCAAGAAAAGTCCAATGAAGTGCCAAAAAGGTGCAAGAAAATGTGCAAACAAGTGCAAATAAATATTTATGGTCACAAATCTTCAACGGTAGGTGTGCGCCAAAAAAGCACCCTATGTGCTGCTTCCACCAATCACCCCAAACTGACTCACCAGACTTAAATAAAAGCCTATGTATTTTATGGAATCAAGCTATGTTGATTAATTTTTTGCACATTGTAGAGGTTATGAATATTTAATTGTTATTTATTTAGTAGTGGTATATGATATGTATACTGTAGTAGCCATGCAGATTTAATTATTAATTTTGCACTGTGCACTTTTTGCAACAGAAACAGATTTGGGTGACATATTTATATATCATTTTAGGGTAAATACTATTTTTGCTCTGATTTTTTCCCTGTTTTTATCTTGCTGCTGCACCCACTTGCAGTCAATTAGCAGCAATTATACTCTTAAATAGTTTTTTAATAGATACAGCCATGTTTAGGGGGGGCGAGAGGTGAGGATGGGGGGCGCCACAGGATTAGCTCGCACAGGGCGCCTGAACACCTAAGGCCGGCCCTGGATATTTTATACTGTTATTTTCAAATAAAAGAAAGATATTTTTTACATATATGTCGATATTTTTTGGTGTCCGAGTATGCCTACAAATAGTCCCAACCTTGGAGGGTTTTTTCCTTTTGGTGTATGATTGGGATGATGTTATTCTTGCAGCTCTTCCCCACCTCCTCCTCTTGTACTGCCAATAATTATGTACATCCCAGTTCTATGTGATGATAAAATAGTGGATTCTAAAGATGTCGTACTGATATATAGATAAACGGAAGTGATACATTTGTCTTTTGAACAAGGTTTTATATATACCTACAACTGTGAAATGAAGCAAAAAAAGGAAATGACAATATTCAACCCCAACAAACCCGAATGGTTTAGAAAAATCTGTTTTATCATATATTTGGCAAGAAAAAAAAAAAAGAAGCTAAATGCATATATGTTCCACTAGAGGTCACTAGACACAAAGAATTGGAAAGTATGCCTCATTAATGGCAAAATACATTGGAACTCTCCTTTAAATGATTGAGTTCAGGTGTTTCTAGTGCTGCGTACTGTTAGGATTAAGGCCCGTACACACACGCAGATCGTCGTCATACAAACGTCGGCGGACGAAAGATCTGCCGATTGTATGCGTGTTAGTATGGTGCCTCCGACAGATGTCTGCACACAATCTGCGGACAAGAGTCTTTCTTGCAAACATGAAAATTTTTGTCTGCAGACACCAGAACGGACGATTGTTCGCCTGTCAGTACAGAAATCAGCCGACAGACCGCAGATTTGCAAGACTGGGCATGCTCAGAAAATAAAAAACACAGGGAAAGTTAACCATTACATGACATCACTTCTGCAGTCAGCTGAAGTCTGCGGACAAAATTCTTGTGCTGTCCTTGTGCTGTCTTTGCACTTTTCAACAGACACCGACATCCCGGGGAGAAAAGACGAACATTTGTATGACGACGATCTGCGTGTGTGTATGGGGCTTTAGTTTACACTTGTAGTTGGGGGGAAGTAAAAATAGACAGTTAAGCAGCACTTTTATTGCTTCTCGTTAGGCAGTGGGACAGAGGTGTACACATGTGTTGTGATGCTTTGCTTCTTAGCACAGCAAAAAATGACCCCCACTGTCAGGCAGTTACCACCAATAAACGCAGCGCATTCAAGTGAAAGGGGCCATGCCGCAACTGCGATCCAAACGCTAGGCTCAGCAGCATGGTATTGCCATTCCACCAACTCTCATGGCTGTAAAAACAAACAGGCTTTCAGGAGGCAGCAGTATTGCGAATGCCTGTCAGCTGCTCCTAAACTGCTCTATAAAAAGCGACACATGGGCAAACGAGTCCTTCATACAGGGCCGTCTTTAACACAGGGCAACAGGGGCAGCTGGCCCGGGCCAAGCCATTGTCTTGGGGCCCAAAGCAGCAGCCCTTTGAGCCCGCACTGCCCACAAATAGTTGATAAGTTCATTTGGCAGGGCCCAAGAAAATATTTGCCCAGGGTCCAATCAATACTAAAGACGGCCCTGCCTTCATACTACAGCATATAAAGATCTTTTAGACAACTTTGCACTTCCTAATGTGGCAACAGTTTGGAGAAAATTCCATGGACTCCCAAGTCCATGATGAAATGGTTGGAAGAGTGTCCTACACAGAGCTCTGACCTCAACTCTAAGTCCCAGGTTCACATATATGCGATGCGGGAACCCTGCAAATCCACTGCGGGTTCCCGCATCACATTAAAATCAGACACAGTTTACAGTGCCATATGCGAATCCCTGGGGGTGTCAATACAAAGTTAACGACGTCCCCAGATCAGTTCGCATATCGCAGTGCGAACAGACAGTTCGAACATTAATCAGATCGCATGGGTGTGACACAGTCATTGTTTGACCAACAATTTTCTACCTGGCTCCTTTGATTTTCTAGTCAACTTTGGGTGAGCTGGATAGTGCCACCCATGGTCCGAATCCTGACTGGTTCAGCAAGAGTTGGCCAAAATTCACATTTATTGCGTCAGGGCGTCCCTTAAGCACAAAATCACATACCTGTATGTGATTCTGGTCGTCAGCTCTGGGGCGCACGCGCCGCCGGAGCCTCGCTTCCGCTGTGATTGGAAACAGCAGGAGCCAATCAGCGGGTCTGGTGGCTGCAGTGGCCACCGGGACCCGCCGATCGTTCATAGGAGAGTCAGAGCGGCAGTCTGTCTATGTAAACAAAGCAGACCGCCATTCTATCACAGACGGGGAGAGACATTGTGTGTTCCTGCTAATCAGGAACACAGATGTCTCTCTTCCTCCTGTCAGTCTGTACCCCACACAGTAAGAAAGCACTCCCAGGGAACACAGTTAACTCTTAGATTGCCGCTGAAGTTAACCCCTTCCCTGCCAGTGTCATTTGTACAGTGACAGTGCATTTTTTTAGTACTGATCACTGTATTGGTGTCACTGGTCCCCAAAAAGTGTCAGATTTGTCCGCCACAATGTTGCAGTCCCACTAAATTCACCGATCGCTGCCATTACTAGTAAAATAAATAAATAAAATGTCCATAAATCTATCTCATAGTTTGTAGAACGCTATAACTTTTGCGCAAACAAATCTATATACGTTTCTTGGGAATTCTTTTTACCAAAAATATGCAGCAGAATACATATCGGGTTAAATTTGAGGAAGAAATTAGATTTTTTATATTTTTTTTTTTCGGGTGTGTTTTATAGCATAAAGTAAAAAATACTGTTTTTTTGTTTATAGCGCAAAAAATAAAAACCGCAGAGGTGATAAAGTACCACCAAAAGAAAGCTCTGTTAATGGGAAAGAAAGGACAACAATTGTATTTGGGTACAGCGTCTCACGACCGTGCAATTGTCATATAAAGCACCACAGTGCCGTAATGCAAAAAAATGGCCCGGTCAGGAAGGGGGTAAAACCTTCTGGAGCTAAAGTGGTTAAAGAAGACCAATCATTTCAATTCGTTTTACAGTTAAATACCCTATGACACAAAGTGCATGTAGTACTTAGCTCCATGTTTCTAAGTGCCTTGTAACCCTAGTTATGAGGTCTGATCTGCGCAACTTCCCTCCTTCCACAGTTGACCCAACAACAGCTATGAAGGAGAAGGCTAATTCGAAGCTAAAGCTTGTCTCCACTTTGAGCACTTTCCTGAAGCAAACAGCATCAAGATAAGTGCAGAGGGAAGGGGACAAACTCCGGGAATCAGAAAAAAATCTCTTTCAGACCCCCCCCCCCCTCCCCACAGATGCTGTAAGGGTTAAATACTCATCATGTCTAGGGGGCTATGAATAAGGAGTAATACCTTTTTCCATGCCCCAGCAAGCTCTCTCCATTGGTGTGACTTGTTCCCTGAGCCTCCTCTTTATGCTGCTCATGGTCGCATGCTCGCCCTCACCAAGTACAATGCAGGGTTGATAGCCCTGCAATGTACACAGTGACACAGAAGGACTGCCTACAGAGCCAGAACTCGAAGGGGGAGGAGGCAAGCCATGGGTCCAGCTGGAGCAGGGGACATGGTAAGTAATAATGTCTGTTCCTGTATCCCCTTGACCAGGGGTATCAAACTTAATTTCATTGAGGGCCGCATCGGCATTATGGTTGCCCTTTAAGGGCCGGCTGTATCTGTAAGATTATGAATGCAGGGTTCAGGAGTGCGCTATATACAGACTGCAGAGTTCAGGAGTGTGCTACATACAGAGTGCAGAGTTCAGGAATGTGCTACATACAGAGTGCAGAGTTCTGGAGTGTGCTACGTACAGAGTGTAGAGTTCAGGAGTGTGCTATGTACAGATTGTAGAGTTTAGGAGTGTGCTACATGCAGAGTGCAGAGTTCAGGAGTGCGCTACGTACAGAGTGTAGCGTTCAGGAGTGTGCTACGTACAGAGTGTAGAGTTAAGGAGTGTGCTACGTGCAGAGTTCAGGAGTGCGCTACGTACAGAGTGTAGCGTTCAGGAGTGTGCTACGTACAGAGTGTAGCGTTCAGGAGTGTGCTACGTGCAGAGTCCAGAGTTCAGGAGTGGGCTACGTACAGAGTGTAGAGTTAAGGAGTGTGCTACGTGCAGAGTGCAGAGTTCAGGAGTGCGCTACGTGCAGAGTGCAGAGTTCAGGAGTTTGCTACGTGCAGAGTTCAGGAGTGCGCTACGTACAGAGTGTAGAGTTAAGGAGTGTACTGTGTACAGAGTGCAGAGTTAAGGAGTCTACTGTGTACTTGCAGGGTGATCATTGGTGGTCATCTGTCCCCTCTGAGTGCATGCAGGACATGTGTATGTGAGAGCGACCAGCCGCCAAGAGGAAAGCTTTCCTTGTAAGCACAGTGGGCTTCTGTGTTTACAAGTGATAGTGGTGTGCGGGGAGCAAAGGGTGAAAGCCAGAGGTGGCAGCATCTTCTAGCTAAAAAAAGCCCTGGCTACAAGGGCCACATGAAATGGCCTGGGCCTTGTATTTGACACATGTGACCTAGACATAATGAGCATTTAACTCTTGCAGTGTGTGGGGCCTCACTGCAACTGAAGATTTTTTTCCTAATTCCTGGAATTGGGATTTAAGCCTTCCATTCTTTGATATTGCGGAAACATTTTACTATTACCAGATGCCTATAGTAACAGAGATAGTGTCCTGGTTCGGGTTTACTGAGCATTTTTAAATTAAATTCATTTCTCATTCCCTAATTATAGGATGTGTGTGCAAACTGTTATTATGCAAAGTGTTAAAATGCCTTGCAGACATTTCCACTACATGCCGTTCATCATTACAAATCTAATGAATTTTAAAATCAGTTAGACCTCATTAGTTGTCATTTGTGTAGTAAAACTTTATATAGATTTTTTTTTTTTTTCTGCATTTGGCAAGGCCCCAAGTCTGATGCATTTGGCATTTCCATAAATTAACTGGCTGTTCTATCTAAAACCCCAAGGGGGCGCTAGGGAATTTGAGTCAAGTTCACATCATCTATATTTACACTCGTTGCCATATTTATAGCATCACTTGGGTCACCACTGACTCCTGTGGAAAGCCTGCCATGCATCATCCTTGCCACTCACCTTTGTACACATTCACCACACATTAAATGCTGTGCAAATAAGCAATTGCCCTCTGTACCCACGCTGAGAGAGTTTATAACTACATCGAAAAAATGGTTCTAATGGAAAGCAACCTTGACAGATCAATAGGACAGTCTTATTGATAATATGATAAAATATATAAAGCATTCATAATATTTATTTCAATAAATAAAAAAATGTATTTATTACATTTATTTTTTGTTTTTTTTCATTTATATTTCTATAAGCTTTTATGCTTCTGTAGTGCTTTTATCCCTCCCAAAGTGCTTAAACCGGAGTTCCGGCCTTGGGGGTGAAATTTAGCTAAAAATACCCCCGGGACAGTCAGGGCTAGTACATTCCACAATGGATAGCCTCTGTACTGTTCCGGGTCGCACTTACCTTTTAGAAGAAATATTTACCTTGAAAATTTCTTCTCCAGCGCTGCCATCTTGGATGTGGGCAGCTGAAGTCAGCGCGTCCTCTTCTGCGTCCTCTTCCACGTCCTCTTCTCCCAGAATGCGTCTGCACCGGCCCCGCTCGTCACTTCCGGTGCAGGCGTGTCATCTCTCTACAGCTTCTGGGCATGCCCAGAAGCTGTTTAGCAGGGAATGACGCGCCCGCACCGGAACTGACGAGCGGGGCCGGTGCAGGCGCATTAATTCCTGGGAGCGATGACGCTCAGCTCCCAGGAATCAATGCAAGGAGGAAGTGACGGCGCGGGCCGCAGAGGGAGGAAGTGGAAGAAAGGTGAGTATATTTTCTTCAATAACAAGGTAAGTAAACAAAAAAAAAAAATCGGAACTATCCATTTGTTTTTCAGGTGACCAAGAGCAACCGGATGGCCCAAAATCGATTATGTCGATTTTGAGGCCGGAACTCCGCTTTAATCTACAGTTGGTGAGGCAGCCATCTTGGGAGCACTCAGTAGAATATCAGGAGCCAGCTAACCTACCAGTATGTCTTTGGTGTGTGGGAAGAAATGCAAACTCCATGCTGCAAGGCGCACCTTGCCCAACGCCTGGGCCTCGGGCCGATAAGTGGGCTGCTGCCACATGGCAGGAGGTGAGTGGCGACCCCAATGTCATCCTATCAGCAGGGCAGAGGGCGGGAGGAGCTGGAGATCGGGACAGAGTGGGAGACTTTTCATATTAGAATGAGGGTACTCAGCTGTTTGTTAACAACTTTAGGACCGGAAGGATTTTCCCCCTTAATGACCAGACCCTATTTTGCGATTCGGCACTGCATTAATTTAATGGACAGTTGCATGGGCGTGCCACTCTGTACCCAAATAAAATTGATGCCCTTTTTTTTTCCCCACAAATAGAGCTTTCTTTTGGTGGTATTTGATCCCCTTTGCGATTTTTATTTTTTGCGCTATAAACAAAAAAAGAGCGACAATTTTGAAAGTAAAAAACAATATTTTTCACATTCTGCTATATGACATTCTCAAAAAAAAATGTAACAATCAAAATTTTTTAACATTTTATGCCAATTTGTTTTCTGCTACATATTTTTGGTAAAAAAAATTGCAATAAGCTTATTTTGATTGCTTTGCGCAAAAGTTATCGCGTCTACTAACTACGGGAAAGATTTATGTCATTTTTTATTGTTGTTTTTTTTTTTTTACTAGTAATGGCGGCGATCTGCGATTGTTTTGCAGGACATTGTGCGGACAGATCGGACCCCTAACTGACATTTTTGACACTTTTGGGGGGACCAGTGACATTACTACAGTAATCAGTGATAAAAATACGCACTGCTACTGTAATAATGACACTGGCAGGGAAGGGGTTAAACCAGGGGTGATCAATGGGTTAAATGTAAGCCTAGGGGAGTGATTCTAACTGTGGGGGGGGCGTGGCTTGTGAAATGACAATAGAGACATGTGATCCTATATAGAAGGATCACATGAGCTCTGTGATTATTTCAGGGAGAAAGACGGTCGGTTGTGTTTACAACAGCCGACCGTCCTTCTCTCTCAGCGGTCGCCCCCTAGCTTCCCTAGCTTACCTACGTCGATTTGCGCAGGACAGCCACCCTGCCGCAGTAAAAAGGCGGCGGGTGGTCGGGAAGTGGTTAATATGATTTTGGTTTTGGCAGCTCCCGCCCTCCGACATGATCTGCAGCTCCTCCCGCCCTACTGATAGGATGACATCAGTGGCCGGGTGGGAGACCTGGGAGAAAGGACACAGGCTGATAACTGCCTCTGTCCTGTCAAAGGTAAGAATGCAGGGGAGGCAAAAATTGCATCACAGAGCTGCAAATCCCCTGCTGCCTCTTTTGCAGCCACTTCCTACAGCGATGACTGAATGGTATTTTTTTTAAGGCATGTGTCATCTTATGCTTAGTCCTTATTACTAATCACCCTCTATGCTAAACTGTGCTATTACCATTATTCATCTTTTTCTATGCTTTCCTCTTAACCAACCATATTAGTTGTAAACCTCTTGTTTTTAAGTATTGTCATAGGCATTGCATATTAGCACGTTATGTTAAACCTACCTTAAAACAAAGCTATTCCAGCACCAAGATGTCAGAGCTGCAGGCGCTCCCATCTTCACCCTTCTCGCTTCCAGGTTCGCAGATTCTGAAGAGAGAGAATGCTGCTCCAGGTGTGTGGTGATAGCTAGGAGATGGATTATCCCATAGAGTACTGGCCCCGGCCAGCCTCCGTAGAAAACTTGTAGAAAAAGAAATAGCCGCACATCCAGGAATTCCAGTTGCCTTTAGATTTCTTTTAATTCCAAAATGTCACAAATGATGACACCAAAGACACCAACATGAAGTCACGTAGACGCGTTTCACACATACATCTTGTGCTTAATCATTACAATTATAGGTTCCCAGATTCTGCTCTGTGACTGCGCGGAGGAGCCGCCGTTTACGGCACAGGGCTCTGAAGGAACAGCCTGTGTGGCCATTCCTCCAGAGCGCATGCGCCAGTTTTGTCACTGGCTGCATTTACAGTAAATATCTCCTAAACGGTGCACGTTTAGGAGATATTTACACTACCTATAGGTTAGCCTTATTATAGGCTTACAGATTCAGAGATGGGAGTTTACTTCTACTTTAACTTTTCCTTTACTAACTGGTTAGGTGCCTGTTTTCTTTGATGTCGTACTACTACTGAGTATTACTTTCAGTGTTTTTTTTGTGACATTGAAGGCTTTGTACACTCAACCTAGTGTGTCAAAGGGGCTGAAGTTTTTAAAGCTGTCGAAGCAAAATCAGAGGACACACCCTAACCAGTGGCTCCTATGGGGGTAGCGCTACATATGCACAAACCCAAACACACATGAAAATAATAATAATTAAAGAAAAAACACTTATAATCCTCTTACTGCATCCTGTGCATGTATGTCATAGTATTTCACATGGCAACCTAAGTAACTTCTAAGTAGCAGTGAACTGTAAGTAATATGTGTCAGTAAATGAAGGGCTGGTGACTTTGAAATCTCCACCTGCAAATTCAATGCCTATGGTTTGGGTATTCTGACCGTCACGTTTTCCAAGGAGCTTTCTACTCTGTCTCTGTACCATGGCTGCCAGTTCAGTCCTTTAATTATTGACCCATATTACTTACACTGTTTCTATGGCTGATTAAATCCACATAGGGCACTGGGAGAAAGTTGGATAGGTCAGTCAAATTGGATGCATTATCAATACAACTATGCAGTCTCATTTTAGGGTTACGGACTAGGCTTGTGATCCTGTGATATGCCAAATAAAAGTCCTCGTTGTCCAAGCAGTTGAACACTACACATCTTTTGTGCTCAGCTAAATAAAATGAGCCTCTTAGGACAATTATGAAACCTTCTATCAAAATGTATTTGTAGACAGCCATTTCAGACTCACCGGGGTGGCAATATCTGTGCAATCAAGAGACTCTGCTGTTCCAGTTTTACAATAAGTCTAATATGTACCAACTGTTTCAACATCGCAAAGCCCTTTTAAACAATACTTTTACAACTGCAGAAATATTTGGCAGTCTGCACACCATCCATTATAGTTTAGATGCCGGCACCGTGTGGAAAATACTATAAAAAGGAAATTTCTATGCTCCTTTGAGAGAGAAAAAGTTGGCTGCATTTGCAAGAGAAATATTTCATCTCCCTGTACTCATAAAGGTGTCAAACATACTTACAACTACATTATGAGATCTTCAGAAAAACATAACGCAAACCTAAACAAATTCATTATGCTTCTGGCTGTTCTTAAAACTTGTAATGCATTTTCTAGTTCTAAAGAGTGTAAATTCTACAGTTCTATGTTTGGCTATATTAAGAAAGAAGGTACCCCTAAGAACTTATTTAAAGAGAGTAATGAGCCGGGGCAGGTTAACTTTAGAAACACACAGCCAGAAGAGGGCTACCTTAGGCTAGCAAGCCAGAGGCTAGGTGGGACAGTGTCAGCAGTTTGACAGACAGCAGCAAATAAACTAGTGGGAGTCAAAACCAGCCGGGTATGGATGGTACTGAAAGATTGTGCCATGCCAGGGATGACCAGAGTCAAAGCCAAAGCAAGGCCAAAGAAAAAAAGGTCAACTTGGCTAAATCCTTTCAGATGAATAGCCAACTGAGGGCATACATGCTGATGAGCGCACAATACGTGGACACTTGTAGGGAATGTGGAGTAATAGAAGGACCTGTAGGAGAAGCTGAGGATCACTGTGATTCAGAAAGGGAAGCAGGAACCATCCCGAAGAGAGTAATGCTATGGAAGCAGTGGAAGCACTGTTTAAAGGAGGAATAAGTGAGGAATGACCCACCTTCAACCATTTTCCACCCTTCTGTATGAATGCACTGCAGGAATGTCTGTATCACCATCAATCAGGGTAATTAAGTGAAGTATGTCTGTAAAATTAAAAGCTACATGTCAACTGAAAGCAGAAATCAGATTAGAAGCAGTGCCTACATAGGTAGGCGGGAAGGAGGGTGGGTGTCACCAAGGAGGTGCACACAGGAGGTGGTTGAGTGGTATGGTATTTGCAGTACTGTGGGTTATGTATATTGTTGCCACCATTCTTTTGTTCCAGGGGAAGTAACAAAAATCAGGAGGACTGCAGTGTTTAGTGTGGGAAATGCAGAGTATATGATGTAGTGTGTTGTGAAACAAAGTTAATGCTTTGCTTGAGGTGTACAGTGCTGTTCTGTTCAATGTACTCTTTATTTCCCAAAATCAGTGGAGTGCTAGGCAGGTGTCAGGAAGGCATGTTAAGCAACCCCTTTTATATCCTTGTATACAATACCTTAAATAACCCTGGGCTAGGGTTAGAATGTCTAAGTAAAAATACATTAGCTGAAGCAAATACCCATCTAAAAATATAAAATGCATTCTGGGTTTAGCTCATGTTATTTTATATGCAATATGTGCCATTAAACTACCCTGCCTTTGGGAATTCTGAGTACCAGCAGGTGATTGCCAAGAATGTGATCCCTGAGTTAGCATGGGTACAGTTTTAAACACAAAAGTTTCCTGAAGTGCTAAGGATCCTTTGGTATGGAACATAGAAACATAGAAAGTGTCGTGATAGCGGCAGAAAAAAGATCTAGTGGTCCATCGAGCCTGCTCCATTTCTTTTTTTTTTAATAATTATGTTACTGTATTGCAGATTTGTATTTGACACAAGATGGCTGTGTTTAGCATCTCTGCTCTTTATAGTCTCATTACAGGAGTATAAAGACTGCTGGGATTTGTACGCTAAAAGCAGAATCTTTCCTCACAGTGGAGCTGAAACTAAACTACAAAGTCCAGAGGCAATCACCAGGGGGCGGGGATAGATAAAAGCAAAGACCTGGGAACACGGAGGGGAGTTGGAGAGAGATTTGGCTGGGGTAAGGAGGTATGTGCAGGAGCCATGTGGAACCACGTGGGCCTAGACCAGGGGTCTTAAACTGGCGGCCCTCCAGCTGTTGCGAAACTATAAGTCCCTCTGCTTATGGGAGTCATGCTTGTAACTGTCAGCCTTGCAATGCTTACTGGGAATTATAGTTCTGCAACAGCTGGTGGGCCATTAGTTTGAGACCCCTGGCCTAGACCATATTTGGTTAGGACGGGAAGTTGCAATTGACAATGAGAAGCCGGGTATCCTGTGAGCAGCAGACTGGTGGAGACCTGTTGGTTTCAGGATTATAGAAGTCATCGTCATCATAGCAGCATCTTCAAAGAACAATTGGAGCGCTGGGCTGTGGAGGGGCAGGGAATGGCCAGCTCAGGCTCTTAGTTGCTTGCTGAAAGGCTGAGCGGGTGTCGGTCCAGGCACCTGGCCGATTCCGGACTGACTTCTATGACGTCAGCAGAGAGCGGACTTCAGCGCTCTGCTGAAAACGGGTCGCAGAACGAAATGCACTCCTGTGATTTATAGAGGTACAGCCAAATTAGCTTTTGCTATACTTCTCCTTTAAGGAGATACATCTTACAACTCCCCCCAAAAAATGACTCGGCTTCACGGGGTTGTACCGAGGTGGTGCCTGCAGTTAGAGGCATCATCCCAGTACCGTTGTTTAGGCATGACGGTTGGCTTTCTTGTGATAACAACCGATGTGGCGGAGCAGCTGTTCGGTTGTTATTACAAGGAGCGAGAGGGGACGCCCCCCCCTTCCGCCGCCTACTGTGAATTGCCGGCTTGCCGAAGACCCGATCAAAGCCGGATTCGGTTCTCCGATGTAGAAACCCAAAAGCGATGTCATGACATCCCTATTGGTTACAGGAGCCTTAAAGGCGCCAGATTTTAAAAAAATTACAGCATTCAAAACAGCCAAACTTGGCATTTTGAAAGCTTTTAAGTGCAGAGGAGGGGTTTGGGGTCTTTTAGACCCCAGATCCCTCCATAAAGAGTACTTGTCACCAGGTTCGGTGTATTTTAATTGGTTTGCGCAAAAGTTATAGCATTTACAAACTACGGGATAGATTTTTGGACTTTTTATTTATTTATTTATTTTTTATTAGTAATGGCGGCGATCAGCGATTTTTACATAAGCAGGTGGGTCTTCTCTCGGTTTTTCGGACGATTACTGACGCTCCTCCCACGGCTTGCCTCCCGCTGTGTCTAAACACAGCGGGAGCGTGGCTCCGGCGTGCGCGCGCCCGCTGAAACCACATGCACTCAGTCACGTAGTACTACGTGACTGGACGCATCCGAACCGCCCTGCCGCAGTAAAAAGGCGGTGGGCGTTCGGCAAGTGGTTAAAGAGAATTCTCTTGTCACTGCGAGCTAACTTGAGGGCCCCAACCAGAAGGAACCAATCTGATAGTCTACCTTTGACTGAGGGCCTACAAGGGAGTTAGCCTTGGTTTCTATTTACTCTTTTCCATTTCACTTGGGGAGTAAATCGCAGTCTATGTTCTATCGTCTATATTCTCAGTCCTCCAGGACAGGCCACGCATGCCTGAAAGGGGTATTGTACTGTATTGAATTGCTCCTGTGCTGAAACACAGTGTTCATGGTTAACCCTTGTACATGGTTGAATTGCCTACCGTTCACTTTGTTGATCTTAATACAACTTAATAATTTATTTTATAACTGTGTGCGCATATTTTCCTTGACTGACAGCCAGGAGACTCCTTAGTGAAGGTATTTTGGTAGTGTCAGCAGTGGTGAAGCACTGTCTGAGGCCCAGTGACGAATAGAGGACCCAAATACACTAGCTGTTTCTGCAGGTGGTAGCACTACACAGGTTTTTGTTTGTTTAGTTACTTTTTTGTCTGAGTATAGATGTATGTTTGTCCAAAGCATGTGTGAATCCACTTACTGTTGTTTGACTTACCACCTCTGCTGGAAGTCTATTCCAAACATTGACTACTCTATCAGTAAAATAATACTTTCTAAGATTAGTTTTGAACTTTCCTCCTGCTAGTTTGAAGTCATGTCCCCATTTTCTTGATCTTGACTGCATACTGAAAATCCTGCCCTCCTGAACCGTATTTCAACCCTTGATGTATTTAAAGAATTCAGTCATGTCTCCCCTTTCCCTTCTTTCCTCCAGACTGCACACATTAAGTTCCTGAAGTCTCTCCTGGTAGGTTTTATCCTTCAGACCTTTCACCATTTTTGTTGCCCATATCTGGACCCATTCTATCTTTTCAATATCTTTTTGTAAGTGAGGTCTCCAGAACTGGACACAGTATTCTAAATGAGATCTCACTAAAGATCTACACTGCTCAAAAAAAGGAACACTTTTTAATCAGACTATAGCATTAAGTCAATAAAACTCGTAGGATTTTTATCTGGTCAGTTAAGTAGCAGGGTTGGTTGTTAATCAGTTTCAGCTGTTATGGTGTTAATGAAATTAATAACAGGTGCACTAGATTGGCAACAAATAGACAACCTCCAAAACATAAATGGTTTTACAGGTGGGGACCACAGACATTTTTTTTCCCACTCATCTTTTCTGACAATGTTTCACTATTTTTGCATTTGGCTAGGGTCAGTGTCACTACTGGTAGAATGAGGCGATACCTGGACCTTATGGGGGTTGCACAGGCAGTCAAACACCTCCAGAATGGCACATCAATACGTGCCATTGCCAGAAGGTTTGCTGCATCTCCCAGCACTGTCTCAAGAGCATGGAGGAGATTCCAGGAGATAGGCAGTTACTCTAGAAGAGCTGGACAGGGCCATAGAAGGTCTTTAACCCATCAGCAGGACCGGTATCTGCTCCTTTGTGCAAGGAGGAACAGGATGAGCACTTCCAGCAGGCGACTGGTGTGAATGTCTCTAAACCAACAATCAGAAACAGACTTCATGAGGGCGGCCTGAGGGCCAGACATCATTTAGTAGGCCCTGTGCTCACTGCCCAGCACCGTGGAGCTTGATTGGCATTTGACATTGAACACCCTGTGCTTTTCACAGATAAGAGCAGATTCACCCTGAGCACATGTGATAGACGTTAAGGGTCTGGAGAAGCCGTGGAGAAGGTTATGCTGCCTGTAAAATCGTTTGGCATGACCGGTTTGGTGGTGGGTCAGTGATGGTCTGGGGAGGCATATCCTTGGAGGGACGCACAGAGCTCTACAGTCTAGACTATGGCACCCTGACTGCCATTAGGTATTGGGATTAAATCCTTGGACCCATTCTCAGACCTTACACTGGTGCAGTGTATCCTGGGTTCCTCCTGGTGCATGACCATGCCCGGCCTTATGTGGCGAGAGTATGCAGCTAGTTCCTGAAGGATGAAGGAATTGATACAATTGAATGGCCCTACGTTCACCTGACCTAAATCCAATAGAACACCTCTGGGGCATTATTTTTCACTGGCAGCTTGCACCTGAGTTTGTTTAGGAGTTCAGTGATGCCCTGGTTCAGATGTGGGAGGAAATACCCCAGGACACCATCCATCGTCTCATTAGGAGCATGCCCTGACGTTGTCAGCACGTGGGAGCCAAACAAACTACTAAGTACCATTTTGAGTTGCTGCAATGAAATTTCAGCAAAATGGACTAGCCTGCTGCATCATTTTTTTACTTTGATGTTCAGGGTGTCTTTAAACTCAGTCCCCTGTAGGTTGATTGATTTCATTTCCATCAAACGTTGTGGCATCCTTTCATTCCTAACACATTACCCACTCCATATCAGTATAGATATCCAGCATGATATGTTTCCCCATTTAGATCTGATGTGTTTTCAAAGCGTTCCTTTAATTTTTTTGAGCAGTGTATATAGAGGAATCAGGACCTCATTCCTCCTGCTGGTGATCCCTTTAGTGATGGATCTTAGAATTCTATTTGCTTTCCCCACTGCATGGCCACTGCTCATTTTGCAGTCATCTGAAATCAGTACTCCCAAATCTTTATCTCTGTAGTGCTGATTAACACTGTACCCCAAATAGTGTAGTCTATCAAGGGATTATTTTTCCCTAGGTGCATTATTTTACATTTAGAATCATTGAACTGCAATTTCCACTGCTTTGACCAATTTTCCAGCAAAAAAAAAAAAAATGATCAGCTGCCCACAAAAGTTTGAATGATCTATCGCAGAATATAAATGTTACAGGGATAGATCAAGATACATTAAGTTTTAAATATCTGATAGTTTTAGATTTTTTCAGAAATCAGGAGACCTGTTGTATGGCTAGTTGCAGTTAGTTGTAGTTATTTCTGTTGAAATAGATGCATATAAAAATACAGTACAGTATGGCAGACCAGATATCATTTTATCATTCAAACAATAACAAAAAATTGAGTTTTCAGAGGCTGATATCCAGGTATGACTCATTTGAATGAATTCAAGCCCTGTTACCAAACGCACCTCCTGTAAGAAGATAAATGTGCTACACCTAACCTACAACTTAGGATATTATTCGCAGTGGTGAAATGCATAGGGAGTTCCGCTAACCGCAGCCGACATGCACAGATGGAAAAGCCTGATGTGCGCTTATAGCAGCCCTCACAGTGTGTTAGCAATCTGTTAAGACTGCTTAAACATTTTGCACTTCTATAGCTGAATACAAAGGTTAATGTCTATGGTATTTCAATTGCACCTGTTTGAATGACAGGACTACCTTTTTTTTTTCTTTCTGGCTGACACTATTTTATGTAGATCTTCAGGAAACATAATAGAAAAAGACCATGAAGGGGATATTTTTTAAAGGCAATCTAAAGGTATACATTTAACCTCCCCCATCCCTATTCATTTCGCAATGAAAAAAACTCTCTAATTGCACATTTCACCAACCTTAATCCAACGCCCATGTCAATTTCTGCCATTGTTTGTGGGGGTGGTGACCAGTAATACAGCAATGGCAGTCCATGTCTGTGTCAAAAATCCCCACTTGGCCAGGTTATCATGCTATGCAGTGTTCTGGAGCTTGAGAGAGCCCTGCTGCTAGACAGCCAGTAGGAACTGTCACCCAAACAGTGACCTAGGTCCCTGAAGAAGGACCCTTCTATTCTACTATATGAAAAGGAGAAGACAAGGAACCCAATGAGTCATGGAGGTGGTGGGAAGTGGTGATACAGCGTGAAATTTATGCCTGCATCCACAGGATCCCTCCTGACCATATCATCATGCATTCTTCTGGAGACCGAGAGGAACCTGCTGCTTGACAGCCAGAAGGTAGTGACCATGTTACACAGGCAGCAACATAGGCCTCTGAAAAATGACCCTCTCATGCTGCCATATGAAGAGGAGAAAACCGAGGACCCAACGCGTCATGTGACTACAGATTAAAGTAAGTAAATTAATTTTTTAGGTATTTATTCTTCTTCTATACTGACCTTTCCAAGACCCAGCTCTCTGCTTCCTGTACCTGCTATTTTATTCATTAAAAGTGGTTGCTGATAACAGCAGCCTCATATACTTCCATTGCGAGGCTAATTTCTTTTTCTTTTTTTCAATGTATTTATTTATTTAAAGGATCCAGCATACACAGATCAGTAGAGCACATTAGAAGGATACATGCATGAAGTGACCTCAGAGGGTCCTGAACTAACAGAAAATACAACATTAGTTATAGTTACCATGAAGTGCAGGGGCAGCCTTTCCCGAACACCCAACAATAAGAAAATCAAAAGGGCTTAAGGGGGGGGGGGGGGGTCACCTCTCTTGGGTCAAGTTTTTGCTGCCACCATGAATGCACAGGATAAAGAATTTGTCACATTAAATCAAGGGAAAGGATAAGGTAAGGACTAGCGAGAAGAAGGGGTGATAGAGGAACAGTTGGGGAAGGGGAAAAGAAAAAATAAAGGGGTGGGAAGAGAGGGGGTGAGTAAAAATGGTGGAGTAAAGGACACCGAAGGAGGGACATTAGTATACAATATCTTAGTACACTCAGGATGCGAAGAGGGTCTTCCCTTCTAAAGAGAATGTGAATATGTTCCAATGGACCCAGGTTTTAAATTAAGCTTCATGCCTGTTTTAGGCTGAAAGTAACAGGTTTTCCATCTTGTTCACCTCCTCAATTTTCAAGAGCCAGAGCGAGACCGAGGGAGGCGAGTCTCTCCAACGCAGTGCAATGCACAATTTGGCAGCATTAAAGAGGTGGTGTAGGGCCGATTTGTTGTATGTTTTCTCAAGAATATTCGAGACATGGAGGAGAAATAGAGCAGCGTCCTCTAGAAGGATGTAATTGGTGAATTTTTGAAAAATGCGATGTACCTCCTTCCAGAAGTGTTCCAATTTTGGACGATTTTGCAGCATTAAAGAGGTGGTGTAGGGCCGATTTGTTGTACGTTTTCTCAAGAATATTCGAGACATGGAGGAGAAATAGAGCAGGGTCCTCTGGAAGGATGTAATTGGTGAATTTTTGAGAAATGCGATGTACCTCCTTCCAGAAGTGTTCCAATTTTGGACAGAACCAAAACATATATTGGAAAGTCCTTTTTCTTCCTGATATCTCCAGCAACTGTCGGGGGTCGAAGGAGAGTATTTATCAAGTATTGGAGTGTACTTCCCTATCCTGTAAGGAGTTTAAAATTGCTTTTGCAGAGGCTAATTTCATCTGGTCCTAATGAGATTGTATGCTTAAGCATACATTGCCACAGTGGAACCCCTGTTCGTAAAATGCAACAAAATTTCCAGCTGTGATGAGCCTCTTCTCCACGACATCCAATCAAAGAATAAATAGGTTTCTTGTAGTTTCACCCTATTTGATGACATCCCCCTAAGGCAGTGATGGCAAACCTTGGCACCCCAGATGTTTTGGAACTACATTTACCATGATGCTCAATTACACTGCTGAGTGCATAAGCATCACGGGAAATGTGGTTCCAAAACATCTGGGGTGCCAAGGTTCACCATCACTGCCCTAAGGGGTGGATTCATGGCAGCCTGGTCTCAGAGGAAGTGGACTGAATGAGGCTGACTGTCATTCAGTACCTAAAGACTCGTGACCTCCAGTGGTGGAAATAAATTTATGGGAAATTGCAGCAAAAACATTCAATTTTTTTTTCTTTAGTTGGAGATCTGCCTTAAGCAGAACTTGTCAGGTCAGCTGTTACCTGGTGCACCCACTGATGAAGGGAGAAGCTCTAAAGACTGTTTTATTACTTTGCTTACCCATTAAGGTGCCTGCTTTCACTCATACACAACATGCTTGTCACATAGAGAATTTTCAAATAATATACTGTATGTAAAGTCCTTAGCACTTAACAGAACTCCATACTGTATTATTTTTTTGTTTCACTGGTGGGTTCTCAATCGTAAGTTTATGAATTTGGCTCCGCGCTGGTTTCTTGCTACAATAAGATATTCTTCAGTTATTTATTTGCACCCATGGGATATTTTGCCAGCAGAGTTCAGGATGTTTGGCAGATGCCAGTTCCTGTTTGGCTACCTCACACACCCTTCATTTGGAATGCGGCACTGTATTTTATAGTAAAATCTGTCAACAGACAGTCTGCACATAGTAAATTTTATTACTAGAGTAAAGACACCTTTTGTTTTCGTCCTCAGCCAGAAGTAGTTCACACCTGGCACTAACCGCGTCTTATACTGTAAGTTCAGCACAAATGTCATCATTCTTATGTTAAAATCAAGGTACTAAAAATGCTGCAGCAGCTCAATGCGGGAATCTAGCAATGTCTGCACCTACCTCTATAGGATCCCTCCAGTGGTGGTGGTGCCCTGAACCCCATGTAGGGCGATGTAGCCCTAAGTTAGGATTTTCCTTCTCAGTGATAGGCCCCTGGCATCTAGTGTGTGGTGCCCAGTATTATAGGGGTGGGGGGGTCTGTATGAGAAAGGAGCTGTATTTGCACCATGCTGTGGCCCTGTAGTGCACAAGAGCTTTTCCCAGGGTAAAAGTGGAAGCTAGTGGACACTTATTGGTAGAGCAAACTGGAGCAAAGGTGGATTTACTATAGTTGGAGTACTGCAGTACTCCAAAGTCAAAAACATATTTTGTGGGAAAAAAAAAAAAAACACATGAGGGGATAACAAGCTGGGTCACAGCCGACCCTTATTGGTTTCCCCCCTCACTAGTAGAAAATAAATAGTGTGGCTCTTAGGCCCATATAAAGTATACAACAAAAATAACCTTCCAGAAAGAGAGAGGATTGCTGGAGTAGAGAACCTAAACTAATTGGAGCCGCCAGGGCTTTGCCAACTACTAATCAAATATACACCGTTCGCATTACAAAATTACAAAAATGCTAAATCTTTATTGAACTAATTAAATAATCACAAGACACTAAATTGTATAAATATATTCAAGAAACCCTCCACCACCATAAGATTAGACAATGTTATCTAATTTTATGGTGGTGGAGTGTTGCTTGAATATATTTATACAATTTTGTGTCTTGTGATTATTTAATTACCGTAGTTCAATAAAGATTTAGCATTTTTGTAATTTTGTAACACTTACAGTGTATATTTGATAAGTAGTTGGTAAAGCCCTGGTGGCTCCAATTAATTTAGGTTCTTCACACCAGTAATCCTCTATCTTTCTTATCGGTTAATTTTGTTGTAGCCCTGCAGTACTCTTCTGGTGGCATTTGCTTTTGGACTAACTGGTTGCAATAGGAAAAGCATTCAGAACGTTTGTGGGTATGGCCCCTTGCACTGCACGTGGGGGCATCTTTCCTCTCATGTGGGCATCCATTAATGCTTGGGACAAAGTAGGGCCATGTTCTTGTGGCAGTAAAATATTATGGCAGTACCTCAGAATAGAGGTGAACCGTACAGTGTGTGCAGTAGTGGAAAGTGCATAGCCTTTCTGTAAAACATACTGTTCCATGTTACTATACATCTTGCTTGATGTATGTTGCATTTATCAGGGGCACTGCTGAGCCCATGCCCCCTCCACTAGTCAAGCATACCTCACCTCCCAGCGTACCTCTGCCATTTCATTCCAGAATGGGGTCCTGCTGAACACTAGAGTGGACCTCATGCCTGCTTAAGATTACCATCCGGCTAGATATAAGGGTTCTCTGTTCCATGGGTTAGATCCCGGTTACTTTGGAGTAACCAACCGCTAGGGAGGGATCCATAACACTAACCCCTTCGCTACCAGAGAACATATCACCTACTCCAGGTACCATGCTTCATGACCAGCTGCTATACACTTCCCACCAGTTCTTGGTTACCCGTGGCAAATGCTCTTCAACTCTCCTACCGAGTTAACCCTTCATAGTGGCCTTGCTTCATACCCCATGTGTGCTTTACAGGCCCAGTTCTTCTAATATGCCAGGAACCACCACACCACTTTAGACTAGGCTTGAAGCAGTTAACAGCTTTACTGAAGATTCAGCAGCACAGTACAACAGCACTCTGTACAGAGTCAAGCCTTAACTAAAGCCCCATGCACACTATGAGAAATTCAGGCAAACGATCGGCCGGTTTTCCTGGATGTTTCATAGCAAGTCGTAACCGAGGATAGAAAATATGTACAAAAATTCTCGCACATCAAAGGCTTTTTTTTTTGGTTATTTGTTGATTCTGATCATGCACAGTCTTTGGTATCTGATATTTCTAGTAAAAAAATTGTGGAGTTTGTCCCTATAGAAATTTTTGTTCGAAAGGTCGGAACTGGCTGTAGAAATTTGTGTACACTCTTCAGAAAATCGTCCGATCCTTCCTCAGATGAAAATGTTCGCCCGATTTTCTTATAGTGTGTATGGGGCCTTACTAATGCAAGGTTGCTCAGGTTCATACCTTTCCAGAGATCAAAGCCCATTCAGCAAAAGTCCAGTAATTGTAGCTTCCTAGTCCAGGGAGAATCCCAGCAGGGTGATCCAGAGGGGCTGGGCCACATGCTCCAGCAGGCCTACATGGTGTGGCATGGTGTGGCAGTGCTCTAAGCCCTCCCCTGGTATGTGGCTTGCAATATGGGCAGGACTCAGAAAACCCAGGAAAAGAGTCTAGTCAAGGCTTAACCCCTTCCCATCCCAGGCAGCCTGTAATTGTCTGTATAACTACTGAACACAACAGCAGAAATACATTCAATGACATCACACAAGCACCTGCTTACACATTACAATCATTCTGGAAATGTACTATACCTTTGATGCCATTATTTGGAACAATTGACTGTTATCTATCTGCTATGTTATGCTGTTAAAGACAGTAAACGTTTTAAACCAAATATGCCTTCTTAGCATGTGTAATGGGGAATATCAGCATGACAGCAAAGAGTGCAGTACTAGAAGTGCTTGGTCAGACTACTAATGTTTTAAGATGAAACAGAACACTCCATACATAGAAAGTGTGGAAGAAGTATCCAGTTCAGGTTAGGAGTGAATTGTGGGTTAATGGTGCAAGGTCTGCAGGTGGTAAAGTAGATGCTTCCTTTGGTGTCCTGGGGGTTCCTTTGGGTTCTGGGGACCCATGCCTCTAAGTTACATGGGGCTCGGTTATCCAAAAGGACCCCCGCACTTCTAACCTGGAGCCTCTGAAGACAGAGTGAGGCCTTGATAATGTATATTCTTCTATGACTCCCGGCATAGCCCTGGTCCAGATTGAATGAAACCTAAGCAGAGTGAGGAGATGGCTTTTTGAGGCACTGGTCTGTCATCTTGGAAAGTACATGCATGCTTCTCCTGTTGACCATAGCACAGGAACTAGCTGAACAAACAACCCTAGGGGGTGTCACACTCAGGCTGATATAAGATGCCAGGCTTAGACACCTTCTGATACTGATGAGGGGTGGAAAACCCCTCCTACTTCCTATACATTTCTATTGGTCTGTAAGGCTGCCTACTACCATGATACTTTAAAGCGGAGTTCCGGCCTCAAATACCTTTTTTTACTAAAAAATACCCCTATATTACTAATCCATCACCCTTTACAGAACCGCTATTCTCATACTTACAAGGTGTATGGTATTGGATTTTAGTCAAAATCTTACTTTGAAAAACGCTGTCTGTGCGCGGCCATCTTGGATGTGGGCATCTTAAGCCGCAGTGTAATCTGCTGTGTCCTTCTTCCTGATTCCAGGGAGTGTTCTGGGAGTTCTTCCTGATTCCAACCTCCTGGGAGTGATGACAAACAACTCCCAGGATGCAATGCAAAGGTGGAAGTGATGTTGGTGGCCGCGGCCACAGAGGGGGGAGAAGGAGGAAGTACAATCAAAAATGCCCTGAAAATAAGTTAAGGGACACCGAAAAAAATTGAAAATGCCCAGTTGTTCAGCATAGCGAGCACTCCAGGAATCACTAAAGTTGAAAAATAGGCCGGAACTCCACTTTAATAAGTACAGACAGGAGGGGTAGGGCTAGCCTTTGACATTATCAGAAAGTGTTGAAACCAGCTCAATATTTGGAGTACCTCTGTTGCTCAGTACATTAATGGTAAAGTTGGGTGGCTGTTCATGGCTCTGAAACTGTATAAATTGCCATCCAAAGACTGAGACCGGGGTAGTGTTAAAATTCCTGCTTTGTAAATTGCTGGGCAGGAAGGATTAGGTAGATTTACTGAACGGTAGGATGAATGCCACCTGAGCACTGATGTTCACTGTTAGTCCTGCAAGAGGGCAGCAGTAGAATGAGATTTTTTTTTTAGCACAGCCTGGAGAACGGTCTTGAGAATTATGGGCTGAGAAAACATCTGTCTCTTTGTCGGTAAACTGAACATGTCCATAAAAGCTCTCACTGTAAAGAAAATAGTTGCTTACCCCTCCTACTGCCTGCACTTTATTATCCATCTTCTGCCACTCCTATGCTAAACATAAGCATTTCCTTAAAACAGACTATCACCCATTAACATCTCTTTCATTCATAGTCCCCCTCCTTATCAATCAGATAATGTTACCCCATTTTACAAGTGTTTATTACCTTTTTTTGCTGCACTAAAACTGGCCCCGCCCCAAAGTATATACTCTCCCCCATGATCCTCCACGGGCCCCAAAGCTCCCTGGGAGTATAGTTCCGCCCGCTATCCATATGACAATTCACACTCTCCTCCAGACTACATCCCCCACAATCCAATTCGTCCATTTCCAGAGGGAAGCCGATCCTTCTCGTAAATTCCTAAAGGGGCACTCTGATAATGGAAGAATATCAACTCAGATATATATATATATATATATATATATATATATATATATATATACTCATATGTATGTTTTTCTTGCCTAGGTGACAATAACATTGGGCCCCCACTTCCTTCTGGGATGTCCATGTCAGGAGGCAAAAAATATAAAAAATATAAAATATATTAAATAAAAAATATAAAAACATTAACAAAGACGGTAGAGTACAGAATGCTAAAATTTGTATGTCATGCATCACAAACAAACTATTACGGGAAAAGAACTACAACAGGTATAAAAGCAATGGCCTTTATTGTGGGATAGGGCAATCAAGGTAAATGGCTGCAGCCACTGGAGTTAGGGGACAAGGGGAGAGAGGAAAGTGGGAACATCATTTCCAGAACCCCAGATGATAGAAACTGGGAAAGAAAGAGAAGGAGAGCCAAAGTAAGGGGAAGGGTAAAGGGAAGGAAAGACAGACAGTTTGGCAGGAAGAGGGGGGGGGGTATAAGCAGCCATAGAGGAACTGGGTTCATAGAGTCAAAGCATCTACATTGAAGGTGTGATCACTGATTAAAGCTCTGGACCCACTCTGGAGATCCTTGGTGTGCTGTGACATTTGATTTCTTTAAATTGAAGGTAAGGGGTGAAATTGAACTCAATCCATTCAATTCTGCAGATTCCAAAGGACTGCCTGAACTAGATGCCTGATGGTTGGTCTCAAAATACCAACCAACTCATTCTCTTCATTCCTCCCAGGACCTCCTGCTCTCTAGCTCCCTTGTAACCACTTCCCATGCTCGCCTCCAGGACTTCTCCCGAGCTTCTCCCATCCTCTGGAATGCTCTACCCCCATCTGTCCGACTATCTCCAACTTTGTCTACTTTCAGACGATCCCTGAAAACACATCTCTTCAGAGAAACTTATCTGGCAACCACCTAACAACTGTACTCTTATTTTCTCCATCAGCACATCCCCCACAGTTATTACCTCTTGTATCTCTTGACTGTCCCTCTTAGATTGTAAGCTCTAACGAGCAGGGTCCTCTGATTCCTACTGTATTAAAGTGTATTGTATTTGTACTGTCTACCCTTAAGTTGTAAAGCGCTGCGTAAACTGTCGGCGCTATATAAATACTATATAATAATAATCCATGGTTCCCAAACCTTACAGAATTTTACCATCATGTCGTTTGGCTGGGCAGTAAACTTTTTAAAGAACATGACTTGAGAAACTTGATGTTTCACTGCCATAAAGGTAACAGACTGAGTTTTCAATGGTTGGGAAATGATGGCATTTCGTTTTTAAATACCTCAAGTCTACTACAGGAGTCCCCCCCCAATTACTTTTCCAGTATTTACAAAGTTCACCCATCCTTCAAACCTCCTTCAGCACCCTTTTGACATGAGCATTATTGTCAGCTACCATTCGGGGGACTTTGAAGAATTCTCAATGTTCAATCATTTCAATTATCTAAAAATTGCACCCTTTCCCCGCATTCCAAACTGTTCTAATCCCACCACTTTTTATCCCTGGCTGAACTGACTGTTGATTTTCTTCTGTGATTTGTCTGCTATCACAAACCCCTGAGATCTCCATTTATGACAGGAAGACAAAATAGATGTAGATTATCTGGGAAAAATTACAGACACGTTGAGAAGCCGATACAAGAAATGTCAGAACGTTATTAAATACAGGCACTTTATAAGCGCTCTCGTAATTCATCACGCTATGGGGAAGCTCTTCAAAGATATCCAGAGCAGATAGGACTGAACAGCTCCAGTAAAAAGTGCAATTTGACATGGCCTGCTTGAACTAATTCTCATATTAAAGAGTTCTCTCTGTACGGGTTTACTGGTACTGTTTGTGACGGTATAGATGGCAGGAAATTAAAAGTTGGGAAACATTTCATATCTAAACTTGATAAAAGTTAAAGACTTGTAAAGGGGAAAAATCTAATCACACATAAAAAAAGAAATTCACAATCATTTCACATTTATCTATCCACCCACCCCTGCTATGCCAGATAGTTTGCTTGCAATTCTGCAGATTCCAAAGGACTGCCTGAACTACCTGCCTGCTCGTTGGACTCTCCACCTACTTTGAGCTTCTCTCCTTTTCACCCATCAATTTTTAGAGAAGGCAGTGCATTTTAAAGGACAAGTTCAGTATTTATCTGGAAAAAAAACAGCCTCCTTTCTACAACCCAGTATCAGGACAATATCCCCCAGACAATATCCCCCCGGACAATATCCCCCCGGAAAACATCCCCCTGGACATAATCCCCTGGGACAACATCCCCCCGGATAATATTTCCCCCGGGACAACATCCCCCGGGACATAGGGTTAGGGTTAGAGGGGGGATATTGTCTAGGGGGATATTGTCCAGGGAGGATATTGTCCGGGGGGATGTTGTCCTGAGGGGATATTGTCCGGGGGGATGTTGTCCAGGGGGGATATTGTCCGGGGGGATATTGTCCAGGGGGATATTGTCTCTAGGGGGATATTGTCCGGGGGGATATTGTCCGGGGGGATATTGTCTCTAGGGGGATATTGTCCGGGGGGATATTGTCCGGGAGGATATTGTCCAGGGGGATATTGTCCGGGGGGATATTGTCCGGGGGGATATTGTCCAGGGGGATATTGTCCGGGGGGATATTGTCCGGGAGGATATTGTCCTAGAATCCTACAACCCTAATTCCAAAAAAGTTGGGACACTGTGTAAAATCTATGTAAAAACAGAAAGAAATGATTAGCAGATCTCATAAACCCCTTATTTATTCACTATAAAAAATAGAAAACATATCAAATGTTTAAACTGAGAAAATATACCATTGAAAGAAAAGAATAAGGTCATTTTGAAATTGATGGCAGCAACAAGTCTCCAAAAACGTACGACAGGGCAACAAACATCTGGCAAAGTAAGGCTTCATGTACACTGGACATTTGAAAACCTCTCCTGAATGCTGGAACTTGACTGCTAGTAACTGACGGTTAAAAACGTCAGTTTTGCCGCGTTTACATGGGGCCTTGATGTGCATTTAGCGGCGTTTGCATTTAGAAGCATTTTTACATTGTAAAATGGTCAGAAATGTATACCTATTGAAAACACCTATAAACGAAATGCTTATAAGAGCGAGTTACCGCGTTTAGACGCGTTTGCATGCTGTTACAAGCATTTGCCGTTTCAAATGCCAATAAACTTTCGTCTTTCTTTAAAAAAAAAAAACTCAACTGCCTCTAAACAGCTATAAACAACTCAGTGTACATGGACAGATAAGATAACAGAGGAAAGTTCAGGGGCTGCTGAAAAAAACACCCAATAATTCCTAAACATCCGTTTATCAGCAGCAGTGTACATGAGGCCTAAGTTGTACTAAAAAGGAAGAGCTAGAAGAACATTTTGTAACTAATTGGGTTAATTGACATCAGGTCCATGACATGACTGGATATAAAAGGAACATATGAAAGGGTCAGTGTGTCTCAGAAGTTAAGATGGGCAGAGGTTCACCAATCTGTGAAAAGCTACATCTAAAAACTGTTGAACAATTTCAGAATAATGTTCCTCAATGTAAAACTGCAACGTATTTAAATATATCATCATCTACAGTACATAATATCATCAAAAAATTCAGAGAATCTGGAATAATCTCTGTGGGCAAGGGACAAGACCGAAATGCAATATTGGAATGCCTATGGTCTTTGGGCCCTCAGATGGAACTGCATTAAAACAGGTATGATTCTGTGATGGAAATCACTGCATGGGCTGAGGAATACTTCTAAAAATCACTAAAGCTCTATCATTGCAAAAATATAACTATGACTTCTGCGCTATACCCTACAATTGTTAACCAAAAAATAATATTAGTGAATGTGTTAAGAGCTGCTCACACTAAATTGATATAATATAGAAATAGTGAAGCACTCAAGATATCCAAAAAAACAACTCAATGGTGCCCTTAACAATAAACAAAAAAAATTACAATATTGCCTGTGACATGTGTTTGCATAATATGACATACACTATAGTACCATAAGTATTGGGGTGCCTGCCTTTACCAGCACACGCACGTGGCCGATAGGGACAGGCCTATGTCATTAAGGTATAGCAAAGCGTCGTCCGCACATAATGATATCTTCTCCTCTAACCTCCCCACTCGCATGCCCTGAACCTCAGGAGATCCCTGAATCAAAATAGCCAGTGGCTTCAAGGCCAGGGCAAACAGGCTAGGGGAGAGTGGACAGACTTGGAGCATGCCACAGAACCCGTGCTCTAGGGGCACGATACAGCAGCTGAAGCCAATGGAGACCCTCCCAAAGATATACCCACTCGACCAGTTCAAAAGCCTTTTCGGTGTCCAGTGTGGCGATGACCTGTGTTGTCATGTGGAATCGAGATTAAGAAATAGGCGTCTGATATTAATGTCAGTGCCTTGCCCGGCATTAAACCCTGTCTGGTCAATATCCATCAGCTCCTCAATCACCTTAGAAAGGCGTGTTGCTAGAATTTTGGCAAAAAAATTTTCATCAACATTTAATAAAGAAATAGGACGATAGGATTCACAATCCTATGGATCCTTACCAGGCTTAGGCACCAACACAATGACAGCCTCTTCCATAGTGTCAGGTAAGGAAGAGAGGGGAAGAAAATTCCATAAATAAAGCAGTAAGTTTAGGAGCAATAATTTCCTGAAATTGGGAATAAAATTCTGTCGGAAGGCCGTCAGCCCCAGGAGTTTTGCCACTTTGTAACCCACCAATGGCCCCCTGGACCTCCTCCAGAATTATGTCCACATCTAGTCTGTCCCTATCTGAGTTATCCAGGTTAAGGAAAGAAATTGTATCAAGAAAAACAACAAGAGTAGAGGGAAGAAAACGAACATAAGAGGCATAGAGGTCCTTAAAGAATTCCAAAAAACAAGTATTAATATGGTCCGGCAAGGAAAGCAAACCGCCCCTCCTATCTTTAATACTACCAATGCAGCCCTCTTGGCCAACCATGCAAGCAGCTTACCGTATTTGTCTCCATATTCAAACACCTTCTGGGCCAAGTAAAGCAAAGCCTTCTTAGTCTGCTCCACCCGCTCAAGTGATAACTGCTTTAAAACCCGATGCCAAGCAAGATATTGATCTTGGTCAGGCTACCTAGTATAAACTGCCTCTAAAGTAGCTGCCTCCTCCTTCAAAGCCTCAAGCTTCTTAGCTGCCTCCTTTTGTCAAGACAAGATGCGAGAGATGTACTCATCCCGAACCCATTCCTTTAAGGAGTCCCACATTATCAAAGGAGAAGTAGAATCCCCATTCTGAATCCAAAAATTACACAGAGGTTCCCAGAGGCGTTCATGTAAATGCTCATCCATTGCCCAAAACCTAGACAGACACTACAACCGAGAACCAGGGTGAGAGGAGACTGAAAGGGTCAGACATAGGGGGGGAAGGTCAGCTACCCCACAGGGGAGAATATGAGCCTCAGTGATGCACTAATGCAAATTGGAAGGCAAAAGCCAGGTCTATGCGGGAAAGAATTTTAAAAGAGGCAGAATGACATGTATATTCCCTGTCTGTGGGATGCAAATGCCTTGTCACATCTGTCAGAGCAAACGCTGCTGCCCATTGCACAAGATCAGGGGAGGCACGAGTCTGGGAATTACGTCTGTCCAGGTCAGGGCAAGGGACCACATTGAAATCACCCAGAAGTAAAACAAACTTTGCACCATACTGAATTACCAATTGCATAAGGATATTCAGAATTTGAATGGAGACCATCTGTTTATCATACATACATACATACATACATGCATGTAGAAGAACATAATGGCCATCCGGGTCAGTATGAACATCAAGAACCTGGATCGGTAAAGATTTCTTGAGGAGGACACTGACCCCACAAGCATATGTGGAAGATGTGGCATGATAGTGTAAAAACCCACTCAGGGCTGTTTCAAACCGAGAGTCATGGACCCCTGAAGATAAGTCTCCTGGAGATACAAACGTGGGAGGTAAACCTCTGCATGTAGCAGAAAACTAGGGGTTGCTTTATTGCAAAATTTAAGCCCCTGACGTTCCTGGACACTACAGTAAGTTGAGACATGGGGGATAAGAAAACAATAGTACTCCAAAAAAAGGACATACAGTGCAGGCCCCCAGGGAGACCCAAACCAGGTGGCCAGCAAAACCAGTGCGATTCATACTCTACAGGCCCAAAATGATCTTAGTGTCCAAGAAACGTTAGTATCTACAAATAACACAAAAGTCCTTTTGCATTCACAGTGTGCTTGCAAATCTTCATTATGCCTTCAAAATACTCCTCCATGTACTGTGTATTGCACCATTACCATGATATTAAAGTTGTGCCCTCGCCTTGTACGATGGACCCCAATATTTTTTTAAAAAAGGAGGTCAAACAACACCTAAATGTAATAGTCCAAATAGTGCTCTCAACGTTGCTGGTATCATCGTTCAAAGGGCTGCTATCATCCACCATTTCCTTAAACTCAACTCTGATCCAGGGCAATCCATAAACTAAAAGAGAACTCCGTAGCATAAACCCACTCCCTTTTTAATAAAAGAATGTAAAAATGCACTTACAATCTCCAGTATAGTAAAGAGTATCGAACAATAGTTAGTACAGGGAATCCAAGATGACACTTCACGTACCTTCAACGTGATAATGTCACACTGCTCCGGCCAACTGACACGTTGCCACCTATTCAGACTTTCTCAAGGGATCTATGCTGCCTGGTACAAATTGGAATTGTAATGATTACAATGCCATTTTGTTGTTTTAGCATTCGTTGAGCTGCTAGCTGCTGTGAATAATCCCCATAATGTGTCTAATAGAGATGTGTTTGGGCTTCCTTTAAACTCTTGTTTATTTGTACACCAATAGGCTTTGGGCTGGGTCATTTCCCACCCTGCAGGTCAGGTGAGTTGGGGGGACGAAAATGACCCAGCCCACAACTCACTGGAGTACATACAGTGCCTTGAAAAAGTACTCATGCCCCTTGAAATTTTCCACATTTTATCATGTTACAAAAAACGTAAATGTATTTTATTGGGATTTTATGTGATAGACTAACACAAAGTGGCACATGATTGTGAAGTAGAAGGAAAATGATAAATGGTTTCAAAATGTTTTACAAATAAATATGTGAAAAGTTTGGCGTGCATTTGTATTCACCCCCTTTACTCTGATACCCCTAACTAAACTCTAGTGGAACCAATTGCTTTCAGAAGTCATCTAATTAGCAAATAGAGTCCACCTGTGTGTAATTTATTCTCAGTATATATACACCTTCTTTGTGAAGCCTTCAGAGGTTTGTTAGAGAACCTTAGTGAACAAAGTTGCATCATGAAAGCCAAGGAACACACCAGACAGGTCAGGGATAAAGTTGTGGAGAAGTTTAAAGCAGGGTTAGGTTATAAAAAAAATATCCCACGCTTTGAACATCTCACAGAGCACTGTTCAATCCATCATCTGAAAATGGAAAGAGTATGGCACAACTGCAAACCTACTAAGACATGGCTGTCCACCTAAACTGACAGGCTGGGCAAGGAGAGAATTATTCAGAGAAGCAGCCAAGAGGCCCAATGTAACTTTAGAGGAGCTGCAGAGATCCACAGCTCAGGTTGGAGGATCTGTCCACAGGACAACTATTAGTCGCCTACTCCACATATCTGGCCTTTATGGAAGCGTGGCAAGAAGAAAGTCATTGTTGAAAAAAAAACCATAAGAAGTCCCATTTGCAGTTTGTGAGCAGCACAACATGTGAAAGAAGGTGCTCTGGTCAGATGAGTCCAAAATTGAACAAGCAAAACGCTATGTGTGGCAGAAAACTAACACTGCACATGACCCTGAACACACCATCCCCACCAAGAAACATGGTGGTGGCTGCATCATGTTGTGGGGATGCTCTTCTTCAGGGACAGGGAAGCTGGTCAGAGTTGATGGGAATATAGATGGATGGAGCCAAATACAGGGCAATCTTAGAAGAAAACCTGTTAGAGTCTGCAAAAGACTTGAGACTGGGGCAGAGGTTCACCTTTCAGCAGGACAACGACCCTAAACATACAGCCAAAGCAACAATGGAATGGTTTAGGCCAAAGCATATTCATGTGTTAGAATGGCCCAGTCACAGTCCAGACCTAAATCCAATTGAGAATCTGTGGCAAGACTTGAAAATTGCTGTTCACAGACGCTCCTTGTCCAATCTGACAGAAGTTGAGCTATTTTGCAAAGTAGAATGGCCAAAAATGTCACTCTCTAGATGTGCAAAGCTGGTAGAGACATCACTAAAAAGACTTGCAGCTGTAATTGCAGTGAAAGGTGGTTCTACAAAGTATTAACTCAGGGGGGCTGAATACAAATGCACGTCACACTTTTCACATATTTATTTGTAAAAAATGTTGAAAACCACTTCTCATTTTCCTTCCTCTTCACAATTATGTGCCACTTTGTGTTGGTCTATCACATAAAATCCCAAAAAATACATTTAAGTTTTTGGTTGTAACATGACAATATGTGAAAAATTTCAATAAAAGCTTTTTCAAGGCACTGTAATTTCAGAGTTCGGGTTAGAGATAAGTTCCGCAGATGCCCCAGCTCATCTATAGTGTCTAATATGTTTATTACATATGGCTGTTAGCGCCATTTAGTGTCCATAATGCACAAAATCACATTCAGGAAACAACTTCATTGTGGCTACTAGATGAAACTGACAATCAGACATATTACAAGGATCGTTGGCAATGGCGATTTGGATGCTAAAACATTCACAATTTTTTTTTATAAATACAAACTCAATTCCAAAAAAGTTGGGACAATGTAAAAATTGTGAGTAAAAAAGGAATGGACTAATTTACAAATCTCATAAACTTAGATTTTAATAACAATATAATATAGATAACATATCAAATGTTGAAAGTGAGACATTTGGAAATGTCATGCCAATTATTGGCTCATTTTGGATTTCATGAGAGCTACACATTCCAAAAAAGTTGGGACAGGTAGCAATAAGAGGCTGGAAAAGTTAAATGTACATATAAGGAACAGCTGGAGGACCAATTTGCAACTTATTAGGTCAATTGGCAACATGATTGGGTATAAAAAGAGCCTCTCAGAGTGGCAGTGTCTCTCACAAGTCAATCCGGGCAGAGGATCTTCAATTCCTCCAAAGCTGCGGCGAAAAATAGTGGAACAATAGGAGAAAGGAGTTTCTCAGAGAAAAAATGCAAAGAGTTTGACGTTATCATCATCTACAGTGCATAATATCATCCAAAGATTCAGAGAATCTGGAACAATCTCTGTGCGTAAGGGGCAAGGCCGGAAAACCATACTGGATGCCCGTGAGCTTCAGGCCCTTAGACGGCACTGCATCACATACAGGAATGCTAATGTAATGGAAATCACAACATGGGCTCAGGAATACTTCCAGAAAACATTGTCGGTGAACACAATCCACCGTGCCGTTCGCCGTTGCCAGCTAAAACTCTATAGGCCAAAAAAGAAGCCATATCTAAACATGATCCAGAAGCGCAGGCGTTTTCTCTGGGCCAAGGCTCATTTAAAATGGACTGTGGCAAAGTGGAAAACTGTTCTGTTGTCAGACGAATCAAAATTTGAAGTTCTTTTTGGAAAAATGGGATGCCATGTCATCCGGACTAAAAAGGACAAGGACAACCCAAGTTGTTATCAGCGCTCAGTATGGGGTTGCATGAGTGCGTGTGGCATGGGCAGCTTACACATCTGGAAAGGCACCATCAATGCTGAAAGGTATATCCAAGTTCTAGAACAACATATGCTCCCATCCAGACGTCGTCTCTTTCAGGGAAGACCTTGCATTTTTCCAACATGACAATGCCAGACCACATACTGCAATTACAACATCATGGCTGCATAGAAGAAGGATCTAGGTACTGAAATGGCCAGCCTGCAGTCCAGATCTTTCATCCATAGAAAACATTTGGCGCATCATAAAGAGGAAGATACGACAAAGAAGACCTAAGACAGTTGAGCAACTAGAAGCCTGTATTAGAGAAGAATGGGACAACATTCCTATTCCTAAAACTTGGGTAACTTGTCTCCTCAGTCCCCAGACATTTGCAGACTATTATAAAAAGAAGAGGGGATGCCACACAGTGGTAAACATGGCCTTGTCCCAACTTTTGTGAGATGTGTTGATGCCATGAAATTTAAAATCAACGTATTTTTCCCATAAAAATTATACATTTTCTCAGTTTAGACATTTGATATGTCATCTATGTTGTATTCTGAATAAAATATTGAAATTTGAAACTTCCACATATTTACATTCAGTTTTTATTCACAATTTGTGCAGTGTCCCAGCTTTTTTGGAATCGGGTTTGTAGACCCCAGACAGTAGATCCATTTTTAATTCAAATTTGAGAATCCCTATTTTATGTTTCAGTATAATCCAGATGGAGACAATGTTCCGATATTCTGATATGCTGACTATCAGAATACAATAGCTAGCACTACAAATGTATCCTTTCGTTCAGTTTAGCGGGGATGGATGAAGCAATAGTTCCTTTTGTTCAGCCTGTTGGGATGAATAAGAGAAATCTCAATGTGTATGGCCAGCTGTAGTCTCTGCCCCAGAAGAAGCTTGTAATGTAGTTTTCCTATCACAGTCATGCACAATTCTTTTGATTATCTTTGTTCTGCATTGTAATAGGCAGACAGCTTGAAGATGGCACATCTTGGATTTCAGCTATTCAGAGATCTGACGTGTTTCTGAAGAATGGCAAAAAGCTGTCAACTAACAAAAATACATTTCATTGTTTCCTGCTAGTTTCTGGTTTGTGACCAGGAAAAGTTAATATACAAAAAAAGAAAAAAAACAATCAGTGGGGCTCAAATGTAAATACCATCAATCTTATCTTGTAATTCCAAGATAAAAAGCTCCAAAATCTTCAAGGAACCAAATAAATAGACAGATATTCCAATAGACAGAATTAGCATTGAATTTAACTGGTAGATATACTCATTAAAAATATAAAAATAATCTAAAACTACATTATATGTGTATACATACAGATGTTATGGATGGAGACATTCCTATCTGTACATCTAATTTATACTAGATATATACTAGATTAAAGCAAAACTATAGTTAACTTTTATTTTTTTTCATTTTGGATAGAGTAAGGAAAGGTTATATCCCCTGTCAGATTTTTTTTCTCCATCTGTGTCCCATTGCAGAGATTTCTCTTCACTTCCTGTCCCATAGCCAAACAGGAAGTGAAAGGAAATCCCTGCAAATAAAGGGAATTCCTTGGGAACCCCCATGTCGCCAGTCCTCATTGGAACATTTCCCTCCTATTACTTTTCTGGGAACAACCCAAAATTTTCGATTTTCTTTTACTTCCACTTTCAATGATAATGGTAAACAAGACAAACAGAGAGGGGGGATCCTTCTAACAGGGACATAGACAGCAATAAAAACTGGCAAGGGTTCTAATCTCTCTCCATTGTATCCCAAATGGAAAAAAAAAGTTTTGCCTTTAGTTATACTTTAATCTAAACAATTAAACAGAGAAAGATAAAAAAAACAATTCATCAAAAAATAGGGCTGGTACCTTGTATAGACTCTGTTCTCGCACAAATGTGACAAACGTGTAGTGAACTGTTAATTAAATAGCTATTTAAAATTCACACCAATATGTTGTGGTAACAGGCGGCAGAAAATGCATTCTACTGAGCATTACCCTAATGCATGCAATGAATTAGAGATGTGTGAATGGGCCTTAAAGTAGAGCAAGAATAAGAGAAACATGGATGCTTCCTGCCTGAAAATGTTAGTTGCTTGGCTGTCCCATCTGGGTCCTGTGCTGGACAGCCAGCCCAATGCATTGTGGGGAGAGAGGGTGGGGTGGGAGAGAGAGGGGGTGAGAGAGAGAGAGGGGGGTGGGAGACAGAGGGAGATGGGTGAGAGGGAGGGGTGAAAGAGAGGGGTGAGAGAGAGGGGGTTGGGCGAGAGAGGGGATGAGAGAGAGAGGAAGGTGGGAGGGAGAGGGAGTGAGAGAGAGTGGGAGAGAGTGGGAGAGAAATGGGTGAGAGAGAGAGGGAGTGAGAGAGAGGGGGTGGGCGAGAGATGGAGGTGGGAGAAAGAGGGGGCTGAGAGAGAAAAGGGGTGGGAGAGAGAGAGAGGGGTGGGAGAGAGAGAGGGGGTGGGAAAGAGAGGGGGGTGGGAGAGAGAGGGGGCAGGAGAGTGAGTGAGAGAGGGGGTAAGAGAGGTAGGGGGAGAGAGTGGGGGTGGGCAAGAGAGGGAGGAGAGAGAGAGGGTGGAAGAGAGAGAGGGTGAGAGAGAAAGGGGATGGGAAAGTGAGGGGGTAGAAAGAGAGATGGGGTGAGAGAGAGGGGGTGGGAGAGAGAGGGGGGTTAGAGAAAGAGAGACAGAGGGAGGTGAGAGAGAGAGGGGGGTGGGAGAGTGAGAGGGGGGATGG